>NC_091981.1:2228820-2528820 GCF_044704955.1 Pristiophorus japonicus
CCCCCCCCCATGCACCACACATTCCCCCTCCCCGAGCTGGTCTTTTCTCCCTCCCCACACACACACCCGGACTTATGCCCCCCACACCGTGTATGGGATGGAAATTTGGCGCAATTGAAACTCCTATCCCTCAACCCTTGAGTAACTGCAAAGGTGCTGGGGGATTTCATCACACTCTGGGGCTGCCAGAGTCTTCACCTTGGACAGTCCCGCAGCGTGGAGGCGAGGATGACTTGCTTCCACATGAGTTTTAAGGAGGCTGATTAGTCCAAGGCAGGATCTGCAGTCTCTGTACTAGTGCTGTGTAAGTGTGTTCATACCTGGTCAGGGAGGGGGACGCCTACACTGTCAACATACACTCTATATCTATTTATATCTATCTCTCTCTTTATTGCTATTTGTAAATATATCTCTATTACACTTGCCACCTCGTCCTACCTCCCCCATTTTCAGTGCCTCTGACCACGGTGTTGGATACTGTAAAGATTTCACAACCTCA
This sequence comes from Pristiophorus japonicus, assembly GCF_044704955.1. NCBI lineage: Eukaryota > Metazoa > Chordata > Chondrichthyes > Pristiophoridae > Pristiophorus > Pristiophorus japonicus. Next base: position 2,229,320 of record NC_091981.1, read on the forward strand.
GAACCTCTTGTACGAACATAAGAACTACGAGTCGGCCAGTCGGCCCTTTGAGCTGCTCCGCCATTCAATGAGATCATGGCTTATCTTCTATCGCAACACCACTTTTCTGCCCAATTCCCATATCCCTTGATTCACTTAATATCCAAAAATCTATCGATCTCTGCCTTGAATATACTCAGACTGATCCTCCACGGCCTCTGGGACAGAGAATTCCAGAGATTTGCCACCCTCTGAGTGAAGAAATTTCTCCTCAGTCCTAAATGGCCGACCCCTTATCCTGAGACTGTGCCCCCGGTTCTAGACTCCCCAGCCCGGGGGAAACATCCTCCCTGCATCTACCCTGTCAATCCCTGTAAGAATGTTGTATGTTTCAATGAGATCACCTCTCATTCTTCTCCAGAGAATATAGGCCCAGTCTCCTCAATCTCTCCTCATAGGACAACCCCCCCCATCCCAGAATCAGTCTGGTGAACCTTCATTGCACTCCCTCAATGGCAAGTATATCCTTCCTTAAGTAAGGAGATCAAAACTGTACCATTTGCTTTCTTAATTGCTTGCTGTACCTGCATGTTAACTTTCAGTGATTCGTGTACAAGGACACCCAGGTCTCTCGGAACACCAATATTTCCCAATCGCTCTCCATTTAAAAAATACTGTGCATTTCTATTGTTCCTACCAAAATGAATAACTTCACATTTCTCCACATTATATTCCATTTGTCATGTTCTTGCCCACTCACTTAGCCTGTCTATCTCCCCTTGAAACCATGTCCCTTTCATAAATCTCTGACTCTGCCCAATTTGATTATTATTTTCTAAGTGCCCTAATATCACATCCTTAATAGATTCAAATCTATTGGATCTCAAAACAGCATCCTAAACATAAAGGAGACTACAAAGGTATGAAGGCAGAGTTGGCTAAAGTGGACTGGGAAAAAAGATTGAAGTGGTGGACATTTAAGGAGCTATTTCATAACTCTCAACAAAAATATATTCCAATGAGAAGAACATAAGAATTAGGAACAGGAGTAGGCCATCGAGCCCCTCGAGCCTGCTCTGCCATTCAACAAGATCATGGCTGATCTGGCCGTGGACTCAGCTCCACTTTACCCGCCCGCTCCCCGTAACCCTTAATTTCTTTATTGGTTAAAAATCTATCTATCTGTGATTTGAATACATTCAATGAGCTAGCCTCAACTGCTTCCTTGGGCAGAGAATTCCACAGATTCACAACCCTCTGGGAGAAGAAATTCCTTCTCAACTCGGTTTTAAATTGGCTCTCCCGTATTTTGATGCTGTGCCCCTAGTTCTAGTCTCCCCGACCAGTGGGAACAACCTCTCTGCCTCTATCTTGTCTTTAAGAGAAGGGATAACCATCCGTGGCTAACTATTGAAATTGATAAAAATGCCACACTAAGTGGGCAAGATTAGTGGGAGGCCAGAGGATTGGGAAACTTAAAAACCAGCAAAGAACGACTAAAAAAAATAGAGGGAAAATAGATTATGAAAGTAAATAGTAATATATATAAAAACAGATAGTAAGAGTTTCCACAGATATATAAAAAGCAAGAGAGTTGCTAATGTAAATGTTGGTCCCTTAGGGTATTAGACTGGGGAGTAATGGGGAACAGGGAAATGGCAGAGACTTTAAACAAATATTTTCTATCAATCTTCACGATAGAAAACACAAAAAACATCCCAACAGTGGAGGGTGGGAGGAACTTAAAACAATCTGTCACTAAAGAAGTAGTACTCGGTAAAATAATGGGACTAAAGGCGGACAAGTCCCCTGGACCTAATGCCTTACATCCTCGGGTCTTAATAGTAGTGGATGCATTGGTTGTAATCTACCAAAATTCCCTGGATTCTGGGGCGGTCCCAGCGGATTGGAAAACCGCAAATGTAATGCCCTATTTTAAAAAGGAGGCAGACAAAAAGCAGGAAACTATAGACCAGTTAGCCTAACAGCTGTCCTTGGGAAAATGCTGGAGTCCATTATTAAGGAAGCAGTTGCAGAATATTTGGAAAAGCATAATTCAATCAAGCAGAGTCAGCATAGTTTTATGAAAGGGAAATCATGTTTGACAAATTTGCTGGAGTTCTTTGAGGATGTAACAAGCAGGGTGGATAAGGGGGAACCAGTGGATGTGGTGTATTTGGATTTCCAGAAGGCATTCGATAAGGTGCCACATAAAAGGTTACTGTACAAGATAAAAGTTCATGGGGTTGGGGGGAATATATTAGCATGGTTTGAGGATTGACTAACTGTTTTCTGTTAGTGTTGGGATGAATGCGTCATTTTCCTGTTGGCAAACAGTAACTAGTGGGGTGCCACAGGGATCGGTGCTGGGGCCTCAACTATTTACAATCTATATTAATGACTTGGATGAAGGGACCGAGTGTAATGTAGCCAAGTTTGCTGATACAAAGCTGGGTGGGAAAGCAAATTGTGAGGTGACACAAGAAATCTGCAAAGGGATATAGACAGGCTTAGTGAGTGGGTAAAAATTTGACAGATGGAGAGTAATGTGGGAAAGTGTGAGGTTATCCACTTTGGCAGAAAAAATAAAAAAGCAAATAATTTAAATGGAGAAAAATTACAAAATGCTGCAGTGCAAAGGGTCTGGAGGTCCTTGTGCATGAAACACAAAAAGTTAGTATGCAGGTACAGCAAGTGATCAGGAAGGCAAATGGAATGTTGGCCTTTATTGCAAAGCGGGGTGGAGTATAAAAACAGGGAAGTCCTGCTACAACTGTACAGGGTATTGGTGAGGCCACACCTGGAGTACTGCGTGCAGTTTTGGTCTCCGTATTTAAGGAGGGGATATACTTGCATTGGAGGCAGTTCAGAGAAGGTTCACTAGGTGAAGGAGTTGACTTATGAAGAAAGGTTGGTTGGGCCTCTAATCATTGGAGTTCAGAAGAATGAGAGGTGATCTTATTGAAACAAAAGATTATGAGGGGGCCCGACAAGGTAGATGCAGAGAGAATGTTTCCACTCATGGGTGAATCTAGAACTAGGGGGCATAGTTTCAGAATAAGGGGTTGCCCATTTAAAACTGAGATGAGGAAAAATTTATTCTCTTGAGGGTTGTAAATCTGTGGAATTCTCTACCCCAGAGAGCTGTGGAGGCTGGGTCATTGAACATATTTAAGGCGGAGCTCGACAGATTTTTGAGCACTAAGGGAATAACTGGTTATGGGGAGCGGGAAGGGAAGTGGAGCTGAGTCCATGATCAGATCAGCCGTGATCTTATTGAATGGCGGAGCAGGCTCGAATGGCCGACTCTTGCTCCTTTTTCTTATGTTCTTGGATTCCAGCATTTTCCCTACCACTGATGTCAGCCTAACTGGTCTGGAGTTCCTTGGTTTCTCGCCCCCTCCTTTCTTAAAAATCTCTATTTTTCTATATTTATCTCTCTCTATATCCTTCTATTCATAAATATCTCTCTATATTACACATAACTTGCCACCTCTTCTTCCTTTCCCAGTTTCACTGCCTCTGACCATGGTGTTGGGATACTGTAAATAAAGACTTGCATTTATATAGCGCCTTTCATGACCTCAGGACATCCCAAAGTGCTTTACAACCAATGAAGTACTTTTTGAAGTGTAGTCACTGTTGTAATGTGGGAAACGCAGCAGCCAATTCGCGCACAGCAAGCTGCCACATACAGCAATGTGACAATGACTCGATAATCTGTTTTAGTGCCGTTGATTGAGGGAGAAATATTGGCCCAGGACACCGGGGACTGATGCAGTACTTTTGGCAGTGACTCATCGATTGCTGGTGATGCTGCAGTTCAGGAGTTGACAGAAGGATTTATTTGGAGGGGAAGGATATTATAACTAGCAAAATGGTGATCCCATAAGAAAATTCCTATATGTTTAATTTCTATAATGACTCAAATGGTTCATTTTAATACTCAAAGTTTGAAGATGACAATGTTTGCTCCATGTTGCTGTATTTTAAAGTGAGGACGGTGTTCTTTTGCACTTGTTGCAGACCCCTTTGCTGATGCAACTAAGGGTGACGACCGCCTCCCGGCAGGGACTGAAGAGTACATCCATATAAGAATTCAACAACGTAACGGCAGGAAGACACTGACCACAGTCCAGGGCATCGCAGATGATTATGATAAAAAGAAACTTGTGAAAGCCTTTAAAAAGGTATCATTGCTACACTTAAGTGGACTATTGCAAAAATTTGATACAGACTAGGTATGCGGTTACTCTTAAATTATTGTTGCTGTTTCCGTTCTGTAGATGAGAACAGTAAAGCGGGTAAGTTCGAGTTAGTATCTGGGCCCTGAAGATACTTTGTCCAGACTGGGATGATTTATTTTGTATTTCTTCGTTCTTGTAAGACAACTTTGTTGTGCCTTCTGTTGCCTGGACACCAAGCTCTGGAACTCCCTCCCTAAACCTCTCTACCTCTCTTTTCCTCTTTTAAGACGCTCCTTAAAACCAACCTCTTTGACGAAGCTTTTGGTCACCTGACATAATTTCTCCTTGTGTGGCTCGGTGTCAAATTGCATTTGTCCCGTAACACTGATGTGAAGTACCTTGGGGCGTTTTACTGCTTTAATGGCTCCATATAAACACGTTTTCAACTGACTTTTGATCTATGAACCTTTGCAGTCGACTTTTATCCAATGGCCATGTAGGGTTTGCTTGTCTAGGACTCATTCTTGAAATGGCTTTGTAGACTACATATACAAGTAAAATAATGAGAAATTGATTTGGGTATATTTCTGTGTGAATACTAGTTTCTGGCATCCTCAGCACACAAATTAAACCTGTCCGCACCACATCCATGTGGAACCTGGTTTCTTGCGTAAAGCTGCAAGGCATCTTGCTGCTGTGTGTGAGGGAAATATTTATGCTGGTAACCAGGCTGGTATCGATGGGTGGCTCTCCAGTTCTAATACTGGAGATAACGTGGCCCTGCTTTGGGTCCAGTTCAGCTGCTGTTGGGTGTTGCACTGACTTTGGCTGTGCTTGTATACAAGCGTTTCTGCGCCAGTTTACCCGGGGAGTGCGTTCCGATCGGTGATGTGAGCACAAATAATGGAAATGCTGGTTTGTGTCTAAAGAACTCGGCTACTTTTCTTTAACATGTTTCCAACAGGTTTCAGTTATTAAAGCCTTCAAGCTAAATTAGACATATGTAAAGCTGACACTGTGGGGTGTAATTGGTAGCCCGGGCTACTGAGTACAGCTGGGACGAGAGGTATCTGTTTTAAACTGGCGTATTAGGGATGTTTTGAAACCATGAAAGTTTAAGTAAATACACATTTGTTAATTTGGTGCCCATGCCTGGAAAGGAAAAAATGTGCCGTGGTTTCATAGAAAATAGGTACAGGAGTAGGCCATTCAGACCTTCGAGCCTGCACTGCCATTCAATGAGTTCATGGCTGAACATGCAACCTCAGTACCCCATTCCTGCTTTCTCGCCATACCCCTTGATCCCCCTAGTAGTAAGGACTATATCTAACTCCTTTTTGAATATATTTAGTGAATTGGCCTCAACAACTTTCTGTGGTAGAGAATTCCACAGGTTCACCACTCTCTGGGTGAAGAAGTTTCTCCTCATCTCGGTCCTAAATGGCTTACCCCTTATCCTTAGACTGTGACCCCTGGTTCTGGACTTCTCCAACATTGGGAACATACTTCCTGCATCTAACCTGTCTAAACCCGTCAGAATTTTAAACGTTTCTATGAGATCCCCTCATTCTTCTGAACTCCAGTGAATACAAGCTTAGTTGATCCAGTCTTTCTTGATATGTCAGTCCCGCCATCCCGGGAATCAGTCTGGTGAACCTTCGCTGCACTCCCTCAATAGCAAGAATGTCCTTCCTCAGGTTAGGAGACCAAAACTGTACACAATACTCCAGGTGTGGCCTCAGCAAGGCCCTGTACAACTGTAGCAATACCTCCCTGCCCCTGTACTCAAATCCCCTCGCTATGAAGGCCAACATGCCATTTGATTTCTTAACCGCCTGCTGTACCTGCATGCCAACCTTCAATGACTGATGTACCATGACACCCAGGTCTCGTTGCACCTCCCCTTTTCCTAATCTGCCGCCATTCAGATAATAGTCTGTCTCTCTGTTTTTACCACCAAAGTGGATAACCTCACATTTATCCACATTAAGGTTTCAATGAAGGTATTGAACATTTTAAAAAGTAGTTCGAGCAGTTGCCTACTTAAGAACACCAGAATATAAGAATTAGGAGCAGGAGTTGGCCATTCGGCCCCTCGAGCCTCCTCCGCCAGTCAATAAGATCATGGCTGATCTTCGACCTCAACTCCACCTTCCCGCCCGATTCCCATATCCCTCGATTCCCTTAATATATAATTTACCACCTTGAAAGAAATTCTGCACTCCTGATCCTTCTATTTTTTTGTAGAAATTTGCCTGCAATGGTACTGTGATAGAACATCCTGAATACGGCGAGGTGATCCAGCTTCAAGGTGACCAGCGGAAGAATATCTGCCAATTTCTTCTGGAGGTGAGAGAAAGATTGTTTGTTTTATTCCCATAGAAATGAGAAATCTGTCTAAAGTTACAGCTGTGACATTGCACCAACAACCTAGTGATCTGGCTTTAGCCTGCTGTGCCACTCGCATTGATTTTTGGGCTTTGCTTTTGTTCCCAAGAAGCTGTTACAAGTATATGGTGACCATCACTCTGTCATGTTGAACCCGATTTAGCTGATATTCGTTAAATTCAGAGCAATTGAATTCTAAAAATGCGCAGTAGGCAATTGGTCTTTCTCGTTTTGCTTTAATTGCTTGCTGATATATTTTGAATGGCTTGAAATTATGGGCAGGGCTCCTGTGCACAATTTGCCTATGTGCAGGAATCAGCCCATCCCAGATTTTTATTTTAAAAATATAAAGAGAAACTTTCATTTTCTGGGTGACTGAACAGCCACTGATTATATTTTCAGAAATGTGTGTATTCAACTGTTAACGGGCACGAACTGCTTCACAGAAGGATACAGCAACCGCAAATGTAACGCCCCCATTTTAAAAAGGAGGCAGACAAAAAGCAGGAAACTAGACCGGTTAGCCTAACATCTGTCGTTGGGAAAATGCTGGAGTCTATTATTAAGGAAGCAGTAGCGGGTCATTTGGAAAAGCATGATTCAATTAAGCAGAGTCAGCATAGTTTTATGAAAGGGAAATCATGTTTGACAAATTTGCTGGAGCTCTTTGAGGATGTAACGAGTAGGGTGGATAAGGGGGAACCAGTGGCTGGGGTGTATTTGAATTTCCAGAAGGCATTCAATAAGGTGCCACATAAGAGGTTACTGCACAAGATAAAAGTTCATGGGGTTGGGAATAATATATTAGCATGGATAAAGGATTGGCTAACTAACAGTCGGGATAAAGGTCATTTTCTAGTTGGCAAACAGTAACTAGTGGGGTGCCGCAGGGATCGGTGCTGGGGCCTCAACTATTTACAATCTATATTAATGATTTGGATGAAGGGACCGAGTGTAATGTAGCCAAGTTTGATACAAAGATGGGTGGGAAAGCAAATTGTGAGGAGGACACACAAAATCTGCAAAGGGATATAGACAGGCTAAGTGAGTGGGCAAAATTTTGGCAGATGGAGAGTAATGTGGGAAAATGTGAGGTTATCCACTTTGGCAGAAAAAATAAAAAAGCAAATTATAATTTAAATGGAGAATAATTGCAAAGTGTTACAGTACAGAGCGACCTGGGGGTCCTTGTGCATGAAACAAAGTGTTAGTATGCAGGTACAGCAAGTAATCAGGAAGACAAGTGGAATATTGGCCTTTATTGCAAAGGGGATGGAGTATAAAAGCAGAGAAGTCCTGCTACAACTGTACAGGGTATTGGTGAGACCACACCTGGAGTACTGCGTACAGTTTTGGTCACCGTATTTAAGGAAGGATATACTTGCATTGGAGGCTGTTCAGAGAAGGTTCACGGGTTGACCTATGAAGATAAGTTGAGTAGGTTGGGCCTATACCCATTGGAGTTCAGAAGAATGAGAGATGATCTTATTGAAACTTATAAGATAATGAGAGGGCTCGACAAGGTGGATGCCAAGAGGGTATTTCCACTGATAGGGGAAACTAAAACTATGGGACATAGAACTGATGAGAAATTTATTCTCTCAGGGTTGTAAATCTGTGGAATTCTCTGCCCCAGAGAGTTGTGGAGGCTGGGTCATTGAATGTATTTAAGGTGGAGATAGATTTTTGAGCGATGGAGTAAAGGATTATGGAGAGCGGGCAGGGAAGTGGAGCTGAGTCCATGATCAGATCAGCCATGATCTTATTGAATGGTGGAGCAGGCTCGAGGGGCTGAATGGCCGACTCCTGCTCCTATTATGTAGCACAGAAGGCTGCCATTCGGCCCATCGAGCCTGTGCCGGTTCTGTGAGAGCGATCCAGTTAGTCCCACTCCCCCGCTCTGTCCCCACAGTCCTGTAAAGTTTTTCCCTTGAAGTATTTATCCAATTCTCTTTTTAAGGTTATAATTGAACCTACTTCCACCATCCTCCAGATCACAACTCCTAAATCCCCGTGTCACCTCCGGTTCTTTTGCCAATCACCTTAAATATATGTCTTACGGTTTACTAATCTTTCTGCCACCAGAAATAGTTTCTCCCTGATTACTCTCTTCAAAGCAGTTGCTGATTTTGAACACCTCTATCAGATTTCCTCTCAACCTTCTCTGCTCTAAGGAGAACAACCCCAGCTTCTCCAGTCCCTCATCCCTGGAACCATTCTCGTAAATCTCCTGCCCCCTCTCCAAGGCCTTGACATCCTAAAGTGTAGCGACCAGAATTGTCCACACTGCTCTGGCTGAGGTCTAAATAGTGCTTTATAAAGGTTTAGCAGAGCTTTCTTGTTTTTGATCTCTCTTCCTCTGATCCAATGATCCCATGTGCTTTTATTAAAAATTTTCACAACTTACCCTGCCACCTTCAAAGATTTGTGTGCACACATCCCCAGGTGTGTCTGTTCCTGTATCCTCTTTAACATTGTACTATTTCGTTTATATTGCCTCCTCATTCCACAAGTATGAAATGTATCATTTCATACTTGTGTTAAATTTCATCTGCCATGTGTCTGTCCATTTCACCAGTCTGCGTCCCCTCTTCATTGCTTTCTACATTTGAGTTTCATTTCATATCTGCAAACTTCGCAATTATTCGTTGTATACCCAAGTCAGGTCATTAATATATCAAAAGGAACAGTGGTCCTAATATCGACCTCTGGGCAGCGTACCTTCCTAAAGTCTGAAAAACTGCTACTCCCTGTCCCTTCGCCAATTTCATTACCATGCAACCATTGTCCCTTTTAATTCCGGGAGCTTTGATTTTGCTCTCAGGTCCTTCATCAAATGCCTCCAGATACATAACATCAACTGCTGGTCTGAGCTGCCAGACGAAATGCGCAGTGTGGAGATGTAATTGCGTGGCAAAATGGCAGGGGTCAGACTTGAGCAGTGAGGGTGAGGAAAGATGTAGCAAGCCAGGCGGGATTGGGAAGAGGATTTGTGAGAATGAAGACTCTATCACTGGTGGAGGGAGGAGGCGCAGGCTGTGAAGGTTGCAGAGATCTTTATAAAATAGCTTTTCTTTGTCTTTCTCAACCGTTCCTAAACCCAAACATTAGGCAGTTATTCTGTAGAAGAAAATTTTCTAAGCAGAATTTTATTGTCATAGTGAAGACATTGAACATTGGTTGCAAATCAACTGAAAGCTAGTCTGGCCTTGATAAGTCATGGTAAATGTTGCGAAACTTTGTTGGGGTTGTGCCTCTCGGATCATGTTTACACTATTGGCAATGGCTCCAGAGTGCTCTGACTGATGGTGATCAAACGTGACCTATGGGTCTTCCATGCTGTGAGAAGTCTGTTCTTACTCGACTTTTTACAAAGTATTCAAGAAAAAGTACTTGCTGCTCCTCACTCTTGCTATTTCTCTTTGGAGCAGGAGTTGGCCATACGGCCCCTCGAGCCTGCTCCGCCATTCAATAAGATCATAGCTGATCTGATCTTGGCCTCAACTCCACTTCCCTGCCCTCTCCCCATAACCCCTGACTCCCTTGTAGTTCAAAAATCTGTTGTAATCTCCACCTTCAATATATTCAGTGACCCAGCCTCCACAGCTCTCTGCAGCAGAGAATTCCAAAGATTCATGACCTCCTGAGAGAAGAAATTCTTTCTCATCTCAGTTTTAAATGGGCGACCCCTTATTCTGAAACTGTCTCGTAGTTTTAGATTCCCCCCATGAGGGGAAACATCCTCTCTGCATCTGCTCTGTCGAGTCCCCTGACAATCTTATGTTTCATTAAGATCCCCTCTCATTCTTCTAAACTCCAGTGAGTAGAGGCCCAACCTGCTCCTTTAGAAAGGAATTGCATTATCGATTGAGCCCTGGACTGTGAGGACTGTGACCTTGTGTCGATGCCAACAACACAGCTGATTTGTGACGTGTCGTGACTCTTACTATTGCTTAGAATCTGCAGCGCCTCGCAGCCAACAAATCTGTGGGGGGAAAATTAATAAAACTTCAGCTTCAGTGCACTAATTGAATTGTCAATGGTATTGTGAGTTCTTGTTTCAACATAAAGCAATTACCTAAAGTAACTTTTCCTCTTTGCATGTCCCTATTGGAGGGTTTTTGCACCGACCTGTATAACAGCCTTTGATTATTTTTTGTTGCTCGCAGGTTGGCATCGTGAAGGAGGAGCAGTTAAAGGTCCACGGCTTCTAAAGGATGTGTTTATCAGCTCTTGAGACTTCCTGTTGTGTGGCTGGTTCTTCTAATATTTGTTAGCTATATATATACACAAATATATACTATGCAGGAATGAATTACTGCAGTGAATGGACTTCCCATGTGATTGGATCTTCAGAATTTAACTTCGATATGCATGACTACAGAAGTAGTGTGCTGTTTAGGCTAGTAACCCATAAGAAAACTGCTATAAGATGGTAATGAAATGACAAACATATGTATATTTAGCACATTTCCAATGGAAATGTTTTAGTGCTAATTGTTCTACTTAAATTTTCCTGATTTTGAAGTTTTTTTGTTGTATTAAAACCATGTATGTTGTATAAGGCAATTAACAATAAACCAGCTATGTATTCTGAAGAATGCAGCCTGTTGACCTGAATTGAGTGACTGCTGGTTGAAGTCTGCATGGAATCTGGTCCCCAGTGGTTTTTCTTATTTCAACATGTTTCGTTAACTGTTGGGTCCATAAATTGGAAAAACATCCTCATTTGGACTATAATCACCTTCTCTAAAACTCTTGCTACACTTTTACTGTGGCTGCTTGTGACCCCATTTCAGACTTGTGGCATGCCCCCTCCTGTTCAACTTTCTGAGTCACAACAGCTGAATGCTGCATTTTGAGCACAATTATTGACATGTATTGTTGCTTTATTATGTAGGGGCCTAATAATTAAATCCACCATTACCATTACTGCACGAGTATGCAGTTTGTTTTCTCCTATTTGGGATCCCACTGCACCACATATTTTATCCAGTTAACCGTATACGCTGGCGCGATCTCAGCCGACACAAAACAGCTATATATTAATCTTTCTAAATATATATGTGCAATTTGGAAGTAGATTGGGCAAATAGGTCCATTTTTGAAATCAAATACCTGGTAACATGGGGTTCGAAAGCATAGTGGTTATGTAACTAGACTAGTAATTGAGGCCTGGATTAATCCGTCAGTTCAAATCCCACCACGGCAGCTGGAGAATTTAAATCCAGTTAATTAAATAAATCTGTAATTAGAAAGCTAGTAACTACTGGCAAAACCCCAAGTGGTTCACTAATGTCCCTTTAGGGAAGGAAATCTGCCGCCCTTACCCGACCTGGCCAATACGTGACTTCAGACCCACAGCAATGTGGTTGACTTAACTGCCCTGAAATGGCCCAGAGAGACACTCAGCTGTACGCAACCGCGACAAGAAAGTCAGCACTGAGGGAGCACCTTCACCACACGGACTGCAGCGGTTCAAGAAGGCAGCTCACCACCACCTTCTCAAGGGGCAATTAGGGATGGGCAATAAATGCCGGCCTTGCCAGCGACGCCCACATCCCGAGAACAAATAAATAAAAACAAACAGAATTTTGCACGCTGAGCTACATCGCCTGGCATTCTGCTTTGCAGAAATCCTAATGTTTTACAGGCTGGCTAAACGGAAATCTTTAACTTCAACAAGTTTTGCAATGCCTACATTTCAGTTTTCATCTCGAGTATATGATCGTCAGGGACCTCAGTTCAGTTCTAGCTTGCTGTACATTTTACATGCAGGTAAGATGGACTTGAAATTAGAACCTCCAACTTGACACTTTCTTCGGCAGCACCTCCCAAACCCGTGACCTCTACCCCCTAGAAGGACAAGGGCAGCAGGTGCATGGGAACACCACCACCTCCACGTTCCCCTCCCAGTCACGCACCGTCCCAATTTGGAAATATATCGGCCGTTCCTTCATCGTCGCTGGGTCACAATCCTGGAACTCCCTCCCTAACAGCACTGTGGGAGCAGCTTCACCACACGGACTGCAGCGGTTCAAGAAGGCGGCTCACCACCTTCTCAAGGGGCAATTAGGGATGGGCATTCGAACTGAAATCTAATGGACGTTCAGTTAGCAATTCCGTGTATTAAGACGTTAAAAGGCCCTCAGGTGGAAGTAAAAGATCCCACAGCCTTATTTGAAGAGTGGGAGATTGTGTCCTAGTGTGCTGGCCAACAGTTAAACGCGACCTACACCACTAAAAACAGATTAGCCTTTCATCTGCTATTTGAAACTTTAAAATATTTAGACAAGAATTACTGAACCTGCTTGCTAAATAAAATGATGTTGCTAAAGATTACTTTTTCAATGTGCTGAAATGGAGAGAAGTCTCGAACATAAATACATGGTCACATGAGAATATAATCTCGAGCAGTAAATAAACGTTTTACCAACATTGAGAGGCAAACACTGGAAGGAACCGAATGTTCGCGAACAAATGAAAGATTTTCCTAATGCTGGTGTTACAGAGCATGTTATGGTGCTAATTTTTAATAGACTCATCAATGGACATTTCAATTTTATTGCAGTTAATACCAACAGCAGATGGGTTCAAGTGGCATTTAACAGCCAAATTCTTCTCAAAAAAACTGGAAGAGCTGGGTGAGATCACTCACTGTTTGAAGTTTTTAATCACGGTACATTTGCATATAGGTGGATGCAGAGAGGATGATGGGGAGACTAGAACTAGAGGGCATGATCTTAGAATAAGGAGCCGCTCGTTTAAAACTGAGATGAGAAATTTCCTCAGAGGGTTGTAAATCTGTGGAATTCGCTGCCTCAGAGAGCTGTGGAAGCTGGGACATTGAATAAACTTAAGACCGAAATAGACAGTTTCTTAAACAAGGGGTTATGGGGAGTGGGCGGGGAAGTGGACCTGAGTCCATGATCGGATCAGCCATGATCGTATTAAATGGCGGAGCAGGCTCGAGGAGTCGTGTGGGCTACTACTACTATTATGTTCTTATATATTTCCCCTTTTAGTTTTATCTGCTCTCCACCAAGGCTGCCTGCAATGAAGAAGTGGATGTATAGCCTGCTTCCAGACATCTGCCACAGTTTTTTCTCCTATCTGCCAGAAGGCACTGCAGTATGACTTTCCCCTCCAAATGTCCCCTACCCACCTCCGGGGAAAAATTTACAAGAGAATCTTTCTGGGGTAGAATTTCTCATCAGTGGAAATGGTTCTGCTGGCAGCAAGGAAGCTGAGACTTACTGAACTCCCGTACGTTGCATCGGCATGGACTGGTTAGGCCGAATGGCCTGTTTCTGTACTGTTTATCCACGCATTTGTCCCCTCAGCAGCTGCATATATTGTTTGCCATTCAAAGTCAGAGTTGGTGACTGCATTGTGATAAGTCTCTTGAGTTAAGTCCGCCCATTGAAATTGGTATCGCCTGTCGGCAAGGAAGAACATAATCGAAACACTAATCATTTTAATGTTTTTGTAAATCCTGGATTTGCATTTAAAGTGCCCCTATCTGCCAACCACAGAGCTGGATTATCCATACTCACCAACCATCCCTGGCACACCTACCTGACAGTGACTGAGGGATCGTCTCTGCGGGCTCCAGGGCAGTAGAGCTGCAGGTATCTTCCATCATATTGACTGCATCAATATCAGTCAATGTCACCTCTGTCTTCAACTCTCCTGGCTCTCCCTCATTCCAGGTTAGCAGAGGCTATATCATAGAAACATAGAAAATAGGTGCAGGAGTAGGCCATTCGGCCCTTCTAGCCTGCACCGCCATTCAATGAGTTCATGGCTGAACATGCAACTTCAGTACCCCATTCCTGCTTTCTCACCATACCCCTTGATTCCCCTAGTAGTAAGGACTTCATATAACTCCTTTTTGAATATATTTAGTGAATTGGCCTCAACAACTTTCTGTGGTAGAGAATTCCACAGGTTCACCACTCTCTGGGTGAAGAAATTCCTCCTCATCTCAGTCCTAAATGGCTTCCCCCTTATCCTTAGACTGTGTCCCCTGGTTCTGGACTTCCCCAACATTGGGAACATTCTTCCTGCATCTAACCTGTCTAACCCCGTCAGAATTTTAAACGTTTCTAAGAGGTCCCCTCTCATTCTTCTGAACTCCAGTGAATACAAGCCCAGTTGATCCAGTCTTTCTTGATAGGTCAGTCCCGCCATCCCGGGAATCAGTCTGGTGAACCTTCGCTGCACTCCCTCAATAGCAAGAATGTCCTTCCTCAGGTTAGGAGACCAAAACTGTACACAATACTCCAGGTGTGGCCTCACCAAGGCCCTGTACAATTGTAGCAACACCTCCCTGCCCTTGTACTCAAATCCCCTCGCTATGAAGGCCAACATGCCATTTGCTTTCTTAACCGCCTGCTGTACCTGCATGCCAACCTTCAATGACTGATGTACAATGACACCCAGGTCTCTTTGCACCTCCCCTTTTCCTAATCTGTCACCATTCAGATAATAGTCTGTCTCTCTGTTTTTACCACCAAAGTGGATAACCTCACATTTATCCACATTATACTTCATCTGCCATGCATTTGCCCACTCACCTAACCTATCCAAGTCGCTCTGCAACCTCATAGAATCCTCCTTGCAGCTCACACTGCCACCCAACTTAGTGTCATCCGCAAATTTGGAGATACTACATTTAATCCCCTCGTCTAAATCATTAATGTACAGTGTAAACAGCTGGGGCCCCAGCACAGAACCTTGCGGTACCCCACTAGTCACTGCCTGCCATTTACTCCTACTCTTTGCTTCCTGTCTGACAACAAGTTCTCAATCCATGTCAGCACACTACCCCCAATCCCATGTGCTTTAACTTTGCACATTAATCTCTTGTGTGGGACCTTGTCGAAAGCCTTCTGAAAGTCCAAATATACACATCAACTGGTTCTCCCTTGTCCACTCTACTGGAAACGTCCTCAAAAAATTCCAGAAGATTTGTCAAGCATGATTTCCCTTTCACAAATCCATGCTGACTTGGACCTATCATATTACCTCTTTCCAAATGCACTGCTATGACATCCTTAATAATTGATTCCATCATTTTACCCACTACCGATGTCAGGCTGACCGGTCTGTAATTCCCTGTTTTCTCTCTCCCTCCTTTTTTAAAAAGTGGGGTTACATTGGCTACCCTCCACTCCATAGGAACTGATCCAGAGTCAATGGAATGTTGGAAAATGACTGTCAATGCATCCACTATTTCCAAGGCCACCTCCTTAAGTACTCTGGGATGCAGTCCATCAGGCCCTGGGGATTTATTGGCCTTCAATCCCATCAATTTCCCCAACACAATTTCCCGACTAATAAGGATTTCCCTCAGTTCCTCCTCCTTACTAGACCCTCCGACCCCTTTTATATCCGGAAGGTTGTTTGTGTCCTCCTCAGTGAATACCGAACCAAAGTACTTGTTCAATTGGTCCGCCATTTCTTTGTTCCCCGTTATGACTTCCCCTGATTCTGACTGCAGGGGACCTACGTTTGTCTTTACTAACCTTTTTCTCTTTACATATCTATAGAAACTTTTGCAATCCGTCTTAATGTTCCCTGCAAGCTTCTTCTCGTACTCCATTTTCCCTGCCCTAATCAAACCCTCTGTCCTCCTCTGCTGAGTTCTAAATTTCTCCCAGTCCCCGGGTTCTCTGCTATTTCTGGCCAATTTGTATGCCACTTCCTTGGCTTTAATGCTATCCCTGATTTCCCTTGATAGCCACGGTTGAGCCACCTTCCCTTTTTTATTTTTACGCCAGACAGGAATGTACAATTGTTGTAGTTCATCCATGCGGTCTCTAAATGTCTGCCATTGCCCATCCACAGTCAACCCCTTAAGTATCATTCGCCAATCTATCCTAGCCAATTCACGCCTCATACCTTCAAAGTTACCCTTCTTTAAGTTCTGGACCATGGTCTCTGAATTAACTGTTTCATTCTCCATCCTAATGCAGAATTCCACCATATTATGGTCACTCTTCCCCAAGGGGTCTCGCACAACGAGATTGCTAATTAATCCTCTCTCATTACACAACACCCAGTCTAAGATGGCCTCCCCCCTAGTTGGTTCCTCGACATATTGGTCTAAAAAAACCATCCCTTATGCACTCCAGGAAATCCTCCTCCACCGTATTGCTTCCAGTTTGGTTAACCCAATCTATGTGCATATTAAAGTCACCCATTATAACTGCTGCACCTTTATTGCACGCACCCCTAATTTCATGTTTGATGCCCTCCCCAACATCACTACTACTGTTTGGAGGTCTGTACACAACTCCCACTAACGTTTTTTGTCCTTTGGTATTCTGCAGCTCTACCCATATAGATTCCACATCATCCAAGCTAATGTCCTTCCGAACTATTGCCTTAATTTGCTCCTTAACCAGCAATGCTACCCCACCTCCTTTTCCTTTCATTCTATCTTTCCTGAATGTTGAATACCCCTGGATGTTGCGTTCCCAGCCCTGATCATCCTGGAGCCACGTCTCCGTAATCCCAATCACATCATATTTGTTAACATCTATTTGCACAGTTAATTCATCCACTTTATTGCGGATACTCCTTGCATTAAGACACAAAGCCTTCAGGCTTGTTCTTTTAACACCCTTTGTCCTTTTAGAATTTTGCTGTACAGTGGCCCTTTTTGTTCTTTGCCTTGGGTTTCTCTGCCCTCCACTTTTCCTCATCTCCTTTCTGTCTTTTGCTTTTGTCTCCTTTTTGTTTCCCTCTGTCTCCCTGCATTGGTTCCCATCCCCCTGCCATATCAGTTTAAATCCTCCCCAACAGCACTAGCAAACACTCCCCCTAGGACATTGGTTCCGGTCCTGCCCAGGTGCAGACCGTCCGGTTTGTACTGGTCCCACCTCCCCCAGAACCGGTTCCAATGCCCCAGGAATTTGAATCCCTCCCTGTTGCACCACTGCTCAAGCCACGTATTCATCTGTGCTATCCTGCGATTCCTACTCTGACTAGCACGTGGCACTGGTAGCAATCCCGAGATTACTACTTTTGAGGTCCTACTTTTTAATTTAGCTCCTAGCTCCTTAAATTCGTTTCGTTGGACCTCATCCCTTTTTTTACCTATGTCGTTGGTACCAATGTGCACCACGACAACTGGCTGTTCTCCCTCCCTTTTTAGAATGTCCTGCACCCGCTCCGAGACATCCTTGACCCTTGCACCAGGGAGGCAACATGCCATCCTGGAGTCTCGGTTGCGGCCGCAGAAACGCCTATCTATTCCCCTCACCATTGAATCCCCAATCACTATTGCTCTCCCACTCTTTTTCCTGCCCTCCTGTGCAGCAGAGCCAGCCATGGTGCCATGAACTTGGCTGCTGCTGCCCTCCCCTGATGAGTCATCCCCCTCAACAGTACCCAAAGCTGTGTATCTGTTTTGCAGGGGATGACCACAGGGGACTCCTGCACTTCCTTCCTTGCACTGCTCTTCCTGTTGGTCTTCCATTCCCTATCTGGCTGTGGACCCTTTCCCTGCGGTACGACCGACTCGCTACACGTGATACTCACGTCATTCTCAGCATCGTGGATGCTCCAGAGTGAATCCACCCTCAGCTCCAACTCCGCAACGCGGTCCGTCAGGAGCTGGAGGCGGATACACTTCCCGCACACGTACTGCACTGGATATACTGCACTGGATTAATTCCTGGGATGAGAGGGTTGTCCTACAAGAAGAGATTGAGTAGATTGGGCCTCTACTCTGGAGTTTAGAAGAATGAGAGGTGATCTCATTGAAACATACAAGATTCTGAGGGGGATTGAGAGGGTAGATGCTGAGAGGATGTTTCCCCCGGGCTGGGGAGTCTAGAACAGGGGTCACAGTCTCAGGATAAGGGGTCGGCCATTTAGGACTGAGATGAGGAGGAAGTTCTTCACTCAGAGGGTGGTGAATCTTTGGAATTCTCTGCCCCAGAGGGCTGTGGATGCTGAGTCGTTGAGTTTATTCAAGGCTGAGATCGATAGATTTTTGGACTCTCGGGGAATCGAGGGATATGGGTATCGGGCAGGAAAGTGGAGTTGAGGTCGAAGATCAGCCGTGATCTTATTGAATGGCGGAGCAGGCTCGAGGGGCCGAATGGCCGACTCCTGCTCCTATTATGTTGGTATTGTCAAAACAAGTGATTGACTGTATGGCAGAGGCAGCACTTTCATCTCCTCTGTCATCGAATAGCAACAGCTGCCCTCAGTCACTGAGGGCTTCATTTTACAGAGTACAGGGGGCCATTGATGGTATTCATGTGGCCATCATGCAGCCCATTCTGTGTGCCTGTAATTGCTTGTACATCAGACAGTTAGCGTGTTGGAATCATTTGCCGTATGAAGCTCTGACTAAGATTTCAGTGCAGCAACAATTTTGAATAAAGTTGCAGCCTATATGTGTAACATGCATTGCCACATATGCCAAGAATTCACAGTTTATTACGGCCAGTTTTGGTCTCCTTATCTGAGGAAGGATATATTTGCCATAGAGGCGAAGCAACAAAGGTTCACCAGACTGATCCCTGGGACGGGAGGGTTGTCCTACGAGGAGAGATTGAATAGATTGGGCCGATACTCTCTGGAGTTTAGAAGAATGAGAGGTGATCTCATTGAAACATACCAGATTCTGAGGGGGATTGACAGGGTAGATGCTGAGAGGATGTTTCCCCGGGGCTGGGGAGTCTAGAACCAGGGGTCACAGTCTCAGGATAAGGGCTCGGCCATTTAGGACTGAGATGAGGAGGAATTTCTTCACTCAGAGGGTGGTGAATCTTTGGAATTCTCTGCCCCAGAGGGCTGTGGATGCTGAGTCGTTGAGTATATTCAAGGCTGTGATCAATAGATTTTTGGACTCTCGTGGAATCGAGGGATATGGGGATCGGGCGGGAAAGTGGAGTTGAGGTCGAAGATCAGCCGTGATCTTATTGAATGGCGGAGCAGGCTCGAGGGGCCGAATGGCCGACTCCTGCTCCTAATTCTTATGTTCAAAGTTCTATAAGATTACATGAATGCTTTGGAGCAGAACAAGTGTTATGAATTCTGAGGACACATTTAGTGGTGCGCATACTGGAGATCGGTATTTTCTGTTGAAACCAGCTGGGTGGCATTGCTTTAGGTTTGCCATCTCCTCCCACATTTACAGCCAGCTCCTCCGGTGCTGCACGAAGCAATCGCCCCGTCAGCTCTCGCGGCTGCTGCTTTGAACCAATCTTCTCTGAAGTGCATGTCCTTCAGTGCTAACCAGGGCAAGCCTACCTTACCACACCACACGCATCAAGCCTGCCGTGTGCAAAAACGCCTTCGCTTTTGTGAGAAATAGCGTGAATTTTTAAACACCTTCCTTTCAGTCCATGTTACTTTAGGAGGAGACGTTAAACCGAGGCCCCGTCTGCTCTCTCAAGTGGACATAGCCCTGTAGGTTACAGCACTTCAGGTGCACGTCCAAGTACTTTTAAAATGTGGTGAGGGTTTCTGCCTCTACCACCCTTTCAGGCAGCGAGTTCCAGACCCCCACCACACTCTGGGTGGAGAAATTTCCCCTGAAATCCCCTCTAAACCTCCCCCCAATTACTTTAAATCTATGCCCCCTGGTTATTGACCCTTCTAAGGGGAAATAGGTCCTTCCTATCCACTCTATCTAGACAATTTGCAATTGTTTTTCTTTAATTTATTTTTGCGATTTGTGTCGTGATAGCGTGGGCAATGTTTTTGTGGTATTTTTATTAGTTCCCCCCTCCCTGAGCACGATTCTCTGGGAGCGCTCCCAGCCCGGCTCTTTATCCCGGGAGTTTCCCATCCTAACGCCCCACGAGGGGTGTACAACGCCTCCCTTAGCACTGCGCCCCCTGACTCAGGGCCCAGCTGCCCAAACATACCCACTGAGGCACAAACTGTTCCCGGGCACTAACTTTCCTGCCCTGCCGCCATTATCGCCCCAAAGACAGCAACGCCGAAAATTCAGCCCTTGCGTTTTCGTCAGTTGCGGACAGGAAGCAGCTCGGGTGGTACGACCCTATGAGAAAATCTTTAACTAAAGAGTTAATTATTGTGACCAATTCAACGAAACATTGGCCCTGCCGTGTCGTCAAGATTGATGAGCCTTCGAAATAACTAAAACAAAAATGTTTTGTTTTAGTTGTCATGTGATTGATAGCTTAGCACTGTGTGACCGATTGTTCCGGAATGATCTGGCCTCCCCAACAGAAGACAAAGGGATCTTTGGCTGTATAGCTACAACATTAACTTATACAGATTAAAGTTAGTGTGATACGCACACAGTTTCTGTTACATTTGCCCAGGTCAACACAGAAGAAACACAAAGGGATTTATTTTCTCGAGTCTCACAATCAGCAACATTGAAGTTTATATAAGATAAGAATGAATGCGACTGATGTGCTGCTGGTACAACTGTTGAACTTAATGGAAGACAAAAAAATAGTTTATTCTCTCTCTAGGCTGGTGGCCATTAACACAACTGGCCAGGATGATCTCTTGGGCTAGTTTCAATCGCCTGGATGGGTCGGAGAGGAATTTCCCAGATTTTTTTTCCCAAATTGGCCTGGGTTTCTATTGTTTTTTTTGCCTCTCCCAGGAAATCACGTGGTTTGGGGTGGGGCGGAGTGTGTATGTTGTGATACATGCGGTATCAGGATTGTCTTTACCTGTCCATCATTGCTCGTAATATAAAAAATAAAACTTAGAACAAACGAATGTATAAAATATGTGCTAATTCTTTAGTTTGGCCTGTAAGTCTGGCAAATGTGCCTTTTCCAGCTTAATTACCTCTTATATAGAATCATAGAACGGTTACAGCACAGAAGGAGGCCATTCGGCCCATCGAGCCCGTGCCGGCTCTCTGCAAGAGCACCTCAGCCAGTCCCCCTCCCCCGCCCTTTCCCCGGAGCCCTGCAATGTTTATCCTTCAGGTACTTATCCAACTCCCTTTTGAAAGCCACGATTGAGTCTGTCTCCACCACCCTCTCAGGTAGCGCATTCCAGATCCTAACCACTCGCTGCGTAAAAACGTTTTCCCTCATGTCGCCTTTGGTTCTTCTGCCAATCGCCTTAAATCTGTGACCTCTGGTTCCCGACCCTTCCACCAATGGGAACAGTTTCTCTCGATCTACTCTGTCCAGACCCCTCATGGTTTTGAACACCTCGATCAAATCTCCTCTCAACCTTCTCTGCTCCAAGGAGAACAACCCCAGCTTCTCCAGTCTATCCCCGTCACTGAAGTCCCTCATCCCTGGAACCATTCTCGTAAATCCCCTCTGCACCCTCTCTAAGGCCTTCACATCCTTCCTACAGTGCTGGGCCCAGAATTGGACACAATACTCCAGTTGAGAACGAACCAGTGTTTTATACAGGTTCATCATAACTCCCTTGCTTTTGTACTCTGTGTCTCTATTTATGAAGCCCAGGATCCCGTAAGCTTTTTTAACCGATTTCTCAGCCTGTCCTGCCACCTTCAACGATGTGTGCCCATATACCCCCAGGTCTCTCTGTTCACGCACCCTCTTTAGGATTGTACCCTTTAGTTTATATTGTCTCTCCTCATTCTTCCTACCAAGATGTATCACTTCGCACTTTTCTGCATTAAGTTGTATGACACAAAGAGATTGGTTTGCTATAATTGGTTGAAATTTGTCCAAATGAAGTAGCTTTGGATTTTTAAGATCCTCATTCACTTAGATTGGAGAAGACCTTCGGATGATCTCGGAGGTATGGAAGATTTAAGAAGTTTGCCAAACAGGAAGGCAAGGAAAGATATAATCGAAACTAGCAGAGCTGTTCAACACTACTGCTAGTATCCTTTTACATCAAAGAGCTTTTATCTTTTAGAAATTAAAAAATAATGTTAAATTTAAAACATACCCACTGCTACAGTGCCAGTCGTGGCTCAGTGAGCAGCACCCTCGCCTCTGAGTCAGGGGGTTGTGGGTTGAAGCCCCACTCCAGGAACTTGAGCACAAAAATCTAGGCTGACACTTCAGTGCAATGCTGAGGGAGCACCGCACTGTCGGAGGGGCAGTACTGAGGGAGCGCCGCACTGTCGGAGGGGCAGTACTGAGGGAGTGCCGCACTGTCAGAGGGGCTGTACTGAGGGAGTGCCGCACTGTCGGAGGGGCAGTACTGAGGGAGCGCCGCACTGTCGGAGGGGCTGTACTGAGGGAGTGCCGCACTGTCAGAGGGGCAGTACTGAGGGAGCGCCACACTGTCAGAGGGGCAGTACTGAGGGAACGCCGCACTGTCGGAGGGGCTGTACTGAGGGAGTGCCGCACTGTCGGAGGGGCAGTACTGAGGGAGCGCCGCACTGTCAGAGGGGCTGTACTGAGGGAGTGCCGCACTGTCGGAGGGGCAGTACTGAGGGAATGCCGCACTGTCGGAGGGGCTGTACTGAGGGAGTGCTGCATTGTCGGAGTTGCCATCTTTTGGATGAGACGTTAAACCGAGGCCCCGTCTGCTCTCTCAGGTGGACGTAAAAGATCCCATGGCACTATTTCGAAGAAGAGCAGGGGAGTTCTCCCCGGTGTCCTGGGGCCAATATTTATCCTCGAATGAACATCACTAAAACACAGTATCTGGTCATTATCACATTGCTGTTTGTGGGAGCTTGCTGTGTGCAAATTGGCTGCCGTGTTTCCCACATTACAACAGTGACTCCACTTCAAAAAGTGCTTCATTGGGTGTAAAGCGCTTTGAGACGTCCGGTACACGTAACTAAATCTGTGATATTCATTGATTCAAGCTTCTGGAAGCAAGTATCACAAAGCAAAGTTTTAATTGTAAGTAAGGCAAGCTACGAAGCGATAAGAAACACATTGTCCACAGTAAACCGGTCTGGGCCATTTATAGCCGACAGTGGGAGAGATTCAAAGATGTGTTTAGTAAAACCCAACACTGACATTTCAGCCACCCTGGTTAACAAACAAGGTAAGAGATGGTATTAAACTAAAAACAAAACCTTACACAAGGTGAAAGTCCAGCAGAGAGGGTTAAAACAACAACACGATATAAAGAAAGCAAAAAAAGGTGCTGAATGAGGATATGACGAAGGTTCCCCGCATTGATCCCTGGGATGAGAGTGTTGTCCGTACGAGGAGAGTTTGAGCTGGATTTTTGGCTTTCTCCGTTTTGGGGCGAAGACGGAGGCGGGGCTAAATTACCGCCCAATTAGCGTTAGCAAGTAATTGCCCAACTTTCGGCATTTGGGGCACAGCGCAAAGGGAGGCGTTGCCCTATTGTTCACGGCGCAAAACCGGGACCCTTGGCGACTTTACTGCGGGGCCGGGAGTGCTCTGAGAGAGGCCTTGGGAGGGGGAATAAACAGTCAAAAAACATTACCAGCACCTTTACCCAACAAATCGCTGCAAAAAAACAACTAAATAAAAACTTTAACCTACATTTTATTCAGTTTATCCAACTTACCACCGCCGGCAGGTCCTTGAGTCGCGGCGTACAGGTCGGGAGAGTTCTGAAACTCGGCCATTGTCACAATCCACACCGTTACACCCCGCGCAGCTCTCCCCAAAAACGCCACAAAATCCGAGCCAAGGATCGCGGCTGGGCGGAAAACAGCTGAGCGCCCGGTTTTAGTCAAAGCGCGGCAAAAAGCCAGTCGCTAACCACCCGACAATCCAGCCGATTGAGTAGATTGGGCCGATACTCTCTGGAGTTTAGAAGAATGAGAGGTGATCTCACTGAAACATAAGATTCTGAGGGGGATTGACAGGGTAGATGCTGAGAGGATGTTTCCCCCGGGCTGGGGAGTCTAGAACCAGGGGTCACAGTCTCAGGATAAGGGGTCGGCCATTTAGGACTGAGATGAGGAGGAATTTCTTCACTCAGAGGGGGTGAATCTTTGGAATTCTCTGCCCCAGAGGGCTGTGGATGCTGGGTCGTTGAGTATATTCAAGGCCGAGATCAATAGATTTTTGGACACTCGGGGAATCGAGGGATATGGGGATCGGGCGGGAAAGTGGAGTTGAGGTCAAAGATCAGCCGTGATCTTATTGAATGGCGGAGCAGGCTCGAGGGGCCGAATGGCCGACTCCTACTCCTATTTCTCATGTTCTTATGAGAAAATGTACAAGAGATATCAAAACTAACATCAAAAGGTTAGAGAGCAAGGTAAGAGGAAATATGGGTTCATTAATGACAGATGCAGGTGAGACTAGAATGGATAATAAGGAAATGGCAGATTTGCAAAATGAACACTTTGTATCTGTCACCACAATAGAGGCAGAAGATAAAATACCAATGGCACAATGGAATCCTAAAATGGGTCAAGGGGAATGCAATGTGTTAACATAAATTCAGAAAATGATTGTAAAGTCCTTACTCTACAGCATGAAACCACACGAGGGACAAGGCCACTCTGTGACAGTGGGAACTGGTGCTCTCCACTCTCTGTCCTGTGACAGTGGGAACTGGTGCTCTCCACTCTCCCATCCTGCGACAGTTGGAACTGGTGCTCTCCACTCTCCCGTCCTGTGACAGTGGGAACCGGTGCTCTCCACTCTCTGTCCTGTGACAGTGGGAACTGGTGCTCTCCACTCTCTGTCCTGTGACAGTGGGAACTGGTGCTCTCCACTCTCCCGTCCTGTGACAGTGGGAACTGGTGCTCTCCACTCTCTGTCCTGCGACAGTGGGAACTGGTGCTCTCCACTCTCTGTCCTGTGACAGTGGGAACTGGTGCTCTCCACTCTCCCGTCCTGTGACAGTGGGAACTGGTGCTCTCCACTCTCTGTCCTGTGACAGTGGGAACTGGTGCTCTCCACTCTCTGTCCTGTGACAGTGGGAACTGGTGCTCTCCACTCTCCCGTCCTGTGACAGTTGGTGTAGGAGGGAGGGCTTTAGTTTCCTGAACAATTGGGACCACTTCTGGGGTAGGTGGTGCCTGTACAAGTTGGACAGGTTACACCTCAACAGAGACGGGACCAATGTTCTCGCGGGTGGTTTTGATAGTACGGTTGGGAGGGCTTTAAACTAGCTTGGCAGGGGGATGGGAACCCAGGAGAGGGCTCTGAGCTAGTTAGGGTGGCTGAGAGCTCAGATGAACAGGACCCCAAGAAAGAATGCAAAAGGCAAGAGGCAACAGAGCAGAGTAGCACTGGGGTAAGTGTAAACCACAACGTGACAGGAAGGGACAATATGTATGAATATAAAGGGGCTGCAGGAGTGGTCAAAACTAAAAATCATGGTTTAAAAACTAGTATTAAAACACTTTACCTGAATGCACGCAGCATTCGAAACAAAGTAAATGAATTGACGGCACAAATCATTACAATTGGGTATGATTTGGTGGCCATTACTGAAACGTGGTTGCAGGGTGGCCAAGACTGGGAATTAAACATACAGGGTTATCTGACAATTCGGAAAGATAGGCAAGAGGGGAAGGGAGGTGGGATAGCTCTGTTAATAAAGGATGATATCAGGGCAGTTGTGAGAGACAATATTGGCTCTAATGAACAAAATGTTGAATCATTGTGGGTGGAGATTAGAGATCGTAAGGGGAAAAAGTCACTGGTGGGCATAGTTTATAGGCCCCCAAATAATAACTTCACGGTGGGGTGGACAATAATCAGGGGAATAATGGAGGCATGTGAAAAAGGAACGGCAGTAATCATGGGGGATTTTAACCTACATATCGATTGGTCAAATCAAATCGCATGGAGTAGCCTTGAGGAGGAATTCATAGAATGCATACGGGATTGTTTCTTAGAACAGTATGTTACAGAACCTACAAGGAGCAAGCTATCTTAGATCTGGTCCTGTGTAATGAGACAGGAAAAATAAACGATCTCCTAGTAAAAGTTCCTCTCGGAATGAGTGATCACAGTATGGTTGAATTTGTAATACAGATTGAGGGTGAGGAAGTAGTGTCTCAAATGAACGTACTATGCTTAAACAAAGGGGACTACAGTGGGATGAGGGCAGAGTTGGCTAAAGTAGACTTGGAACACAGATTAAACGGTGGCACAATTGAGGAACAGTGGAAGACATTTAAGGAGCTCTTTCATAGTGCTCAACAAAAATATATTCCAGTGAAAAAGAAGGGCGGTAAGAGAAGGGATAACCAAGGAAATAAAGGAGAGTATCAAATTAAAAACCAATGCGTATAAGGTGGCCAAGGTTAGTGGGAAACTAGAAGATTGGGAAAATTTTAAACAACAGCAAAGAATGACTAAGAAAGCAATAAAGAAAGGAAAGATAGATTACGAAAGTAAACTTGCGCAAAACATAAAAACAGATAGTAAAAGCTTTTACCGATATATAAAACGGAAAAGAGTGATTAAAGTAAATGTTGGTCCCTTTAGAAGATGAGAAGGGGGATTTAATAATGGGAAATGTGGAAATGGCTGAGACCTTAAACAATTATTTTGCTTCCGTCTTCACAGTGGAAGACACAAAAACTATGCCAAAAATTGCTGGTCACGGGAATGTGGGAAGGGAGGACCTTGAGATAATCACTATCACTAGTGGGTTAGTGCTGGATAGGTTAATGGGACTCAAGGTAGACAAGTCCCCTGGTCCTGATGAAATGCATCCCAGCGTATTAAAAGAGATGGCGGAAGTTATAGCAGATGCATTCGTTATAATCTACCAAAATTCTCTGGACTCTGGGGAGGTACCAGCGGATTGGAAAGCAGCTAATGTAACGCCTCTGTTTTAAAAAGCGGGCAGACAAAAGGCAGGAAACTATAGGCCGGTTAGTTTAACATCTGTAGTGGGGAAAATGCTTGAAGCTATCATTAAGGAAGAAATAGTGGGACTTCTAGATAGGAATAGTGCAATCAAGCAGACGCAACATGGATTCATGAAGGGGAAATCATGTGTAACTAATTTATTGAAATTCTTTGAGAATATAATGAGCATGGTGGATAGAGGTGTACCGATGGATGTGATGTATTTAGATTTCCAAAAGGCATTCGATAAGGTGCCACACAAAAGGTTACTGCAGAAGATAGAGGTACGTGGAGTCAGAGGAAATGTATTAGCATGGATCGAGAATTGGCTGGCGAACAGAAAGCAGAGAGTCGGGATAAATGGGTCCTTTTCGGGTTGGAAATCGATGGTTAGTGGTGTGCCACAGGGATCGGTGCTGGGACCACAACTGTTTACAATATACATAGATGACCTGGAAGAGGGGACAGAGTGTGGTGTAACAAAATTTGCAGATGACACAAAGAATAGTGGGAAAGCGGGTTGTGTAGAGGACACAGAGAGGCTGCAAAGAGATTTAGATAGGTTAAGCTAATGGGCTAAGGTTTGGCAGATGGAATACAATGTCGGAAAATGTGAGGTCATCCACCTTGGAAAAAAAAACAGTAAAAGGGAATATTATTTGAATGGGGTGAAATTACAACATTCTGTGGTGCAGAGGGACCTGGGGGTCCTTGTGCATGAATCCCCCAGGTCCCTCTGTACCACAGCATGTTATAAAAATCCCAAAAAGTTAGTTTGCAGATGCAGCAGATAATCAGGAAGGCGAAAGGAATGTTGGCCTTCATTGCGAGAGGGATGGAGTACAAAAGCAGGGAGGTCCTTCTGCAACTGTATAGGGTATTGGTGAGGCCGCACCTGGAGTACTGCGTGCAGTTTTGGTCACCTTACTTAAGGAAGGATATACTAGCTTTGGAGGGCGTACAGAGATGATTCACTCGGCTGATTCCGGAGATGAGGGGGTTACCTTATGATGATAGATTGAGTAGACTGGGTCTTTACTCAATGGAGTTCAGAAGGATGAGGGGTGATCTTATGGAAACATTTAAAATAATGAAAGGGATAGACAAGATAGAGGTACTGGTCGGGGAGACTAGAACTAGGGGACACAGCCTCAAAATATGGGGGAGCCAATTTAAAACCGAGTTGAGAAGGAATTTCTTCTCCCAGAGGGTTGTGAATCTGTGGAATTCTCTGCCCAAGGAAGCAGTTGAGGCTAGCTCATTGAATGTATTCAAGTCACAGATAGTTAGATTTTTAACCAATAAGGGAATTAAGGGTTACGGGGAGCAGGCGGGTCAGTGGAGCTGAGTCCACGGCCAGATCAGCCATGATCTTGTTGAATGGCGGAGCAGGCTCGAGGGGCTAGATGGCCTACTCCTGTTCCTAATTCTTATGTTCTTATGTTCTTATGTGACCTTAATTCTTTATTCAGCACTCCAGAAGTGATGACCCTGCGTGGGACCTCCCTTTATATACCTGTGTGATCAGGTAAGGAGTGTCTCCCATAAATTCACCCACTATGGTCAAGGTGTGCATCTGAGTTGAGTGTATACAGTAATACAGTGGTGTTACATTGTAGTTACAAACATGACATCACCGTCCCCCCCCCCCCCAAAGTCTAGTTAGGATCATAGGTTTAGTCTTTCAGGTGGTCTACGCTCCCTCGTGGAGCGCCGCAGTTGGGGCTCTGGTTGTTGGACACTGCCGTGAGTGTCTGTCACCTGTGGTGATTCCGGCCTGTCCGGGCTGACCGCAGGGACTGTGCATTCCTCTAATTGCTTTTGTTGCACGTTCGCTGGTGGTAGTGTGAGCTCCATCTCATGGTCTTCTTCAGGTTCCTCCGTGCCATTGCTGTAAAGTCCTGTCCCCTCAGTACAGATTCACACAAGGCATGTAGTGAAGTCAAGGTCACTCTGGACCTGCACCTTTATTTCACAGCTCTGGAATGCTGCACTTGTCTGAGACCTGTCCTTATATACCTGTCTCTTGCAAGTGCACCCCTGGTGGTAAGGTATGCTGGTGGTTACAGGTCATATCTTATTACAGTCATGTATAGCATGTTAGGATACAGTTATATATAATAATGTAAGATACATGACATCACCCTCCCCCAAGGTCTTATTGTCTTTATAGGTTCAGTCTCTCAGGTGGTCTATGCTCTCGTGTGGAGCGTCTGAGTTGTGGTTCAGTTGTTTGCCTTGGTGTCTGTTTTTCTTGGGTGTGGTTGCTGCTATCTTGCCTGGGCTGTCTGTTTCGATTGGTGTGATTGTTGTTGACTTGCCTGGGCTGTCTGTTGGGATTGCCCTTTCCTCAGGTTGTTCCTTCTGTCTGTCCACCAGGTGTGGTGCGAGTTCCACATTGTAGTCTGCCTCTGGTTCCGCAGTGTTGTTGGTAAATCTGTTTTTGACTTGGTCTACATGCCTGCGGCAGGTTTTGCCATTGTCCATTTGTACTACCAGTAGCCTGTTTCCTTCCTTGCCCATTACTGTCCCTGCAAGCCATTTGGGACCCCTGCCATAGTTTAGTATAAACACTTTGTCCCCTCTCTCATTCCATCTCCCCCTCGAATTTCTGTCATGGTACTCAGTCAGCTTACGGCGCTTTGCCTCAACGATTTCGTGCATGTCTGGGAGGATTAATGAGAGCCTTGTTTTTAAAGTCCTTTTCATCAACAGTTGCGTGGGGGGGGATCCCAGTCAGTGAGTGCGGACGAGATCTGTATGCCAGCAGCAGTCGCGACAGGTGACCCTGCAGCGTGGGACCTTGGATTTTAAGCATGCCTTGTTTAATGATTTGCACTGCTCTCTCCGCCTGGCCGTTGGAGGCCAGCTTGAACGGTGCCGTCTTGACGTGATTTATGCCGTGGTCAATTATAAAGTCTTGGAATTCTGCACTGGTGAAGCACGGACCATTGTCACTGACCAAAATGTCAGGGATTCCGTGCGTTGCAAACATGGTTGCGAGGCTCTCCACAGTGGTGGAGGTTGTGCTCGAGTTTAAAATGGTGCATTCGATCCACTTTGAAAATGCATCTACAACTACGAGGAACATTTTGCCCATGAATGGGCCCGCATAGACTATGTGCACCCGCGACCACGGTTTGGTAGGCCAGGGCCAGGGGCTCAGTGGAGCCTCCCTGGGGGCATTGTTGAGTTGGGCACAAATGGTGCACCTTCGGACGCAGAGCTCCAAGTCCTCGTCAATACCAGGCCACCAGACGTGGGATCTGGCTATGGCCTTCATGAGAACGATCCCCGGGTGCTCGCGGTGGAGCTCCCGGACAAATGCCTTTCTGCCTCGCAGAGGCATGACTACTCGGCTGCCCCACATCAGGCAGTCTGCTTGTAGTGATAGCTAATGCATGCGTCTGTGAAAGGGTTTTAATTCCTTGGGGCAGGCATCGCGAGCCTCTGCCCAGTCACCAGTTAGGACACATCTTTTTACTAAGGATAACGTGGGGTCGCTGGCCGTCCAGGCTCTGATTTGGTGAGACGTCATGGGCGGACCTGTGGACTCAAAGGCATTGATTGCCATGACTATCTCACAGTCCTGTTCGTCAGACCCTTCCGTGGTCGCCAGGGGTAGCCTGCTGAGCGCGTCGGCACAGTTGTATGTGCCTGGTCTGTGCCTTATGGTATAGTCGTAGGACGCCAGCATGAGTGCCCACCGTTGAATTCGCGCCGAGGCGTTGGCGTTTATTGCCTTGCTCTCAGATAGGAGGGACGTGAGGGGCTTGTGGTCGGTTTCTAATGTGAACTTGGCCCCGAAAAGGTATTGGTGCATCTTTTTGACACCGTACACGCACGCGAGCGCCTCTTTCTCTACCATTCCGTACCCGCCCTCCGCCCGCGAAAGTGACCTGGAGGCATAAGCTATGGGTTGTAATTTGCCCGCACTATTGACATGTTGTAAAACGCACCCGACCCCATACGCTGACGCATTGCATGTGAGAACTAGCTTTTTACCTGGGTCAAAGAAAGTCAAAACACTATTGGAACACAGAAGGTTGCGTGCCTTATTGAAGGCGCGTTCCTGGGCGTCCCCCCAAAACCAGTCGCACCCCTTCCTGAGTAGCACGTGGAGAGGCTCCAGCAGCGTGCTTAAGTTCTGCATAAAGTTCCCAAAGTAATTGAGTAGCCCGAGAAAGGCGTGCAGTTCTGAGACATTCTGGGGCCTGGGTGCCAGGCGAATTGCTTCTGTTTTGGACTCTGTTGGGCGGATTCCATCAGCTGCAATCCTTCTGCCCAAAAATTCAACCTCGGGTGCGAGAAACAGGCACTTGGATTTCTTGACTCGTAGGCCTACCCGATCCAACCGCTTTAGTACTTTCTCCAAATTACGGAGATGGGAATCGGTGTCTCTGCCTGTGATAAGTATGTCGTCTTGAAATACACCCATCCCCAGGATGGACTTGAGCAGACTCTCCATGTTGCGCTGGAATATGGCAGCTGCCGACCTGATGCCGAATGGGCATCGATTGTACATGAAAAGGCCTCGATGTGTGTTGATGGTGGTGAGTAGCTTGGATTCCTCGGTCAATTCTTGTGTCACATACGCAGATGTGAGGTCTAATTTTGAGAAAAGTTTACCTCCAGCCAATGTGGCGAATAAGTCCTCCGCTCTGGGCAGCGGGTACTGGTCCTGTAGGGAGACTCTGTTTATGGTAGATTTGTAGTCCCCACAGATTTGTACGGATCCATCAGGCTTCATGACTGGGACGATGGGACTTGCCCAGTCGCTAAATTCCACAGGTGATATAATGCCTTCCCGCAGAAGCCTGTCTAGTTCGTGTTCAATCTTTTCCCTCATCACATAGGGTACAGCTCTGGCCTTGTGATGGACCGGTCCAGCATCCTGTAGATTTTGACTTTGGCCCCTTTGAAAGTGCCCACACCTGGCTGAAAGAGATGTTGCAATCGCTTTATAACTGTTGAGCAGGAGGTCCATTCCTCTAATGACATGGCATGGACATCATCCCATTTCCAGTTTAGTTTTGCCAGCCAGCTTCTCCCCAGCAGTGCTGGGGGGTCCCCGGGGACAATCCACAGGGGAAGTCGGTTCACTGTCCCTTTGTGTGTGACAGAGAGCATGGCGCTGCCGAGGATTGGTACGATTTCTTTGGTATAGGTCCTTAGTGTGGTGTCGACCCTTGTGAGTTTTGGTCTGTCTCTCTTATGCGGCCACGGTTGTTCAAATTGTTGAGCCCCCATGAGAGATTGACTCGCTCCCGTATCCAGCTCCATGTTGACAGATATCCCGTTGAGTAGGACCCTCATCATTATAGGAGGCGCCTGTTGTAGGAGCAGCGGCCATTGATCGTGTTGACCCGCTGTACATCGGTGTCCCGGGTACTGTCCCCACCATCTTCTGGTCCGCTTTCCGACCCATCCGATTCGTATACCAGCCGAGCTGCCGTTTTTTTGCACATGCGGGCCAAATGCCCTGTATATTCACAGTTCCTGCAAACAGCCTGCTGAAATTGACATCCCCTTGACAAGTGCCCACCCCCACACCTCCAGCACAGACCTGTTCCATTGTTCAAAGTGTTCCCAAAGAATGAGCTGCGTCTGGCTGATCTCTCTTGAGCTTCTCTCAGTTTGTAGTTGATTGCTCGCATTGTGGGTTGATGAGGTGTGAATGGCCGTTCCTGTGGCCCTTCATGGCTTCTGCCTGCTGTCGAGAGCCTGTTCTCCCGGTTTTGTCTGTGTGTGGGGGTAGCAGCTTGTCTAATGCTGTGAACTTCTTGTTCCAATATTTCGTTAGTTGTCGTACCTGCATTGTAAATCAACCTCGTTTCTTCTTCCCCTACCAAGAATTTCTGTGCAACCAGTGCTGCTGCCTCTAAGGTCAGGTTCTTGGTCTCTATGAGCTTTCGGAATATGCCTGCGTGGCCTATTCCTTCAATGAAAAAGTCTCTCAGCATTTCTCTCCTCAGTTCATCGGAGAACTCACATAAACTAGCCAACCTCTGAAGTTCCGCCACGAAGTCGGGTATGCTCTGGCCCACACAGCGTCTGTAGTTGTAGAACCTGTGTCTGGCCATGTGTAGGCTGCTCGCTGGCTTCAGGTGGTCTCTTACCAGTGTGCTCAATTCTTCAAACGACTTGCTTGCTGGTTTCTCGGGTGCCAACAGGTCCGTCATTAAAGCGTATGTTTTCGAGCCACAGCTGGTCAAGAGTTGGGCTCTTCTCTTGTCTGCCTTATCGTCGCCTAACCAGTCTTTGGTTGCAAAGCTTTGCTGGAGCCTTTCTATAAAGTCCTCCCAATTGTCTCCCGCATTGTACTTTTCATCTGATCCATTGTTCGTCATTCTGTGGATTCTGTAATCCCGTAACCCGTCGCCACTGTAAAGTCCTGTCCCCTCAGTACAGATTCACACGAGGCATGTAGTGAAGTCAAGGTCACTCTGGACCTGCACCTTTATTTCACAGCTCTGGAATGCTGCACTTGCCTGAGACCTGTCCTTATATACCTGTCTCTTGCAAGTGCACTCCTGGTGGTAAGGTATGCTGGTGGTTACAGGTCATATCTTATTACAGTCATGTATAGCATGTTAGGATACAGTTATATATAATAATGTAAGATACATGACAATTGCTGAACCTTTTTTTTACTTGGTCCAGATGCTTACGGCATATCTGACCATTGTTGAGTTTTACCACGATGACCCTATTTCCCTCTTTGTCAATTACAGTGCCCTCAAGCCAATTGGGCCCCATGGCGTGATTGAGGACGAATACAGGGTCATTTATTTCTATACATCTCCCCCTCGAATTACGGTCATGGTACTCATTTTGTGCCTTACGCTTGCCCTCAACTATGTCGGTCAGGACTGTGTGGCTGAGGGACAACCGAGTTTTGAGTGTCCATTTCATGAGTAGCTCTGCGGGCGGAACCCCCGTGAGCGAGTGCGGGTGAGACCTATAGGCCAGCAGGAGGCATGACAGGCGGCATTGTAGGGAGGGGCCTTGAATCCTGAGCATACCTTGCTTAACGATTTGGACCGCACGTTCCGCCTGGCCATTGGAGGCCGGCTTGAACGGTGCAGTCCTGATGTGGTTGATGCCATTGCCCGAAATGAACTCCCGGAATTTATAGCTTGTGAAGCACGGGCCATTATCGCTAACCAGGATGTCCGGCAAGCCATGGGTAGCGAAGATCGCACGTAGGCTTTCCACGATGGTGGATGACGTGCATGAATTCAGGATGATGCACTCGATCCATTTCGAGTACGCATCTACAACGATAAGGAACATCTTCCCCATGAACGGGCTCGCGTAGTCAACGTGAATGTGTGACCATGGCCTGGTGGGCCAGGGTCACAGGCTGAGCGGGGCCTCCCTGGGGGCATTACCCAGCTGGGCACATGTCGTGCACCTGTGAACACAGTGTTCCAGGTCTGAGTCAATTCCGGGCCACCAAACGTGTGACCGGGCAATGGCCTTCATCATCACAATGCCTGGGTGCTCGCTGTGGAATTCCCTGATGAATGCCTCCCTGCCCTTCTGGGACATGACTACCCGGCTGCCCCATAGTAGGCAGTCGGCTTGGATGGAGAGCTCATCCATCCGTCTGTGGAACGGTCTGACCTCCTCAGGGCATGCTCCGTGTGCAGGCGTCCAATCCCCAGTCAGGACACATTTCTTAATCAGGGATAGGAGGGGATCTCTGTTTGTCCAGATTTTGATCTGGCGGGCTGTGATGGGGGAGCCTGCGCTGTCAAAGGCATCGACAGCCATGACCATCTCGGCGCTTTGCTCCGCTGCCCCCTCGGTGGTGGCCAGTGGAAGCCTGCTGAGAGCGTCAGCGCAGTTTTCAGTGCCGGGCCGGTGCCAGATGGAGTAGTCATAAGCAGCCAGCGTGAGAGCCCATCGCTGTATGCGAGCTGATGCGTTGGCATTGACAGCCTTGCTGTCTGACAACAGGGATGTGAGTGGCTTATGGTCCGTCTCTAATTCAAACTTCCTACCAAAGAGGTACTGATGCATTTTTTTTACACCATAGACACATGCAAGCGCTTCCTTCTCGACCATCCCATATCCCCGTTCTGCTTGAGAGAGCGATCTGGAGGCATAAGCCACAGGTTGTAGTTGACCCTCAGCATTGCCCTGCTGCAACACGCACCCAACCCCATAGGACGATGCATCACATGTCAGAACTAAACGTTTACAGGGGTCGTACAGGGTCAACAACTTGTTTGAACAAAGTAGGTTTCGCGCCCGATCAAAAGCCCGTTCCTGACAGTTCCCCCAAAACCAATCGTAACCCTTACGCAGGAGCACGTGAAGCGGCTCCAACAATGTGCTCATGTTCGTCAGAAAATTCCCGAAATAGTTCACAGTCCCAGGAATGAACACAGCTCCGATGTGTTGCAGGGCCTGGGTGCTCGTCGAATCGCCTCTGTTTTGGATTCGGTGGGCCGAATCCCATCTGCAGCAACCCTCCTGCCCAGAAACTCAACCTCAGGAGCTAAAAACATGCATTTAGACTTCTTGAGTCGCAGGCCTACCCGGTCCACTCGGTGTAGCACCTCCTCCAGGTTGTGGAGGTGTTCCTCGGTGTCTCGACCCGTGATAAGGATGTCGTCCTGGAATACGATCGTTCCAGGAATGGATTTGAGCAGGCTTTCCACGTTGCATTGAAAAATCGCGGCCGCTGATCGAATGCCAAACGGGCACCTGTTATACGCAAACAGTCCCTTGTGCGTGGTGATGGTGGTCAGTAGTTTAGATTCGCCGGCCAGTTCCTGGGTCATATAGGCTGAAGTGAGGTCTAACTTGGTGAACAGCTTGCCGCCTGCCAGTGTGGCGAAGAGGTCCTCCGCTCTCGGGAGCGGGTATTGATCTTGTAGGGACACCCGATTGATGGTGGCCTTGTAGTCACCACAGATCCTGAAAGAGCAGTCCGCTTTTAGAATGGGAACAATGGGGCTCGCCCTGTCGCTGAATTCAACAGACGAGATGATGCCCTCTCGCAACAGCCGGTCCAATTCGCTCTCGATTTTTTCCTTCATCATATACGGCACCGCTCTGGCTTTGTGGTGCACTGGCCTGGCGTCCGGGGTGATGTGTATCACTACTTTAGTGCCTTTGAAAGTCCCGACGCCCGGTTGGAATAGTGACTCAAATTGTTGTAGGACTTGTGAGCACGAACTTCGCTCCACCGAGGACATTGCGTGAACATCCCCCCATTTCCAGTTCATCTCGGCTAACCAGCTCCTCCCCAACAGTGCGGGATCATTGCCCGGGACAATCCAGAGTGGCAGTCGGTTCATTAATCCATTGTGTGTGACAGCCAACATTGCACTGCCTAGCACCGGAATGATTTCTTTGGTGTAAGTCCTTAGTTGTATCTCGATGCGTTCTAATTTGAGTCTACTGGCTTTGTGTGGCCATAGCTTCTCAAATTGCTGAACGCCCATGAGTGACTGGCTGGCCCCAGTGTCCAGCTCCATGCGTACTGGGATACCGTTTAATAAAACCCTCATCATCATTGGTGGCGTTTTGGTGTAGGAACTGTGAATATTCGCCACATGGACCCGCTGAACCTCGGCGTCCATCGATTTGCCCCAAAAGTCAACCTGCCTCACCGAACCCTCTTCTGGTCCATCTGTCTCATATATCAGTCTGGTTGCAGGTTTTCTGCACATACGAGCTAAATGGCCACTGAGATTGCAGTTCCTGCAGACAAACTGTTGGAATGTGCAGGATCTGGCTGAGTGTTTTCCCCCACACCTCCAGCATGAGTTAAAGTTTCCATTGTTGGGGACAAAGGGACTACGGCCGGGAATTCCACGCTGACTGTCCCTCTGACTGCTCTTAAGGACCCTATTAGTGGGTATCAATGGCCCCATCGCGGGCCGCACTGTCCACTGTGATGGCGTGAACGTCCGTTCAGCCTGCCATTGTCTCTGTTGCAGTCCTACTCTGGGGTCTATTGCTGCCTGGTGAATGTCAGACTGCCCCTGCCTGCCTGCCCGCAGGGCTGAGTCGCATTGATGATGTTGACTCCCTGATCCATCGCCGTGTTGGAGGCAGAATTGCGCGCGTAAATCATTTTCGTCTCTTCTTCCCCCGCCATGAAAGTTTGAGCTAACAACGCCGCCGCTTCCAAGGTCAAGTCCTTGGTCTCAATTAACTAGAGAAAAATTCCCATATGACCAATACCCTCAATAAAGAAGTCCCTTAGCATCTCCCCCCTGCAGACGTCTGTGAACCTAGAGGCTGGCCAAACGCCGGAGGTCCGCTACAAAGTCCGGTATGCTCTGTCCTTCGCGACGTCAGTGGTGTAGAATCTGTGTCGAGCCATGTCTATGCTGCTCGCCGGTTTGAGGTACTCTCCCGATTAATTTGCTAAGCTCTTCAAAGGCTTTGTCCAACAGCTTTTCGGGTGCCAGTAAGTCCTTCATGAGCGCATAAGTCTTTGGCCCGCAGCTGGTCAGGAGATGAGCCCTTCGCTTGTCGGCCGCTGCATCCCCCAGACATTCTTTCATGATGAAGCTTTGCTGAAGCCTCTCAACAAAATCATCCCAGTCTTCCCAACACAGTACCCTTGCTCTGTGCTACCGGTGGCCATTCTCGTGAGTCGTGAATTCCCGTTTCTCGTCGCCAATGTAAAGTCCTTACTCTACAGCATGAAACCACACGAGGCACATTCTGGGGACAAGGCCACTCTGTGACCTTGACTCTTTATTACAGGACTCCAGAAGTGATGACCCTGCGTGGGACCTCCCTTTATATACCTGTGTGGTCAGGTAAGGAGTGTCTCCCACAAGTTCACCCCTTGTGGTCAAGGTGTGCATCTGTGTTGAGTGTATACAGTAATACAGTGGTGTCACATTGTGGTTACAAACATGACAATGATAATGGTGAAAATAAGGGGACTTAAGGGTAGACAAATCTCCAGGACCTCATCTCAGTCCTAAATGGCCGACTCCTTATCCTGAGACTGTGCCCCCTGGTTCTAGACTCCCCAGCCCGGGGGAAACAGCCTCCCTGCATCTACCCTGTCAATCCCCCTCAGAATCTTGTATGTTTCAATGAGATCACCTCTCATTCTTCTAAACTCTAGAGAATATCAGCCCAGTCTACTAAATCTCTCCTCATAGGTCAATCCCCCCATCCCAAGAATCAGTCTGGTGAACCTTCGTTACACTCCCTGTAGTGTATGTAGACACCTTTAGTAATGACTCCACGAGGCAGGGTATGATACTGAAACTGTGTAGACCTGTAGTCCTTTATTTGCAGCTCCTGAGTGAGGACACCAAGCTGTGAGCTCCTTTATATACTGGGTTACCTCCGGCAGCAGCACCCTCTGGTGTACAGGTAAGGTGTGTACAGTATAAGGGTCTATTCAGTGTTGTATAACAGCGTTACAGACATCACACAGTAAACAGGCATGCATATACAACAACACTCTCCCCGAAGCATTTTTTATATCCTTATTGTCATGAGGTGATCAGTGGTGGGCTATGGGAGGTTGTGGTGAGGGTTGTGTGGTTGCCAGGTGTGACCCCTGTGCTTGAGGCTGGCCTCGTACGTTTCCTCTCCCTCACACACAGACCATGTGGGTGCCACTGTTATGGAATCCCACAGGAGGGTAGCCATTGCAGCAGTGGGTAGGGTACATACTCTGTGGTGTGGGTAAGTGTGGGGTGGTGGGCAGTGCTACAGAACTGGGTGGGCTCCTTGTCCATCGATTGGGATGAGGGTCAGGTCATCCCAGGATTTGCCAGGGAAGCTGGAGGGTATTGGCCTCATGCTTCTGGTGTTGGCCCTGGTGGCCAGGGGCTGTAGGGCTGGTCTGGTGCAGGTTGCCATTGGTGGTGCTGGGCTGCCCATTGACCACTGTCCCTGTAGTGGGTCTGCTCCCACTGCCTGTGTGTGTGTCCTGCAAGGGGCATCACATTCATTCCAAAGGTCCAGGCTACATGGTCAGGTAGCCTGCTGGACCTGGGGGTCTCCCACAGGGAGATTCCTCTAGCATTAGCATGGTCCCTGTAGGACCCAATATCCTACCGGTATACATGACACCTTGGCTCTGATCACACATAGTCGAGCCTACATTATAAATTACAGCATTTGCACCACTTTTTGGGATTCATGATCTCACCAGACATGGTTACATTAGGCATTTCACATTCTCTATCATTATTGTTCAGCATAATAAACTTGTTCTTAACCTTACTGACACCTGTATTCATCTCATTAGTCACATTAGTTAAACCAGCATCACAATTCATGATTACATTGCATACATTTTCATACTTGAACCATTTAATTGCATCTTTAGCTTTAATGTCCTTGTACTCAAATAGTTGAAACTGTCCCTTTAAATTTCTTTGGTTACCCTTTGGTTTAAGGGAGCCTCCCAATCCGATTGGCCGCTCGGTGCCACGTGTTGCTTCTCCAACGCTGCCCCTTGTGGTATGGCCGCAGCCATTTTGATTACAGGTTCTGCTGGCTCTCCTTCAGGTAGGCTGTGGTGCTCTTTTCTTCCACAGGTTCAGCCATGGACGTCGGGAATCGATGTTCCTCTTTTGGAGTGCTGCTTTGGCCCAGAAGGTTAAGTTTGGATCCTCGGTCCTGGAGATTTCGCCGTGGTGCTGTGGAGTCATCGCCGCACAGTCGAGCTGGACAGTGGAACCTCCGGATGCAGCGATGGATCCATCTTCGAGGTCAATTGCCGGAGCTCGGAGGCCTGGGAGCAGCTTCGCTTGGACAGGATGCCGTTGTGGTCGATTGGTGGGATTCATCCAAAGTTCTTCAAAGGTCACTTGGCTCATCGCAGACTGGCTCACCCCTGTGTCGCTCTCCATAGAAACTGGGACCCCTACTTTCATCGCCCACAGAGAACTTTCGGTGGAGCAGGTATGAGTTCCATATTCTTCTTCCAGGGGTTGAGCAACTTCACCTTCCTCTGTGTCTGAGCCCCGCTGATCAGCCAACTCACCAGACACACGGTGAGTGCAGCTTTTTTGGCACATCCTTTGAAGGTGCCCTTTCTCTTTGCATGCATAATCTTTGTAGCGGCACTGGTGGGCCCTGTGGTTTCCTCCACAGTGCCAGCACTGGGCCATCTGGTTTGCCCCATGTGGCGGACTCAGGGTTGCGGGACTCGGGGCAGTATTTCTGCCTTTAGAAGTATCCGTGCGGAGCACTGCGCTCATCGGTTTAGAGTCCTGGGTCAGTGTTCTCCTGGAGTCACCGGCCAACGTCCTGTAGGCCTGGCTCACTTGAATTGCTCTGTGCAGGGTGACGGTGATGTGGGCAGAGAGTAATTTGTGCAGGAGGCCTTCGTGGCCGACTCCAAAGACGAATGTGTCCCTCAGTGCTTCATTCAGGTGGTCGCCAAAGTCACACGGTGCAGCTAGTCTCCTTAAGTGTTCCAATCTTTCTACAAAAGCGTCCCAATCTTCCCCATCGGTAAATTGCTGAAAGATGCTGAGCATGTGGTTCGTGACCTTGTATTCTCGTCGCCAGTTGTAGCGTATGTAGGCACCTTTAGTAATGACTCCACGAGGCAGGGTATGATACTTAAACTGTGTAGACCTGTAGTCCTTCATTTGCAGCTCCTCGAGTGAGGACACCAAGCTGTGAACTCCTTTATATACTGGGTTACCTGTTACCCTTAGGTCTCCAGCAGCAGCACCCTCTGGTGTACAGGTAAGGTGTGTACAGTATAAGGGGACATTCAGTGTTGCATAACAGTGTTACAGACATCACACAGTAAACAGGCATGCATATACAACACTCCCTTTATGGCAAGTATATCCTTCCTTAGGTAAGGAGACCAAAACTGTACACAATACTCCAGGTGCAGTCTCACCAGAGCCCGTTATAATTGCAGTAAGACGCCTCTACTCTTATACTCAAATCCTCTTGTAATAAAGGCCAACATACTATTTGCTTTCTTAATCACTTGCTGTACCTGCATGTTAACTTTCAGTGATTGGTGTACAAGGACACCCAGGTCCCTCTGAACACCAACATTCCCCAATCTCTCACCATTTAAAAAATACTCTGTATTTATATTTTTCCTACCAAAGTGGATAACTTCACATTTTTCCACATGTGGAATCAGGAACAGAGTGACTGAGAATTTGAACCAATACGAGTTGATCAGAGAGAGCATGGATTTGTGAATGGTAGATCACGTCGGATTTAGCCAGTTGAATTTTTTGAGGAGGTCACTAACAAGGTGGACAGGGCGATGTCTAGGGATGTTGTCTATATGGACGTTCAGAAGGCATTTGATAAGGTTCCACTCAAGAGATTATTGGCAAGAATGAGCACAGATGGAGTTGGTATTAACTTTATGTAGAATGTTTCAGTATAAGGGGTGTCACAGTTGTGTGAGGCGGACTGGTTGGGCTGGGTGCTCTTTGCCTTTCCGCCATTGTTCGTAGGTTTATATGTAACCTTCAGGGCTGCTGACCGAGGGCCGTGTGGCTCTTTGTCGGCCGGCGTGGACACGATGAGCCGGAATGGCCTCCTTCTGCGCTGTAAATTTCTATGTTTCTATGTTGTGACGTAGGTTGAAAATTGGTTTCGAGGTAGGAGACAGAGTGTTGGGATAGAGGGAAACATTCTGATTGGTGCAATGTACCAAGTGCTGTTCCCAGGGGCTTTTCACCATATCTATCACTGACTCGGATGAAGGAATAGAGAGTTGTATATCTAGGTTTGCGACTGACACTACATTCGGAGGAATAGTGAGTTGTGTAGGTGTGAGCAGGGTTACAAAGGGACACAGAGGGAGTTCGAAGTGAGAAAGTGAGCTCGACAGGGTGGATGCAGAGAGGATGTTTTCCCTGGTGGGACAATCTACAACCAGGGGGCATAGTCTCAGAATAAGGGGCCGCCCATTTAGAACTGAGATGAGAAGGAATTTCTTCTCTCAGAGGGTTGTAAATCCGTGGAATTCTCTGCCCCAGAGAGCTGTGGAGGCTGGGTCATTGAATATATTTAAGGCGGAGATAGACTGATTTTTGAACGATAATGGAGTAAGGGGTTATAGGGAGTGGGCAGGGAAGTGGAGCTGAGTCCATGATCAGATCAGCCATGATCTTATTAAATGGCAGAGCAGGCTCGAGGGGCCGTATGGCCTACTCCTGCTCCTATTTCTGATGTCCTTAAGTGAGTGCACAAATCCCTCAGAGGGAGTTCAATTTGAGGAAGTGTGAGCTTATCGACTTTGAATCCACGAAAGGCAAATCGGAATATTTTCTCAATGGCGAGAGGGTAGACACTGGAGGAGTGAAGGGCTTTCGGTGTCTAGGTACACAAATCACTAAAAAATACTGCACGGGGACAAACATCCATCACAAAGGCTCATCGAAGGTTGTCCTTTACCTCGAAGGCTGGAATACAATGGGGAGTAGGGGATATTTCAGCTGTCCAGAGCCTCGGCCAGATGCTGCCGGAAGTCACTGCGGAAGGATTTATTAGCCTTGGCGGTATAGCGCAGATTTACGAGAATGAGGCCGGGGCTAAATACGGTGAGCGGTGATTTAATTAAAGTGTTTAAAATGATAAAATAATTCAATAGAGTAGATACAGAGAAACTATTTCCTCCGGTGCGAGAGTCCAGAACAAGGGGGGGGCACAATCTTAAAACTAGAGCCTGGCCGTTCACGGGGTGAAGTCAAGAAGCAATTCTTCACACAAAGGGCGCTGGGAATCTGGAACTCACCCGTAACATGCTGGGGGGGGGGGAGCAAGTGATATTTTCAGGACTGAGATCGACAGAGTTTCATTGGGTAAAGGCACCACGGACTACGGATCAGAGGTGGGTAAATGGAGTTAGGTCACAGATTGGGTGGTAGAACGGGCTCGAGGGGCTGAATGGCCTCTTCACCTTCCTGTGACATAGAAACATAGAAACATAGAAAATAGGTGCAGGGAGTAAGCCATTCGGCCCTTCGAGCCTGCACCACCATTCGATAAGATCATGGCTGATCATTCCCTCAGTACCGCTTTCCTGCTTTCTCTCCATACCCCTTGATCCCTTTAGCCGTAAGGGCCATATCTAACTCCCGCTTGAATATATCCAATGAACTGGCATCAACAACTCTCTGCTGCAGGGAATTCCACAGGTTAACAACTCTCTGAGTGAAGAAGTTTCTCCTCATCTCAGTCCTAAATGGCTTATCCCTTATCCTAAGACTGTGTCCCCTGGTTCTGGACTTCCCCAACATCGGGAACATTCTTCCTGCATCTAACCTGTCCAGTCCCATCAGAATTTTATATATTTCTATGAGATCCCCTCTCATCCTTCTAAACTCCTGTGAATAAAGGCCCAGTTGATCCAGTCTCTCCTCATATGTCAGTCCAGCCATCCCTGGAATCAGTCTGGTGAACCTTCGCTGCACTTCCTCAATAGCAAGAACGTCCTTCCTCAGATTAGGAGACCAAAACTGAACACAATATTCAAGGTGAGGCCTCACCAAGGCCCTGTACAACTGCAGTAAGACCTCCCTGCTCCTATACTCAAATCACCTCGCTATGAAGGCCAACATACCATTTGCCTTTTTCACCGCCTGCTGTACCTGCATGTCAACCTTCAATGACTGATGTACCATGACACCCAGGTCTCGTTGCACCTCCCCTTTTCCTAATCTGTCACCATTCAGATAATATTCTGCCTTCGTGTTTTTGCCACCAAAGTGGATAACCTCACATTTATCCACATTATACTGCATATAATACTGCATTATACTGTGACGGAGAATCTGTTACTGTTAGTCTGATTATTGATACTGAACCTCATATTGCTGATACCTGTCGTATTATAGATGTTAAATAAATAACGTCGTTGTTAATAATGTACAGAGTTTTGGGGTTGGTGTCCTTGAGACCGTCCAAGTTTGGATGAGATCAATAATCCCAAATCTCCGGAGTCCCACGCTAACCGCTCGTTGGGCAGTTATTTGCAAGTGAGAAAGTTTATCTCAGGCAACTCATCGCACCCCCTCCCCCAAGCCCCCTTTGCCCAACCCCCCTCCCCCTCATTCCCGACACAACCCCCTCAATCCCCCCACCCCACTCCCCACCCACTCCACTCGCCCCACACTCCCCACAATCTCCCCCACTCCCCCTCACTCCGCCCAACCCCCCAACCCCCCTTGCCCCCACACACCCCCTTCACTCCCCCACGCCCTCCCCCCCACTCCCCTCCCCCCCATTCCCCCACTCCCCACACCCCCACTCCCCCTCGCCCCCACACTCCCCCCTCACTCCCCCCACGCCTTCCCCCCTCACTCCCCCGCCCCATCCCCCTTATTCCCCTCACCCCCTCATACCCTCCACCCTCTTCACTGTCGGAGGGTCAGTACTGAGGGAGTGCCGTACTGTCGGAGGGGCAGTACTGAGGGAGTGCTGCACTGTCGGAGGGGCAGTACTGAGGGAGTGCCGCACTGTCGGAGGGGCAGTACTGAGGGAGTACTGCACTGTCGGAGGGGCAGTGCTGAGGGAGTGCTGCACTGTCGGAGGGGCAGTACTGAGGGAGTGCTGCACTGTCGGAGGGGCAGTACTGAGGGAGTGCTGCACTGTCGGAGGGGCAGTACTGAGGGAGTGCCGCACTGTCGGAGGGGTGGTACTGAGGGAATGCTGCATTGTCGGTGATGATGTCTTTCAGATGAGACGTTAAACC
The DNA here is from genome assembly GCF_044704955.1 of Pristiophorus japonicus. NCBI lineage: Eukaryota > Metazoa > Chordata > Chondrichthyes > Pristiophoridae > Pristiophorus > Pristiophorus japonicus. Next base: position 2,274,274 of record NC_091981.1, read on the forward strand.
GAGGCCCCATCTGCTCTCTCAGGGGGATGTAAAAGATCCCATGGCACTATTTTGAAGAAGAACAGGGGAGTTATCCCCGGTGTCCTGGGGCCAATATTTATCCCTCAATCAACATCACTAAAACAGATTATCTGGTCATTATCACATTGCTTTGTGTGGGAGCTTGCTGTGTGCAAATTGGCTGCCGCGTTTCCCACATTACAACAGTGACTACACTTCAAAAGTGCTTCATTGGCTGGTGGTTGTGAAAGGCGCTATATAAATTAAATCTTTCTGACACTGGTCAGCAATTGCTGTTTCGAAGTTCTCTGCCGCCATCTGTTGGTTCAAAGTGAATGTTGCCTTCAGGGCTCATTTTATTGATGCTCCACTTAGTGGAGACCATCGCAACAACGCCTCCAGCTGAGTTAGGAATGTAGGAACAGGAGGAGGCCCATTCAGCCCCTTGAGCTTGTTACACAGGAACAGGAGGAGGCCATTCAGCCCCTCGAGCCTGTTACACAGGAACAGGAGCAGGCCATTCAGCCCCTCGAGCCTGTTACACAGGAACAGGAGGAGGCCATTCAGCCCCTCGAGCCTGGTACACAGGAACAGGAGGAGGCCATTCAGCCCCTCGAGCCTGGTACACAGGGACAGGAGGAGGCCATTCAGCCCCTCGAGCCTGGTACACAGGGACAGGAGGAGGCCATTCAGCCCCTCGAGCCTGGTACACAGGGACAGGAGGAGGCCATTCAGCCCCTCGAGCCTGTTACACAGGAACAGGAGGAGGCCCATTCAGCCCCTCGAGCCTGTTAGACAGGAACAGGAGGAGGCCCATTCAGCCCCTCGAGCTTGTTACACAGGGACAGGAGGAGGCCATTCAGCCCCTCGAGCCTGGTACACAGGGACAGGAGGAGGCCATTCAGCCCCTCGAGCCTGTTACACAGGAACAGGAGGAGGCCCATTCAGCCCCTCGAGCCTGGTACACAGGGACAGGAGGAGGCCATTCAGCCCCTCGAGCCTGGTACACAGGGACAGGAGGAGGCCATTCAGTCCCTCGAGCCTGGTACACAGAAACAGGAGGAGGCCATTCAGCCCCTCGAGTCTGGTACACAGGAACAGGAGGAGGCCATTCAGCCCCTCGAGTCTGGTACACAGGAACAGGAGGAGGCCATTCAGCCCCTCGAGCCTGGTACACAGGGACAGGAGGAGACCATTCAGCCCCTCGAGCCTGGTACACAGGAACAGGAGGAGGCCATTCAGCCCCTCGAGCCTGGTACACAGGAACAGGAGGAGGCCATTCAGCCCCTCGAGTCTGGTACACAGGAACAGGAGGAGGCCATTCAGCCCCTCGAGTCTGGTACACAGGAACAGGACGAGGCCATTCAGTTCCTCGAGCTTGTTACACAGGATCAGGAGGAGGCCATTCAGCCCCTCGAGCCTGGTACACAGGAACAGGAGGAGGCCATTCAGCCCCTCGAGCCTGTTACACAGGAACAGGAGGAGGCCATTCAGCCCCTCGAGCCTGTTACACAGGAACAGGAGGAGGCCATTCAGCCCCTCGAGCCTGTTACACAGGAACAGGAGGAGGCCCATTCAGCCCCTCGAGTCTGGTACACAGGAACAGGAGGAGGCCATTCAGTCCCTCGAGCTTGTTACACAGGAACATGAGGAGGCCCATTCAGCCCCTTGAGCTTGTTACACAGGAACAGGAGGAGGCCATTCAGCCCCTCGAGCCTATTCCGCCATTCAGTGAGATCGTGGCTGATCTGCGATCTAGCTCCATATACCCGCCTTTGGCCCATGTTCCTTAATACCTCTGGTTAACAGAAATCAATCAATCTCAGATTTAAAATTAACAATTGACCCGGAATCAACTACCGTTTGTGGAAGAGAGTTCCAAACCTCTCCCACCCTGTGTGTGTCGAAGTGTTTCCTAATTTCACTCCTGAAAGGTCTGTCTCTAATGTTCAGACTCTGCCCCTAGTCCCAGACTCCCCAACCAGCAGGAACAGTGTCTCTCTGTCTACCCTCTCTGTTCCCCTCAATATCCTGAAAACTTCCATCAGATCGCCGCTTAACCTTCGAAATCCCAGGGAATACAATCCCAGTTTGTGTAATCTCCCCTCGTAACTTAACCCTTGGAGTCCAGGTATCATTCTGGTAAACCCACACTGCTCTCCCTCCGAGACCAATATATCCTCCCTAAGGTGTGGACCCAGAACTGCTCACAGTGCTCCAGGTGTTGGGCCGGGAACTGCTCACAGTGCTCCAGGTGTGGGGCCAGAACTGCTCACAGTGCTCCAGGTGTGGGGCCAGAACTGCTCACAGTGCTCCAGGTGTGGGCCCAGAACTGCTCACAGTGCTCCAGGTGTGGGGCCAGAACTGCTCACAGTGCTCCAGGTGTGGGCCCAGAACTGCTCACAGTGCTCCAGGTGTGGGGCCCAGAACTGCTCACAGTGTTCCAGGTGTGGGCCCAGAACTGTTCACAGTGCTCCAGGTGTGGACCCAGAACTGCTCACAGTACTCCAGGTCTGGGCCCAGAACTGCTCACAGTACTCCAGGTGTGGGGCCTAGAACTGCTCACAGTGCTCCAGGTGTGGGGCCTAGAACTGCTCACAGTGCTCCAGGTGTGGGGCCTAGAACTGCTCACAGTGCTCCAGGTGTGGGGCCAGAACTGCTCACAGTGCTCCAGGTGTGGGCCCAGAACTGCTCACAGTGCTCCAGGTGTGGGCCCAGAACTGCTCACAGTACTCCAGGTGTGGCGCCTAGAACTGCTCACAGTGCTCCAGGTGTGGGCCCAGAACTGCTCACAGTGCTTCAGGTGTGGGCCCAGAACTGCTCACAGTGCTCCAGGTGTGGTCTAACCAGGGCTTTGTACAGCTGCAGTATAACTTCTACCCCCTTGTAGTCTAGTCCTCCAGATAGAAAGGCCAGCATCCCATTGGGCCGGGGGCTGCCAGGCTGCTGCAGACAAGGCCCGAGAGTGGAACCCTCCTCCTCCTCGGCCATGCGTTAATCGGGGCTCAAAATGATCCGAATGTCCGAGTTTTTGTTCCAATGGAGAAGCCGAGTTGAAGTGCGGAGGCCAAGTGTGCCAGGGTCACAGAGTAAGTCAACGCTGGTCACGTCGCATTGACCATTCCCCCAGCGCCAGTCGGGCGACTCCAGACTGTCCCGTCCTGTGAAGCCAAGGGGCAGAGAAGGTCACATGTGGCCAGAACGGGCGGCAGGTCGGTGGAGCGATTGGTGCGTCGGTGCGTGCATCGGGTTCACCGTGAATGGGCGCAGTGAGCAGCGGGAACCAAACGGGCGTCCTATCACCATCCCGGCCCCCAGGGAGTCCTGGGGGTGAGGAGCAGCCAAGGGGCAAAAGTCCAGGATAGCAGAGTTCCCCAATTCAGCTGCTGAGCCAGGAGTGGAATCACGCCCTCCACCTGCTGGGAAAAAGCAGGTCTTCCATTTCTATAGCACCTTTCACCACCACCGGACTTTGCCATGGGATCTTTTACATCCACCTGAGAGAGCAGATGGGGCCTCGGTTTAACTTCTCACTCAAACAGTGGCACCTCCGACTGTGCAGCGCTCCCTCAGTTCTGCCCCTCCAACAGTGCGGCGTTCCCTCAGTCCTGCCCCTCCAACATATTGGCGGTCCCTCAGTACTGCCCCTCCAACAGTGCGGCACTCCCTCAGTACTGCCCCTCCAACAGTGCGGCGCTCCCTCAGTACTGCCCCTCCAACAGTGCGGCGCTCCCTCAGTACTGCCCCTCCGACAGTGCGGCACTCCCTCAGCACTGTCCCTCCGACAGTGCGGCACTCCCTCAGTACTGACACTCCGACAGTGCAGCACTCCCTCAGAACTGCCCCTCCGACAGTGCAGCACTCCCTTAGTACTGCCCCTCCGACAGTGCAGCACTCCCTCAGTACTGCCCCTCCGACAGTGCGGCACTCCCTCAGTACTGACACTCCGACAGTGCAGCACTCCCTCAGTACTGCCCCTCCGACAGTGCGGCGCTCCCTCAGTACTGCCCCTCCGACAGTGTGGCACTCCCTCAGTACTGCCCCTCCGACAGTGCAGCGCTCCCTCAGTACTGCCCCTCCGACAGTGAGGCACTCCCTCAGTACTGCCCCTCCGACAGTGCAGCGCTCCCTCAGTACTGCCCCTCCGACAGTGCGGCGCTCCCTCAGTACTGCCCCTCCGACAGTGTGGCACTCCCTCAGTACTGCCCCTCCGACAGTGCAGCACTCCCTCAGTACTGCCCCTCCGACAGTGCAGCACTCCCTCAGTACTGCCCCTCCGACAGTGCAGCACTCCCTCAGTACTGCCCCTCCGACAGTGCGGAGACAATGGGTGAAGGGAGGTGCTGGGGGAGATCTCACCCAGTCCATCGGTTGGGTCTTTGCACCAATCCCACAGCTTCACGGTTCCTTTAACCAATACCAGCTTTTTATTTCTAGATTTTCTAAACTGAATTTAAATTCTCAAAATTCCCAGCGGGAGCGCGCGGAGCAAATCTCCCTTCCCCCCACCCCCCCCACCCACCCCCAAACACACACACAGCAATACTCACAGTTCTTAATTCTAACTCTTGAAACTCCAATTCCTTCATTTAAATCATCGGATAATTCAATGCTTCACTTTGCTGTGTTATTTACATTGCCTAATTCAAATTGTTGGATAATTCGATGTAGACTATTTACAAGTTGCAGGAACATTGGAACATAAACATTAGGAGCAGGAGTCGGCCATTCGGCCCCTCGAGCCTGCTCCGCCATTCAATAAGATCACGGCTGATCTTCGACCTCAACTCCACTTTCCCGCCCGATCCCCATATCCCTCGATTCCCCAAGAGTCCAAAAATCTATCGATCTCAGCCTTGAATATACTCAACGACTCAGCATCCACAGCCCTCTGGGGCAGAGAATTCCAAAGATTCACCACCCTCTGAGTGAAGAAATTCCTCCTCATCTCAGTCCTAAATGGCCGACCCCTTATCCTGAGACTGTGACCCTTGAGTTATTCAAATGTTGGTACTTAATGTTGCAATCACAATCTATTGCTTCATGTATAAATACTGACATGGTATTTTTGCCGACACAAGAGCTACTTGACCAGGAAACTTTACTGTAACGACTCACAGATAGAACTTTACAACAGTAGAAAATACAGTTCTAACTCCACAATTGAGCTACATTGCTCACTAAGGCTGTCAGTTAGACAGTGTTAAAAAAAATCAAATGATTAAGACACTTGGAGTGAAGTGTCAAATGTGGTCATTTGCTAATCACAGCTGATTGGCAATTCGATTTGAAATATCGATAACTGGATGAAGATTGAATGTAATTCTGAAGTAATCACAGTTCTGGAGTCATCACTGTGATTCAACACAAAGAGCAATGTGAGTGTGTCAGCTTCAATAAGTAATGCAACTGAAAAGGTTATTATTTTCTGCAGAGTTGCAAAGTTCCTTCGAATTACAATCCAATTAAATCGGGTCTTTGCAAACCAGAGTACGGAACCGCACACACATGTGGCAAGCTGAATCCAGTGACCTTCTCCGAGAGGTTTGCTAAGTGCTATAACTCGGCAGGCTTGATGAGATCCTTACAATTAAAAATGCTGATTGACCAAGTCATAGAAATTAGAATCACAGAAATTTACAGCACAGAAGGAGGCCATTCGGCCCATCGTGTCCACGCCGGCCGACCAAGAGCTACCCAGCCTAATCCCACTTTCCAGCTCTCGGTCCGTAGCCCTGTAGGTTACGGCACTTCAGGTACACATCCAGGTACTTTTTAAATGTGGTGAGGGTTTCTGCCTCTACTACCCTTTCAGGCAGTGAGTTCCAGACCCCCACCCCCCCCTGGGTGAAGACATTTCCCCTCAAATCCCCTCTAAACCTCCCCCCAATTACTTTAAATCTATGCCACCTGGTTGTTGACCCCTCTGCTAAGGGAAACAGGTCCTTCCTATCCACTCTATCCAGGCCCCTCATCATTTTATACACCTCAATCAGGTCTCCCCTCAGCCTCCTCTGTTCCATAGAAAACAGACCCAGCCTATCCAATCTTTCCTCATCGCTAAAATTCTCCAGTCCAGCCAACATCCTGGTAAATCTCCTCTGTACCCTCTCCAGTGCAACATCCTGGTAAATCTCCTCTGCACCCTCTCCAGTGCAACATCCTGGTAAATCTCCTCTGTACCCTCTCCAGTGCAACATACTGGTAAATCTTCTCTGCACCCTCTCCAGTGCAACATCCTGGTAAATCTCCTCTGTACCCTCTCCAGTGCAACATCCTGGTAAACCTCCTCTGTACCCTCTCCAGTGCAACATCCTGGTAAATCTCCTCTGTACCCAATCCAGTGCAACATCCTGGTAAATCTCCTCTGTACCCTCTCTAGTGCAACATCCTGGTAAATCTCCTCTGTACCCTCTCCAGTGCAACATCCTGGTAAATCTCCTCTGTACCCTCTCCAGTGCAACATCCTGTTAAATCTCCTCGGTATCCTCTCCAGTGCAACATCCTGGTAAATCTCCTCTGTGCCCTCTCCAGTACAACATCCTGGTAAATCTCCTCTGTACCCTCTCCAGTGCAACATCCTGGTAAATCTCCTCTGTACCCTCTCCAGAGCAACATCCTGGTAAAATCTCCTCTGTACCCTCTCCAGTGCAACATCCTGGTAAATCTCCTCTGTACCCTCTCCAGTGCAACATCCTGGTAAATCTCCTCTGTACCCTCTCCAGTGCAACATCCTGTTAAATCTCCTCGGTATCCTCTCCAGTGCAACATCCTGGTAAATCTCCTCTGTACCCTCTCCAGTACAACATCCTGGTAAATCTCCTCTGTACCCTCTCCAGTGCAACATCCTGGTAAATCTCCTCTGTACCCTCTCCAGAGCAACATCCTGGTAAATCTCCTCTGTACCCTCTCCAGTGCAACATCCTGGTAAATCTCCTCTGTACCCTCCCCAGTGCAACCTCCTGATAAATCTCCTCTGTACCCTCTTCAGTACAACATCCTGGTAAATCTCCTCTGTACCCTCTCCAGTGCAACATCCTGGTAAATCTCCTCTGTACCCTCTCCATTGCAACATCAGTTGAGACTGTGACCCAAATATTTGCAATATTAACACACCCAGCACTGCCAATCCAACCAGAAATCACGGACAGATCCATTCCTTGCTCCAGTTGCACATGGCTCTGGGGAGACCACACCTGGGCTGCTGCGTACAGTTTTGATATCCTTATCTGAGGAAGGATATACGAGCCTTAGAGGCTGTGGTGTCCCTGCACCATACTACAAACTCACCCGAGGCATGTACTTCAGATACAGTCACTGCGTGACCTTCCTTTATTCCCAGGACCAAGGAGAGCTGACCCTGGGTGGGACCTCCCCTTTTATACCTGGATGACCAGGTGAGGAGTGTCTCCCACAAGTTCGCCCCCTGTGGTCAGGGTGTGCATTTCTAGGGTATAAGTACAGTGTACAGGAGTTGCATGAAGGTTACAGTTACATGACGATTACCGTTGCATGATGGTTACATACATGACAGAGGCGGTACAACGAAGGTTCACCAGACTGATCCCTGGGAGGAGAGGGTTATCCTATGAGGAGAGATTGTGTAAATTGGGCCGATACTCTCTGGAGTTTAGAAGAATGAGAGGTGATCTCATTGAAACATAAGATTCTGAGGGGGATTGACAGGGTAGGTGCTGGGAGGATGTTTCCCCCGGGCTGGAGAGCCTAGAAGCAGGATAGGGGCCAATAGTGGCCGTGGGATCTTTTATGTCCACCTGAAAGAGCAGACGGGGCCTCGGTTTAACGTCTCAGCCGAAAGCCGGCACCTCCGACAGTGCAGCACTCCCTCTGTCATGTATCTTACATTATTATATATAACTGTATCCTAACATGCTATACATGACTGTAATAAGATATGACCTGTAACCACCAGTATACCTTACCACCGGGGGTGCACTTGCAAGAGACAGGTATATAAGGACAGGTCTCAGGCAAGTGCAGCATTCCAGAGCTGTGAAATAAAGGTGCAGGTCCAGAGTGCCCTTGACTTCACTACATGCCTCGTGTGAATCTGTACTGAGGGGACAGGACTTTACAGTGGCAACCAGTTACGGGATTACAGAATCCACAGAATGGCGAACAACGGATCAGATGAAAAGTACAATGCGGGAGACAATTGAGAGGACTTTATAGAAAGGCTCCAGCAAAGCTTTGTAACCAAAGACTGGTTAGGCAACGATAAGGCAGACAAGAGAAGAGCCCATCTCTTGACCAGCTGTGGCTCGAAAACATACGCTTTAATGAAGGACCTGCTGGCACCCGAGAAACCAGCAAGCAAGTTGTTTGAAGAATTGAGCACACTGGTAAGAGACCACCTGAAGCCAGCGAGCAGCCTACACATGGCCAGACACAGGTTCTACAACTACAGACGCTGTGTGGGCCAGAACATACCCGACTTCATGGCGGAACTTCGGAGGTTGGCTAGTTTATGTGAGTTCTCCGATGAACTGAGGACCGAAATGCTGAGAGACTTTTTCATTGAAGGAATAGGCCACGCAGGCATATTCCGAAAGCTCATAGAGACCAAGAACCTGACCTTAGAGGCAGCACCACTGGTTGCACAGACATTCTTGGTGGGGGAAGAAGAAACGAGGTTGATTTACAATGCAGGTATGACAACTAAAGAAATATCGGAACAAGAAGTTCACAGCACTAAACAAGCTGCTACTCCCACACACAGACAAAACCGGGAGAGCAGGCTCTCGACAGCAGGCAGAGGCCATCAAGGGCCACAGGAACGGCCATTCACACCTCATCAACCCACAACGCGAGCAATCAACTACAAACTGAGAGAAGCTCAACAGAGATCAGCCAGACGCAGCTCATTCTTTGGGAACACTTTGAACAATGGAACAGGTCTGTGCTGGAGGTGTGGGGGTGGGCACTCATCAAGGGGATGTCGATTTCAGCAGGCTGTTTGCAGGAACTGTGAATATACAGGGCATTTGGCCCGCATGTGCAAATAAATGGCAGCTCGGCTGATATACGAATCGGATGGGTCGGAAAGCGGACCAGAAGACGGTGGGGACAGTACCCGGGACACCGATGTACAGCGGGTCAACACGATCAATGGCCGCTGCTCCTACAACAGGACGCCTCCTATAATGATGAGGGTCCTACTCAACGGGATATCTGTCAACATGGAGCTGGATACGGGAGCGAGTCAATCTCTCATGGGCGCTCAACAATTTGAACAACTGTGGCCGCATAAAAGAGACAGACCAAAACTCACAAGGGTCGACACCACACTAAGGACCTATACCAAAGAAATCGTACCAGTCCTCGGCAGCGCCATGCTCTCTGTCACACACAAAGGGACAGTGAACCGACTTCCCCTGTGGATTGTCCCCGGAGACCCCCCAGCACTGCTGGGGAGAAGCTGGCTGGCAAAACTAAACTGGAAATGGGATGATGTCCATGCCATGTCATTAGAGGAACGGACCTCCTGCTCAACAGTTATAAAGCGATTGCAACATCTCTTTCAGCCAGGTGTGGGCACTTTCAAAGGGGCCAAAGTCAAAATCTACATCACACAGGATGCTAGACCGGTCCATCACAAGGCCAGAGCTGTACCCTATGTGATGAGGGAAAAGATTGAACACGAACTAGACAGGCTTCTGCGGGAAGGCATTATATCACCTGTGGAATTTAGTGACTGGGCAAGTCCCATCATCCCAGTCATGAAGCCTGATGGATCCGTACGAATCTGTGGGGACTACAAATCTACCATAAACAGAGTCTCCCTACAGGACCAGTACCCACTGCCCAGAGCGGAGGACTTATTCGCCACATTGGCTGGAGGTAAACTTTTCTCAAAATTAGACCTCACATCTGCGTATATGACGCAAGAATTGACCGAGGAATCCAAGCTACTCACCACCATCAACACACATCGAGGCCTTTTCATGTGCAATCGATGCCCATTCAGCATCAGGTCAGCAGCTGCCATATTCCAGCGCAACATGGAGAGTCTGCTCAAGTCCATCCTGGGGACGGTTGTATTTCAAGACGACATACTTATCACAGGCAGGGACACCGATTCCCATCTCCGTAATTTGGAGGAAGTACTAAAGCGGTTGGATCGGGTAGGCCTACGAGTCAAGAAATCCAAGTGCCTATTTCTCGCACCCAAGGTTGAATTTTTGGGCAGAAGGATTGCCGCTGATGGAATCCGCCCAACAGAGTCCAAAACAGAAGCAATTCGCCTGGCACCCAGGCCCCGGAATGTCTCAGAACTGCGTGCCTTTCTCGGGCTACTCAATTACTTTGGGAACTTTATGCAGAACTTAAGCACGCTGCTGGAGCCTCTCCACGTGCTACTCAGGAAGGGGTGCGACTGGTTTTGGGGGGACGCCCAGGAACGCGACTTCAATAAGGCACGCAACCTTCTGCGTTCCAATAGTGTTTTGACTTTCTTTGACCCAGGTAAAAAGCTAGTTCTCACATGCGATGCGTCAGCGTATGGGGTCGGGTGCGTTTTGCAACATGTCAATGGTGCGGGCAAATTACAACCCATAGCTTATGCCTCCAGGTTACTTTCGCGGGCGGAGCGCGGGTACGGAATGGTAGAGAAGGAGGCGCTCGCGTGCGTGTACGGTGTCAAAAAGACGCACCAATACCTTTTCGGGGCCAAGTTCGCGTTAGAAACCGACCACAAGCCCCTCACGTCCCTCCTATCCGAGAGCAAGGCAATAAACGCCAACGCCTCGGCGCGAATTCAACGGTGGGCACTCATGCTGGCGTCCTACAACTATACCATAAGGCACAGACCAGGCACAGACAACTGTGCCGACGCGCTCAGCAGGCTACCCCTGGCGACCACGGAAGGGTCTGACGAACAGGACTGTGAGATAGTCATGGCAATCAATGCCTTTGAGTCCACAAGTTCGCCCATGACGGCTCGCCAAATCAGAGCCTGGACGGCCAGCGACCCCACGTTATCCTTAGTAAAAAGATGTGTCCTAACCGGTGACTGGGCAGAGGCTCGCGATGCCTGCCCCGAGGAATTAAAACCCTTTCACAGGCGCATGCATGAGCTATCACTACAAGTAGACGGCCTGATGTGGGGCAGCCGAGTAGTCATGCCTCTGCGAGGCAGAGAGGCATTTGTCCGGGAGCTCCACGGCGAGCACCCGGGGATCGTTCGCATGAAGGCCATAGTCAGATCCCACATCTGGTGGCCTGGTGTTGACGAGGACTTGGAGCTCTGCGTCTGAAGGTGCACCTTTTGTGCCCAACTCAGCAATGCCCCCAGGGAGGCTCCACTGAGTCCCTGGCCCTGGCCTACCAAACTGTGGTCGCAGGTGCACGTAGACTATGCGGGCCCATTCATGGGCAAAATGTTCCTCGTAGTTGTAGATGCATTTTCAAAGTGGATCGAATGCACCATTTTAAACTCGAGCACAACCTCCACCACTGTGGAGAGCCTCACAACCATGTTTGCAACGCACGGAATCCCTGACACATTGGTCAGTGACAATGGTCCGTGCTTCACCAGCGCAGAATTCCAAGACTTTATAATTGACCACGGCATAAATCACGTCAAGACAGCACCGTTCAAGCCGGCCTCCAACGGCCAGGCGGAAAGAGCAGTGCAAATCATTAAACAAGGCATGCTTAAAATCCAAGGTCCCACGCTGCAGGGTCGCCTGTCGCGACTGCTGCTGGCATACAGATCTCGTCCGCACTCACTGACTGGGATCCCCCCGCGCAACTGTTGATGAAAAGGACTTTAAAAACAAGGCTCTCATTAATCCTCCCAGACATGCACGAAATCGTTGAGGCAAAGCGCCGTAAGCTGACTGAGTACCATGACAGAAATTCGAGGGGGAGATGGAATGAGAGAGGGGACAAAGTGTTTGTACTAAACTATGGCAGGGGTCCCAAAGGGCTTGCAGGGACGGTAATGGGCAAGGAAAGAAACAGGCTACTGGTCGTACAAATGGACAATGGCAAAACCTGCCGGAGGCACGTAGACCAAGTCAAAAGCAGATTTACCAACAACACTGTGGAACCAGAGGCAGACTACAATGTGGAACTCGTACCACACCTGGTGGACAGACAGAAGGAACAACCTGAGGAAAGGGCAATCCCAACAGACATCCCAGGCGAGTCAACAACAATCACACCAATCGAAACAGACAGCCCAGGCAAGAGACCAGCAACCACACCCAAAGAAAAACAGACACCAAGGCAAACAACTGAACCACAACTCAGACGCTCCACGCGAGAGCGTAGACCACCTGAGAGACTGAACCTATAAAGACAGTAAGACCTTGGGGGAGGGTGATGTCATGTATCTTACATTATTATATATAACTGTATCCTAACATGCTATACATGACTGTAATAAGATATGACCTGCAACCACCAGCATACCTTACCACCAGGGGTGCACTTGCAAGAGACAGGTATATAAGGACAGGTCTCAGACAAGTGCAGCATTCCAGAGCTGTGAAATAAAGGTGCAGGTCCAGAGTGACCTTGACTTCACTACATGCCTCGTGTGAGTCTGTACTGAGGGGACAGGACTTTACACCCTCTGTACTGCCGCTCCGACAGTGCAGCGCTCGTTCAGTACTGCCCCTCCAACAGTGCGGCGCTCCCTCAGTACTGCCCCTCCGACAGTGCGGCACTCCCTCAGTAGTGCCCCTCCGACAGTGCGACACTCCCTCAGTACTGCCCCTCCGACAGTGCGGCGCTCCCTCAGTACTGCCCCTCCGACAGTGCGGCACTCCCTCAGTACTGCCCCTCCGACAGTGCAGCACTCCCTCAGTACTGCCCCCCGACAGTGCGGCACTCCCTCAGCACTGCCCCCCGACAGTGCGGCGCTCCCTCAGTACTGCCTCTCCGACAGTGCGGCACTCCCTCAGTACTGCCCCTCCGACAGTGCAGCACTCCTTCAGTACTGCCCCTCCGACAGTGCGGCACTCCCTCAGTACTGCCCCTCCGACAGTACGGCACTCCCTCAGTACTGCCCCTCCGACAGTGCGGCACTCCCTCAGTACTGCCCCTCCGACAGTGCAGCGCTCCCTCAGTACTGCCCCTCCGACAGTGCGGCACTCCCTCAGTACTGCCTCTCCGACAGTGCAGCGCTCCCTCAGTACTGCCCCTCCGACAGTACGGCACTCCCTCAGTACTGCCCCTCCGACAGTGCGGCACTCCCTCAGTACTGCCCCTCCGACAGTGCAGCGCTCCCTCAGTACTGCCCCTCCGACAGTACGGCACTCCCTCAATACTGCCCCTCCGACAGTGCGGCGCTCCCTCAGTACTGCCCCTCCGACAGTGCAACACTCCCTCAGTACTGCCCCTCCGACAGTACGGCACTCCCTCAGTACTGCCCCTCCGACAGTGCGGCACTCCCTCAGTGCTGCCCCTCCGACAGTACGGCACTCCCTCAGTACTGCCCCTCCGACAGTGCGGCACTCCCTCAGTACTGCCCCTCCGACAGTGCGGCACTCCCTCAGTACTGCCCCTCCGACAGTACGGCACTCCCTCAGTGCCGCCCCTCCGACAGTACGGCACTCCCTCAGATTGATTCCAGGGATGGCTGGACTGACATATGAGGAGAGACTGGACCAACTGGGCCTTTATTCACTGGAGTTTAGAAGGATGAGAGGGGATCTCATAGAAATGTATAAGATTCTGACGGGACGGGACAGGATAGATGCGGGAAGAATGTTCCCGATGTTGGGGAAGTCCAGAACCAGGGGACACAGTCTAAGGATAAGGGGTAAGCCATTTAGGACTGAGATGAGGAGAAACTTCTTCACCCAGAGAATTGTTAACCTGTAGAATTCCCTACCGCAGTGAGTTGGTGATGCCAGTTCAGTTCAAGAGGGAGTTAGATGTGGCCCTTACGGCTAAAGGGATCAAGGGGTATGGAGAGAAAGCAGGAAAGGGGTACTGAGGGAATGATCAGTCATGATCTTATTGAATGGTGGTGCAGGCTCGAAGGGCCGAATGGCTTACTCCTGCACTTATTTTCTATGTTTCTATGTTTCTAGTACTGCCCCTCCAACAGTGCAGTGCTCCCTCAATACTGCCCCTCCGACAGTGCGGCACTCCCTCAGTACTGCCCCTCCAACAGTGCGGCACTCCCTCAGTACTGCCCCTCCAACAGTGCGGCGCTCCCTCAGTACTGCCCCTCCAACAGTGCGGCGCTCTCTCAGTACTGCCCCTCCAACAGTGCGGCGCTCCCTCAGTACTGCCCCTCCAACAGTGCGGCGCTCCCTCAGTACTGCCCCTCCGACTGAGGGAGTGCTGCATTGTCGGAGGGGCAGTACTGAGGGAGTGTTGCACTGTTGGAGGTGCCGTCTTTTGGATGAATCATTAAACCCTCTCAGGTGGATGTAAAAGACCCCAAGGCACTATTATGAAGAAGAGCAGGGGAGTTCTCCCCGGTGTCCTGGGGCCAATATTTATCCCTCAATCAACATCACTAAAACAGATTATCTGCTCATTGTCACATTGCTGTGTGTGGGAGCTTGCTTGTGCAAATTGGCTGCCGCGTTTCCCACATTACAACAGTGACTACACTTCAAAAGTACTTCATTGGCTGTAAAGCGCTTTGGGACGTCTGGTGATGGTAAAAGGTGCTATATAAATGAAAGCCTTTCTTTCTTTACCACTGATGTAAGTTGTCATTCTGCATTCCGCTCCCTGAGAATTGGAAAACTCTCGGCACCGAGTGGCTGAATCGGAGCTCAGGAAGGTCGTGCAGGAGGTCAGCTGCATTGGTCAGTGTGACTGGGCAGAGCGTTCCAGGGAGCATCTCAATCGGCAACTCCCAATTATATCCCAAAAGAAGTGGAAATTATCAACAAGCTCCGATTTACTTTTCTAAAGATGGCCCCGATAACAGCCTGCATTTTGGTAAACCAATGATTGACCAATGGAAAATCGTGTTCAGCACACGCAAATCTCCAACATTGGATTGACCTCAAATCATGGATGAGTTAGAATTGTCTCCAACTGAACGACTGCAGGGCCGCACGGACTGGGTGCATGGAACGATCTCAGTGCTGGAGCAGGACAGCCTGAGGCACACCCGATATTGGGCCTCGGCCATCATTGACAGGAGGCCGCGAGTCGGCAGTGGAGAGGAATCCTCTGGTAGGTCCTGGAGGTTGGGGGCAACAGATACAATCGGGAGGGAGGGGTAAATTCAACGGGAAGTGGGGGATTGGAAGATGGGGGCACAATCGAGAGAGGAAGGGATGGGTGTGATCGGGAGGGAGGGAGTGTAAGGTTACAGCATTGGTTTGTCTCATTTTCTACTCGTAATTGCTCAATATGGCTAAACCTGGCGTTGCCCAATTTTTAATGATGTCATTTACATCAGTCATTGAAAGTTGGCATGCAGGTACAGCAGGCAGTGAAGAAGGCAAATGGTATGTTGGCCTTCATAGCAAGGGGATTTGAGTTTACAAGCAGGGAGGTCTTATTGCAGTTGTACAGGGCCTTGGTAAGGCCTCACCTGGAATATTGTGTTCAGCTTTGGTCTCCTAATCTGAGGAAGGACATTCTTGCTATTGAGGGAGTGCAGCGAAGGCTCACCAGACTGATTCCAGGGATGGCAGGACTGACATATGAGGAGAGACTGGATCAATTAGGCTTATATTCACTGGAATTTAGAAGAATGAGAGGGGATCTCATAGAAACATAAAATTCTGACAGGATTGGACAGGTTAGATGCAGGAAGAATGTTCCCGATGTTGGGGAAGTCTAGAACCAGGGGTCACAGTCTAAGGGTAAGGGGTAAGCCATTTAGGACCGAGATGAAGAGAAACTTCTTCACTCAGAGAATTGTGAACCTGTAAAATTCTCTACCACAGAAATTGTTGAGGCCAGTTATTAGATATATTCAAGAGGGAGTTAGATGTGGCCCTTACGGCTAAAGGGATCAAGGGGTATGGAGAGAAAGCAGGAAAGGGGTACTGAGGTGAATGATCAGCCATGATCTTATTGAATGGTGGTGCAGGCTCGAAGGACCGAATGGCCTACTCCTGCACCTACTTTCTATGTTTCTATGTCCTTTTGCAGATTTTTTATGTCCTCCTCACACATTGCTTTTCCTCCCATCTTTGTATCGTCAGCAAACTTGGCTACGTTACACTCAGTCTCTTCTTCCAAGTAGTTAATATAGATTGTAAATAGTTGGGGTCCCAGCACCGATCCCTGCGGCACCCCAC
The DNA here is from genome assembly GCF_044704955.1 of Pristiophorus japonicus. Lineage (NCBI taxonomy): Eukaryota > Metazoa > Chordata > Chondrichthyes > Pristiophoridae > Pristiophorus > Pristiophorus japonicus. Next base: position 2,290,527 of record NC_091981.1, read on the forward strand.
TAGCTACTGTTTGCCAACCCGAGAATGAACCGTTTATCCCGACATTGTTTTCTGTTAGTTAGCCAATTCTCTATCCATGCTAATATACTACCCCCAACCCCATTTAAGAATATTCCTCTGTTTTAGACTTAGACAATTACGTACACGGTGGGCTGTAACTCTTGAGGTTCGGTGAAGTGAGTGGGACCTGGTCAATTTACAGGAGAATCTCGGGGTTAATTTCCGATCGTTGGCCACGGCTGCAGTTAACTCTCGTATTTGCTCTGTAATCACTTAGGGAATCGGCATGTTTAAAGGTTAGGGATTGGTCGGTGCGGGTTAATAATTAGAAATTATTGTGCAATTGATGCTATCGTGATTGCTTGCATTACTTTCGATCGTCGTAAGTAAAGTTAATCCCTGGATAGGGGTGAGTGAGAAATATCCTGCACGGTGTTGGTTTGTCTCACAAGTCTGAACTCTGTAAAGCCGCTTTTATTAAGATAAGTCTTACAGGGGTGTGTGATCGGGAGAAGGCAGGCAAATGGGAGGGAGGGGCAGAGAGGGAGGGAGGGGCAGAGAGGGAGGGAGGGAGGGGCAGAGGGGGAGGGAGGGGACGATCGGGAGGGAGGGGCAGAGAGGGAGGGAGGGGGCGACCTAAGAGAGGGGCAGAGAGGGAGGGATGGGGTGACTGGGAGGGAGGGAGTGATTGCAGGAGGGAGGGGGCGATTGGGAGGGAGGGGGCGATCGGGAGGGAGGGAGTGATTGCGGAGGGCGGGGGCGATTGGGATGGAGGGGGCGATTGCGGAGGGAGGGAGTGATTGTGGAGGGCGGGTGGTGAGAGGGAGGGAGGGGGCGATCGGGAGGGAGGGAGTGATTGCGGAGGACGGGGGCGATTGGGATGGAGGGGGCGATCGGGAGGGAGGGAGTGATTGCGGAGGACGGGGGCGATTGGGAGGGAGGGGGCGATCGGAAGGGAGGGAGTGATTGTGGAGGGCGGGTGGTGAGAGGGAGGGAGGGGGCGATCGGGAGGGAGGGAGTGATTGTGGAGGGCGGGTGGTGAGAGGGAGGGAGGGGGCGATCGGAAGGGAGGGAGTGATTGCGGAGGACTGGGGAGAGCACTCCTGCACCTTCCAGCTCTGCATTCAGACAACTAGATTCTAAATATATTTTGGTGGTGGCCTCCGGCGTTCCCTGTAAGGGCCACTGGTTAGGCTGCTGATCACGCACCCACTGTATCGGGTGTTTAGGCAAAGGTTTTGCACCATCGAGTTCCCGCCCCCGTGATGGACTCCCCTCCCTTGGCACTGACCCCTCCGCCATCTCCAACAGCAACTTCGGGAATAGACCACGGGAATTCTGCTCAATCCAGACTGAGCATCAAGTCCCACAGCCCATCCCTCACCAAAACTACTTACTTGTAGCTCTGCATTAACGTCCCCCCCACCCCCCTCTGCCCCCCCCCCCTCCCCCCCTCCAGTAGTGTTCAAACCCTTCTGCTCATGTCTGTCACCTCTGGATTCACGTGCCATCAATCTCCAACTCTGCTGCCCACCACTAAGTCACTTGCGCATTAACCCTCCGCTCTCTGACCTGTATTGGCCCCCTGTCCCCCAAAGCATTGGACTTAAAATACTCAACCTCGCCATTAAATCCCTCCGTGGCCTCACCACCCTGCCTTTGCAACCTTTCCCAGTTTTACCGCCCTCTTCAGTCCTGTCACTCGGGGCTGTCGTGCATTCCCCCCTCCTTTTTTTTTGAACGATACGGGAGTCGAGGGTTATGGGGATCGGGCGGGGAAGTGGAGTTGAGGCAAAGATCAGATCAGCCATGATCTTATTGCAGGCTCGAGGGGCCGAATGGCCGACTCCTGCTCCTATTTCTGATGTTGTTATGATCACTGCACACTAATGGTACAGCCTCCCGCCAGCTCAACTTTATTCTTTCGAATTAAGACCGCCTCCCCACTTCTCGCTGCACATTTAAAAATCTTCTCAAAGCCGAGCCCTTGACCAAGCTCCGTGTCTCAGAGTCCTATTGTTCTTTGTTCTATTATGTGTGTTTTTGCCCTCTGGGCACGGTTCGATGTTGAAGCATGATGTAAATGTCAGATGCTGCAATCATCCTCCTGCTCTGTTCAATCTTGGTGCCACTATACTTTTGCCGATTCACTTATTCCCAAAGGCAGTAAGTGTTGATCAGAGCAACAGTTTTCACTTGCACCTTCTCCCCTGTGCAGCACATATATTCCAGCGTCCCATTTTATCACCCGTATCAATCACTGGTTAATGCAGCAATCCGGGACACAACAAAAGCTCAGAAATGTAAGATCTGTTTACTGCAACTTCCAGGAAGAAAGTGATTGATGCAGTTCCCGTTCCTAAGCAGCCATTGTATTTGCACTTCAATTTCCAAATCTTTATCTGTCATTGCACTATGGGGAGGTGGGAGAAAACACAAGCTCCATATACTTTGGTACTGCAGCCCTTTAAATCCCACGGCAGTCCAATAAATAAGAACATAAGAATTAGGAGCAGGAGTGTGTCACCAGGGCCCTTTACAATTGTAGCAAGACTTCCTTACTCTCGTACTCCATCCCCCTGCAATAAAGGACGACATACTATTTGCCTTCCTAATTGCTTGCTGTACCTCCATGCTAACTCTCTGTGTTTCCTGTACGAGGACACGCAATTCTCTCTGAACACCAACATTTAATAGTTTATCACCATTTATAAAATATTCTGTTTTGCTATTCTTTCTACCAAAGTGAATAACCTCACATTTCCCCATGTTATACTCCACCTGCCTGTCATCGGAGTCCAGGGAGCTGATTGGAGCGTGGATGAGACTAGCGACGGGGTCAGGAACCAGGTGTAAGAGGAGCAGTGAGGCTCGGAGATCGGGATCGGCGGAGAGCAGCGATCAGAGGCGGCAAGCAGCGGAGGAACAATGAGGTCAGGGTCCAGGGGTGGGGTCAGGGCCCAGGGGCGGGGTCAGGGCCCAGGGGCGGGGTCAGGGCCCAGGGGTGGGGTCAGGGCCCAGGGGCGGGGTCAGGGCCCAGGGGCTGGGTCAGGGCCCAGGGGCGGGGTCAGGGCCCAGGGGTGGGGTCAGGGCCCAGGAGCGGGGTCAGGGCCCAGGGGTGGGGTCAGGGCCCAGGAGCGGGGTCAGGGCCCGGGGGGGGTCGGGAGGAGGAGCGGGGGCGGGGCCCAGGCGCGAGGTAGGGCTCGAGGGCGGGGTCAGGGCCCAGGGGCGGGGTTAGGGCCCAGGGGCGGGGTCAGTGCCCAGGGGCGGGGTTAGGGCCCAAGGGCGGGGTCAGGGGCCAGGGGCGGGGTTAGGGCCCAGGGGCAGGGTCAGGGCCCAGGGGCGGGGTTAGGGCCCGAGGGCGGGGTTAGGGCCCAGGGGCAGGGTCAGGGCCCAGGGGCGAGGTCGGGTGGAGGAGCGGGGTCGGGGCCCAGGAGTGAGGTCGGGGCCCAGGCACGAGGTCAGGGCCCGAGGGCGGGGTCAGGGCCCAGGAGCGGGGCCATGAGGGCCACCCTGTGACCTATGAATCCCAGGGACAGTAGGAGGATGTGGGCGCACTAGGTCTGTGCAGCAGAGCAGGTCTCCAGTCGTCCTGGTTAACCCTTGCCACTGGACCAAGACCTCGCTCTGTCAAGCCCGTGTGGTGGCTGGTGTGCAACGGTCACCCCACGTTAAATAAATCCACCCACAGGCATGTTCACCATTTAAAATGAAGTTCGCGACCTGGAACATCAGGCCCAGGGGCGAGGTCGGGAGGAGGAGTGGGGTCGGGGCCCAGGGTCAAGTTTGTGTGTGTGTGGGGGGGTCGGGGAAGTTTGTGTGTGGGGGTGTCGGGGAAGTTTGTGTGTGTGGGGGGGTCGGGGAAGTTTGTGTGGGGGGGGGTCGGGGAAGTTTGTGTGGGGGGGGGTCGGGGAAGTTTGTGTGGGGGGGGGTCGGGGAAGTTTGTGTGGGGGGGGGTCGGGGAAGTTTGTGTGTGTGTGGGGGGTCGGGGAAGTTTGTGTGTGTGTGGGGGGGTCGGGGAAGTTTGTGTGTGGGGGGGTCGGGGAAGTTTGTGTGTGTGGGGGGTCGGGGAAGTTTGTGTGTGTGGGGGGGTCGGGGAAGTTTGTGTGTGTGGGGGGGTCGGGGAGGTTTGTGTGTGTGTGGGGGGTCGGGGAAGTTTGTGTGTGTGGGGGGGGGGGTCGGGGAAGTTTGTGTGTGTGTGGGGGTCGGGGAAGTTTGTGTGTGTGGGGGGTCGGGGAAGTTTGTGTGTGTGGGGGGGTCGGGGAAGTTTGTGTGTGTGGGGGGGGGGGGGGAAGTTTGTGTGTGTGGGGGGGTCGGGGAAGTTTGTGTGTGTGGGGGGGTCGGGGAAGTTTGTGTGTGTGGGGGTCGGGGAAGTTTGTGTGTGTGTGTGGGGGTCGGGGAAGTTTGTGTGTGTGGGGGGGTCGGGGGAGTTTGTGTGTGTGTGGGGGTCGGGGAAGTTTGTGTGTGTGGGGGGGTCGGGGAGGTTTGTGTGTGTGGGGGGGTCGGGGAAGTTTGTGTGTGTGGGGGGGGGGGAAGTTTGTGTGTGTGGGGGGGTCGGGGAAGTTTGTGTGTGGGGGGGTCGGGGAAGTTTGTGTGGGGGGGGGTCGGGGAAGTTTGTGTGTGTGGGGGGGTCGGGGAAGTTTGTGTGTGTGGGGGGGTCGGGGAAGTTTGTGTGTGGGGGGGTCGGGGAAGTTTGTGTGTGTGGGGGGGGTCGGGGAAGTTTGTGTGTGGGGGGTCGGGGAAGTTTGTGTGTGTGTGTGGGGGTCGGGGAAGTTTGTGTGTGTGGGGGGGTCGGGGAAGTTTGTGTGTGTGTGGGGGTCGGGGAAGTTTGTGTGTGTGGGGGGGGGTCGGGGAAGTTTGTGTGTGTGTGGGGGTCGGGGAAGTTTGTGTGTGTGGGGGGGGTCGGGGAAGTGTGTGTGTGGGGGGGTCGGGGAAGTTTGTGTGTGTGGGGGGGGTCGGGGAAGTGTGTGTGTGGGGGGGGTCGGGGAAGTGTGTGTGTGGGGGGGTCGGGGAAGTTTGTGTGGGGGGGGGTCGGGGAAGTTTGTGTGTGTGTGGGGGGGTCGGGGAAGTGTGTGTGTGGGGGGGTCGGGGAAGTTTGTGTGTGGGGGGGTCGGGGAAGTTTGTGTGGGGGGGGGTCGGGGAAGTTTGTGTGTGTGGGGGGGGTCGGGGAAGTGTGTGTGTGGGGGGGTCGGGGAAGTTTGTGTGGGGGGGGGTCGGGGAAGTTTGTGTGTGTGTGGGGGTCGGGGAAGTTTGTGTGTGTGGGGGGGGTCGGGGAAGTGTGTGTGTGGGGGGGTCGGGGAAGTTTGTGTGTGGGGGGGTCGGGGAAGTTTGTGTGTGTGTGGGGGTCGGGGGAGTTTGTGTGTGTGGGGGGGTCGGGGAAGTTTGTGTGGGGGGGGGTCGGGGAAGTTTGTGTGTGTGGGGGGGGGGGGGAAGTTTGTGTGTGTGTGGGGGTCGGGGAGGTTTGTGTGTGTGGGGGTCGGGGACGTTTGTGTGTGTGGGGGGGGGGGGGAAGTTTGTGTGTGTGTGGGGGTCGGGGAGGTTTGTGTGTGTGGGGGTCGGGGACGTTTGTGTGTGTGGGGGGGTCGGGGAATTGTGTGTGTGTGTGGGGGGTCGGGGAAGTGTGTGTGTGGGGGGGTCGGGGAAGTTTGTGTGTGTGGGGGGGGGGGGGAAGTTTGTGTGTGTGTGGGGGTCGGGGAGGTTTGTGTGTGTGGGGGTCGGGGACGTTTGTGTGTGGGGGGTCGGGGAAGTTTGTATGTCGGGGGGGGTCGGGGAAGTTTGTGTGTGTGGGGGGGGTCGGGGAAGTTTGTGTGTGGGGGGGGGTCGGGGAAGTTTGTGTGTGTGGGGGGGGGTCGGGGAGGTTTGTGTGTGTGGGGGGGTCGGGGAAGTTTGTGTGTGTGGGGGGGGGTCGGGGAGGTTTGTGTGTGTGTGGGGGGGTCGGGGAAGTTTGTGTGTGTGGGGGGGTCGGGGAAGTTTGTGTGTGTGGGGGGGGGTCGGGGAGGTTTGTGTGTGTGTGGGGGGGTCGGGGAAGTTTGTGTGTGTGGGGGGTCGGGGAGGTTTGTGTGTGTGGGGGGGTCGGGGAAGTTTGTGTGTGTGGGGGGTCGGGGAGGTTTGTGTGTGTGAGGGGGGGTCGGGGAAGTTTGTGTGTGTGTGGGGGGGGGGGAAGTTTGTGTGTGTGGGGGGTCGGGGAGGTTTGTGTGTGTGAGGGGGTCGGGAAAGTTTGTGTGTGTGTGGGGGGGGGGGGAAGTTTGTGTGTGTGGGGGGTCGGGGAGGTTTGTGTGTGTGAGGGGGTCGGGAAAGTTTGTGTGTGTGGGGGGTCGGGGAAGTTTGTGTGTGTGTGGGGGGGGGGGAAGTTTGTGTGTGTGGGGGGTCGGGGAGGTTTGTGTGTGTGGGGGGGTCGGGGAAGTTTGTGTGTGTGTGTGTGAGGGGGTCGGGAAAGTTTGTGTGTGTGGGGGGTCGGGGAAGTTTGTGTGTGTGTGGGGGGGGGGGGAAGTTTGTGTGTGTGGGGGGTCGGGGAGGTTTGTGTGTGTGGGGGGGTCGGGGAAGTTTGTGTGTGGGGGGGTCGGGGAAGTTTGTGTGTGTGTGGGGGGGTCGGGGAAGTTTGTGTGTGGGGGGGTCGGGGAAGTTTGTGTGTGTGTGGGGGGGTCGGGGAAGTTTGTGTGTGTGTGTGTGGGGGTCGGGGAAGTTTGTGTGTGTGGGGGGTCGGGGAGGTTTGTGTGTGTGAGGGGGTCGGGAAAGTTTGTGTGTGTGGGGGGTCGGGGAGGTTTGTGTGTGTGGGGGGGTCGGGGAAGTTTGTGTGTGTGGGGGGGTCGAGGAGGTGTGTGTGTGTGTGGGGTGTCGGGGAAGTTTGTGTGTGTGGGGGGGTCGGGGAGGTTTGTGTGTGTGTGGGGGTCGGGGGAGTGTGTGTGTGTGGGGGGGTCGGGGAAGTGTGTGTGTGTGTGGGGGGGTCGGGGGAGCGTGTGTGTGTGTGGGGGGTCGGGGAGGTTTGTATGTGTGTGTGGGGGTCGGGGAAGTTTGTGTGTGTGTGTGGGGGTCGGGGAAGTGTGTGTGTGTGTGTGGGGGTCGGGGAAGTTTGTGTGTGTGTGTGGGGGTCGGGGAGGTTTGTGTGTGCGGGGGTCGGGGACGTTTGTGTGTGGGGGGGTCGGGGAAGTTTGAGGTTTTTTTCTCCCCGTTTCCCAGCGAGCTTGGCGGCAGCCTTGCTTGGTGAAATCCCGTTGACCTGAGCTCCAGCCCGAGGGTCAGTGTGTAACGACACTATTTAGTGCCGCTCTCTCATCTTTGGGCGTGAAAGCTGGAATAGGCCGATGGAGCCTGCCCCTCTAGCCGGCGGTATATATCAGCACTCGGGCAGTGACAACACGGCGGGACCGAATTTCGACCCTCAGTTTCTCCCCTTGAGTGATTTTTAGGTTCCCCTTTACTGCTGGTATTTTGTCCTCTTCCTCCACTGTGAAAACAGACATAAAATACTCATTTAACAAGTCTGGCATTTCTTTATTGTCCATTATAGCTTTGAAACCCCTTGGTATGTTTTTCCATTATCCCTCTCATTACTTCCTGTTTGTCGTACCAGTGGCACCTAAACAGGTAAACCTGTCAGACAATTCCAGTTCCACAGGTGGTCTCTGTTATATATTGTATTTACTCTGTACAGCCACCAGAGGGCTCATCCCCTGGAGTCCAAAGGGATCCCATAATCCCTTGGAGCACAGGTATTTAAGGAGGCTTCACAGGCTGGAGAGGCACTCTGGAAACCTGCAATAAAAGACTAATGTCACACTTTACTTTGAGCTCACAGTGCTGAGTCTGACTCTTTCTCCATACACAACAACTGGCGACGAGATACAGTGGGCATCCTGGAGAAATTCTCGGAGGGAGATGATTGGGAAACTTTTTGGAGCAACTCGACCAATACTTCGTGGCCAATGAGCTGGATGGGGAAGAGAGCGCTGCCAAATGAAGGGCGATCCTCCTCACCGTCTGTGGGGCACCAACGTATGGCCTCATGAAGAATCTGCTCTCTCCAGTGAAACCCACGGAGAAATCGTACGATGATTTGTACACACTGGTCCGAGAGCATTTGAACCCAAAGGAAAGTGTTTTGATGGCGAGGTATCGGTTCTACACTTACAAAAGGTCTGAAGACCAGGAAGTGGCAAGTTATGTCGCCGAGCTAAGATGCCTTCCAGGACATTGCGAATTTGAAGGACATTTGGAGCACATGCTCAGAGACTTTTTCGTATTTGGCATTGACCACGAAACCATACATCGCAAACTTTTGACTGTAGAGACCCCAACCTTGAGTAAGGCCACAGCGATAGTCCAGGCGTTTATTGCCACCAGTGACAATACGAAGCAAATCTCTCAGCAAACAAGTGCTGCTACAATTACTGTGAACAAAGTGATGTTGTTTTCGAATCGTAACGTACAGGGCAGGTCACACATACCTGCAGCTGCACGTCCGAAAATGACTCAGAGTCCACCATCAAGGATGATGAATGCAAGGCCATTAACACCTTGTTGGCGCTGTGGGGGTGATCATCATTTCCATTTATGCCGATTCAAAGAGTACATTTGCAAGGGCTGTGGAACAATGGGACACCTCTAACGAGTGTGCAGACGAGCTGCTAAGCCTGTTAAACCTGCAAACCACCATGTTGCAGAGGAGGACAGATCCACGGCAGATCACGACGAACCAGAGCCTCAGATCGAGGAGGCAGAGGTACATGGGGTGCACACATCCACCATGAATTGTCCCCCGATAATGCTGAATGTTGAACTAAATGGACTCCCGGTGTCAATGGAGCTGGACACGGGCGCGAGCCAGTCCATCATGGGCAAAAAGACTTTCGAAAGGTTGTGGTGCAACAAGGCCTCCAGGCCGGTCTTAATTCCAGTTCTCACGAAACTAAGAACTTACACTAAAGAACTGATTCCTGTAATCGGCAGTGTTACCGTAAAGGTCTCCTACGATGGAGCGGTGCACTAGCTACCACTCTGGGTGGTACCGGGCGATGGTCCCACGCTGCTCGACAGGAGCTGGCTGGGAAAGACACATAAGAATATAAGAACATAAGAATTAGGAACAGGAGTAGGCCATCTAGCCCCTCGTGCCTGCTCTGCCATTCAACAAGATCACGGCTGATCTGGCCGTGGACTCAGCTCCACTTACCCGCCCGCTCCCCGTAACCCTTAATTCCCTTATTGGTTAAAAATCTATCTATCTGTGACTTGAATACACTCAATGAGCTAGCCTCAACTGCTTCCTTGGGCAGAGAATTCCACAGATTCACAACCCTCTGGGAGAAGAAATTCCTTCTCAACTCGGTTTTAAATTGGCTCCCCCGTATTTTGAGGCTGTGCCCCCTAGTTCTAGTCTCCCTGACCAGTGGAAACAACCTCTCTGCCTCTATCTTGTCTATCCCTTTCATTATTTTAAATGTTTCTATAAGATCATCCCTCATCCTTCTGAACTCCAACGAGTAAAGACCCAGTCTACTCAATCTATCATCAGCCTAGTGAATCGTCTCTGTACCCCCTCCAAAGCTAGTATATCCTTCCTTAAGTAAGGTGACCAAAACTGCACGCAGTACTCCAGGTGTGGCCTCACCAATACCCTGTACAGTTGCAGCAGGACCTCCCTGCTTTTGTACTCCATCCCTCTCGCAACGAAGGCCAACATTCCATTCGCCTTCCTGATTACCTGCTGTACCTGCAAACTAACATTTTGGGATTCATGCACAAGGACCCCCAGGTCCCTCTGCACCGCAGCATGTTGTAATTTCTCCCCATTCAAATAATATTCCCTTTTACTGTTTTTTTTCCCCAAGGTGGATGACCTCACACTTTCCGACATTGTATTCCATCTGCCAAACATTAGCCCATTCGCTTAACCTATCCAAATCTCTTTGCAGCCTCTCTGTGTCCTCTACACAACCCGCTTTCCCACTAATCTTTGTGTTATCTGCAAATTTTGTTACACTACACTCTGTCCCCTCCTCCAGGTCATCTACGTATATTGTAAACAGTTGTGGTCCCAGCACCAATCCCTGTGGCACACCACTAACCACCGATTTCCAACCTGAAAAGGACCCATTTATCCTGACTCTCTGCTTTCTGTTAGCCAGCCAATTCTCTATCCATGCTAATACATTTCCTCTGACTCCGCGTACCTTTATCTTCTGCAGTAACCTTTTGTGTGGCACCGCTGGAACTGGGATGACGTCCGAGCGCTATCGCCCACTGACGACACTTCGTGTGCCCAGATCTTAAACAAATTTCCTTCGCTGTTCGAACCAGGCATCGGGAAATTCCAAGGAGCAAAAGTGCAGACCCACCTAATTCCGGGGGTGCGACCCATCCATCACAAGGCGAGAGCAGTACCGTACATGATGAGGGAAAGGGTAGAGATAGAGCTAGACCGGCTGCAAAGAGAGGCCATCATTTCACCAATCGAGCTCGGCGAGTGGGCCAGTCCTATTGTCCCAGTCCTCAATGGAGACGGCACCGTCAGAATCTGTGGTGATTACAAAGTAACTATCAATTGTTTCTCCCTGCAGGACCAATACCCACTACCAAAGGCCGACGACCTCTTTGCAATGCTGGCGGGAGGAAAGACGTTCATGAAACTGGATCTGACTTCAGCCTACATGACGCAGGAAGTGGAGGAATCATCGAAGGCCCTCACCTGCATCAACACGCACAAAGGTCTTTTTGTTTATAACAGATGCCCGTTTGGAATCCGATCAGCGGCGGTGATATTCCAGAGAAACATGGAAAGTTTACTGAAGTCGGTCCTGCACACTGTGGTCTTCCAGGACGATATCTTGGTCACAGGTCGGAACACAGTCGAGCATCTGCAGAACCTGGAGGAGGTTCTTAGTCGACTCAACCGCGTGGGGCTCAGGTTAAAACGCTCGAAGTGCGTTTTCCTGGCGCCTGAAGTGGAGTTCCTGGGAAGGAGGATTGTGGCGGACGGCATCAGGCCCACCAACGCGAAGACGGAGACAATCGAGAACACACCGAGGCCACAGAACGTGACGGAGTTGCGGTCGTTCCTGGGGCTCTTGAACTACTTTGGTAACTTCTTATCGGGTCTCAGTACACTGCTAGAGCCATTACATGTCTTACTACGAAAAGGGGGCGAATAGGTTCGGGGCAAAAGCCTTTGTAAAAGCGAGAAAATTGTTATGCTCAAACAAATTGTGTTGTATGATCCATGTAAGCGTTGGGTACGAGCATGTGATGCGTCGTCATATGGCGTCGGGTGTGTATTGCAACAAGCTAATGATTTTGGGAAACTGCAACCGGTTGCTTATGCATCCAGGAGTCAGTCTAAGGCTGAGAGAGCCTACAGCATGATTGACAAAGAAGCGTTAGCGTGTGTCTATGGGGTAAAGAAAATGCATCAATACCCGTTTGGGCTAAAATTCGAATTGGAAACTGACCATAAGCCACTTATATCCCTGTTTTCCGAGAGTAAAGGGATAAATACCATGGACGCTCACGTTGTCCGCATACAACTACGCCATCCTCCACAGAAAACTGCGCCGATGCTCTCAGTAGGCTGCCATTGTCCACCACGGGGGTGGAAATGGCGCAGCCCGCAGATCTAGCCATGGTTATGGAAGTATTTGAGAGTGAGCAATCACCTGTTACCGCCCGACAGATCAAAACCTGGTCAAGCCAGGACCCCTTATTATCTCTAGTCAAAAGCTGTGTGTTTCACGGGAGCTGGTCCAGTGTCCCAGTGGAAATGCAGGAAGAGATAAAGCCGTTCCAGCGGCGCAAAGACGAAATGTCTATACAGGCAGACTGCCTTCGGTGGGGCAATCGGGTAGTGGTCCCCAAGAAGGGCAGAGACACCTTCATCAGTGACCTCCACAGTACCCACCCAGGCATCGTAATGATGAAAGCGATAGCCAGATCCCACGTGTGGTGGCCCGGTATCGATGCGGACTTAGAGTCCTGCGTTCACAGATGTAGTGCGAAACTCTTCGCACTACATCTGTACACTTCATACATGTCACGCTGCATGCTAAGCGGGTCCTGGACGTTCCACATGGATTTGAGTGTTTATAAATGGATTTTATTCAAAGTGTAATCAAGTTTGAAAAAAAATGCAATATTGAAGATGTGAGGTGAAGCTTATGTTTCCCTGACAGTGAAAGCCAGTTTAATTATTTTCTTTGCAATTTGTTGACTTTACTTGTCAGCCGTGGCTCAGTGAGCAGCACCCTCGCCTCTGAGTCTGCGTTCGTGGGTTCGAGTCCCACTCCAGAGACCTGTGCACATAAATCTAGGCTGACACTCTCAGTGCAGTACTGAGGGAGCGCCGCACTGTCGGAGGGGCAGTACTGAGGGAGTGCTGCACTGTCGGAGGGGCAGTACTGAGGGAGAGCCGCACTGTCGGAGGGGCAGTACTGAGGGAGTGCTGCACTGTCGGAGGGGCAGTACTGAGGGAGTGCTGCACTGTCGGAGGGGCAGTACTGAGGGAGCGCCGCACTGTCGGAGGGGCAGTACTGAGGGAGTGCCGCACTGTCGGAGGGGCAGTACTGAGGGAGTACTGCACTGTCGGAGGGGCAGTACTGAGGGAGTGCTGCACTGTCGGAGGGGCAGTACTGAGGGAGAGCCGCACTGTCGGAGGGGCAGTACTGAGGGAGTGCTGCACTGTCGGAGGGGCAGTACTGAGGGAGAGCCGCACTGTCGGAGGGACAGTACTGAGGGAATGCTGCACTGTCGGAGGTGCCGACTTTGAGATGAAATGTTAAACCGAGGCCCCATCTGCTCTCTCAGGTGGATATAAAAGATCCCACGCCACTATTTTGAAGAAGAGCAGGGGAGTTCTCCCCGGTGTCCTGGGACCAATATTTATCCCTCAATCAACATCACTAAAACAGATTATCCGGTCATTATCACATTGCTGTGTGTGGGAGCTTGCTGTGCGCAAATTGGCTGCCGCGTTTGTCACATTACAACAGTGACTACACTCCAAAAAGTACTTCATTGGCTGTAAAGCGCTTTGGGACGTCCGGTGGTTGTGAAAGACGCTATAGAAATGCAAGTCTTTCTTTTTCTTTTCTCTTTTTCTTGATTTTCTCTTCCTCAGTACCACCTACCCTATATCACCCATGCTGGATCGCCGAGAAGAAAGAATGCCAGGCGTTTTGTAACGGGGGCGGGTGTAGGTCTCTATGAGGGGGTCAGGTTCACTTCTGACCAACTTGAGCGGTTTGAATCGCTCCTCCTCCCTTGGGTTCTGTACTCTGGATTTATTTGGAGGGTGTGACAAAAGTGCAGAGGACACTGGCTTGATGCAAAGAACTTTGTTTTTATGACAGTCAAAGTAATACAGGCTTATTACTCTAGTAAGAAAATACACGGCCAAACTTACAATCACGCGAATAAAGAATAATACAAGGAAAGGTACAAGGTCAAACTTACAATCACTCTAATAAAGTGCCTTACACTACACATTCAAAGGGGGTTGCAGTAAAATTCTACCTCCCTCCTCCCAATACCGAATTCTAGCTAGGTTAGACTCCAGGTCAGGCAGGGACTTATGTTTACCAATCCTTTTGATAGTTAATGGTACATGGTGATGTTCTTCCTTCCTTCAAGACTTCAAGGCTGGAGAGTCTCTCCCCTCTCTCTCTCTCTCTCTCTCCTCTCTCTCTCCTCTCTCTCTCTCTTTCTCTCCTCTCTCTCCTCCCTTTCGTTCCTCGTCTTGATGAGGTAGTAGCGACCACCTCTCTCCCCCACTCTCTTCTCTCTCCTCTCTCTCTCTTTGCTCTCCTCTCTTGAAAACAGTTGTCAGTTATACGATCTCAGTGTTCTAATTTTGCCGCCCAGTCTGTTCACAATCCTTTGTATAATTTTGGCGGGCTCGTTAAAGTTGATATGTCTTGGGTGGGTTTATGTTTGAAAAACTGTTTCCTGATGGAAATATTAGTTTGGTAATTGCAATGTCCTTTTGTGCTTAGTCTTTCGCATACAGGCTGGATTGGGCTTCTTTGTGATGTATATGCTGAAATGGTTTGTCCAGACACATGTTGATGGGGAGCCATCTCTGGGTGATACTGTGATGATAATGTCTCTTGTGGTGGAAGATTTTCAAATACTCATTCTTCCAGACAGGTTAACTCAATCCTCACACCCAGACAGTTCCAATAATCAAGTGGGCTTCTTTTGTTCCCTCGGTCCGCCCACAGGCTTGAATTTGTCTTGTAAAAGTTCATAATTCTATTAAAGTTTGTAGTTTCTTCCATAATCACTTTAGAGTTCCAAACTTTTCGGTAGATAGTCCCAAATTAAATTTCCTTTCGAATGAGCCCAAACACTGGGGGGTTTCTGGTGAATTTTGCTCTCTGCAGTTTCCCCGAGCTCTGTTAATGCTGCTCTGTATTGCCAGCTATGATCGAGCATCACTTTCACTGCCTCGTTATGTGTCCCGTGCTTCAGGCAAATCTTCACCTTTGCATATTTTGAAATCGGAAGCTTTGTCCGGGTCAACATCCAGGGGTATTCAACATTTAGGAAGGATAGACAGAAAGGAAAAGGAGGCGGGGTGGCATTGCTGGTTAAAGAGGAAATTAATGCAATAGTAAGAAAGGACATTAGCTTGGATGATGTGGAATCAGTATGGGTGGAGCTGCGGAATACCAAGGGGCAGAAAATGCTAGTGGGAGTTGTGTACAGACCACCAAACAGTAGTAGCAAGGTTGGGGACAGCATCAAACAGGAAATTAGGGATGCATGCAATAAAGGTACAGCAGTTATCATGGGTGACTTTAATCTACATATTAATTGGACTAACCAAACTGGTAGCAATGCGGTGGAGGGGGATTTCCTGGAGTGTATTAGGGATGGTTTTCTAGACCAATATATCGAGGAACCAACGAGAGAGCTGGCCATCCTAGACTGGGTGATGTGTAATGAGAAAGGAATAATTAGCAATCTTGTTGTGCGAGGCCCCTTGGGGAAGAGTGACCATAATATGGTAGAATTCTTTATTAGGATGGAGAGTGACACTGTTAATTCAGAAACTAGGGTCCTGAACTTAAGGAAAGGTAACTTCGATGGTTTGAGGCGTGAATTGGCTAGAATAGACTGGCAAATGATACTTAAAGGGTTGACGGTGGATAGGCAATGGCAAACATTTATAGATTACATGGATGAACTTCAGCAATTGTACATTCCTGTCTGGAATAAAAATAAAACGGGGAAGGTGGCTCAACCGTGGCTAACAAGGGAAATTAAGGATAGCGTTAAATCCAAGGAAGAGGCAGATAAATTGGCCAGAAAAAGCAACAAACCTGAGGACTGGGAGAAATTTAGAATTCAGCAGAGGAGGACAAAGGGCTTAATTAAGAGGGGAAAATAGAGTATGAGAAGAAGCTTGCCGGGAACATAAAAGCTGACTGCAAAAGCTTCTATAGATATGTGAAGAGAACAAGATTAGTTAAGACAAACGTAATTCCCTTGCAGTCGAATTTATAATGGGAAACAAAGAAATGGCAGACCAATTGAACAAATACTTTGGTTCTGTCTTCACGAAGGAAGACACAAATAACATTCCGGTAATACTAGGGGACCGAGGGTCTGGTGAGAAGGAGGAACGGAAGGAAATCCTTATTGGGCGGGACATTGTGTTAGGAAAATTGATGGGATTGAAGACCGATAAATCCCTGGGGCCTGATAGTCTGCATCTCAGAGTACTTAAGGAAGTGGCCCTAGAAATAGTGGATGCATTGGAGATCATTTTCCAACAGTCTATCGACTTTGGATTAGTTCCTATGGACTGGGCGGTAGCTAATGTAACACCATTTTTTAAAAAAGGAGGGAGAGAGAAAGCGGGTAATTATAGACCGGTTAGCCTGACATCAGTAGTAGGGAAAATGTTTGAATCAATTATTAAGGATGAAATAGCAGCGCATTTGGAAAGCAGTGACAGGATCAGTCCAAGTCAGCATGGATTTATGAAAGGGAAATCATGCTTGACAAATCTTCTGGAATTTTTTGAGGATGTAACTAGTAGAGTGGACAAGGGAGAACCAGTGGATATGGTGTATTTGGACTTTCAAAAGGCTTTTGTCAAGGTCCCACACAAGAGATTGGTGTGCAAAATCAAAGCACATTGTATTGGGGGTAATATACTGACGTGGATAGAGAACTGGTTGGCAGACAGGAAGCAGAGAGTCGGGATAAACGGGTCCTTTTCAGAATGGCAGGCAGTGACTAGTGGGGTGCCACAGGGCTCAGTGCTGGGACCCCAGCTCTTTACAATATACATTAATGATTTGGATGAATGAATTGAGTGTAATATCTCCAAGTTTGCGGATGACACTAAACTGGGTGGCGGTGTGAGCTGTGAGGGGGACGCTAAGAGGCTGCAGGGTGACTTGGACAGGTTAGGTGAGTGGGCAAATGCATGGCAGATGCAGTATAATGTGGATAAATGTGAGGTTATCCACTTTGGGGGCAAAAACGCGAAGACAGAATATTATCTGAATGGCGGCAGATTAGGAAAAGGGGAGGTGCAACGAGACCTGGGTGTCATGGTACATCAGTCATTGAAAGTTGGCATGCAGGTACAGCAGGCGGTGAAGAAGGCAAATGTTATGTTGGCCTTCATAGCTAAGAGATTTGAGTATAGGAGCAGGGAGGTCTTACTGCAGTTGTTTAGGACCTTGGTGAGCCCTCACCTGGAATATTGTGTTCAATTTTGTTCTCCTAATCTGAGGAAGGATGTTCTTGCTATTGAGGGAGTGCAGCAAAGGTTCACCAGACTGATTCCCGGGATGGCTGGACTGACATATGAGGAGAGACTGGATCGATTGGGCCTTTATACATTGGAGTTTAGAAGGATGAGAGGGGATCTCATAGAAACATATAAGATTCTGACGGGACGGGACAGGTTGGATGCGGGTAAAATGTTCCCGATGTTGGGGAAGTCCAGAACCAGGGGACACAATCTTAGGATAAGGGGCCGGCCATTTAGGACTGAGATGAGGAGAAACTTCTTCTCTGAGTTGTTAACGTGTGGAATTCCCTGCCGCAGAGAGTTGTTGATGCCAGTTCATTGGATATATTCAAAAAGGAGTTAGATGTGGCCCTTACGGCTAAAGGGATCAAGATTATGGAGAGAAAGCAGGAAAGGGGTACTGAGGGAATGATCAGCCATGATCATATTGAATGGTGGTGCAGGCTCAAAAGGCCTAATGGCCTACTCCTGCACCTATTTTCTATGTTTCTATGTTTCTATGTTGCTTGAAATGAGTTCTGGATTTGGGGCTTGAGAAGCAAGAAGTGGTCCCCAGGGGTATGACTGAGGAGGGTCCAGCCATTGGGCCTTGGTCCAGCATTTGCCATGGTGACACGATTGAGATTTGCAGATTGTGGGCACAAACCCATGTGGGCACAAACGGTAGTTCTCGGTGGTCCCTATTGGCATCAGTTAGAATGCTGATCTTTTACACATTGGCACCACAGTTCCACACAACTATAAATTAATGAGACTCGGTCGGGCCAATACGAGGCCACCCTACACGACATGAGGTCCTGTAAATGAGTCCAAGATTGCTATTGACATCCTATGATTGGAACTTGACCAAGTATTAAGGATTGATGCTCTTGCTGTAAAGTTTTAATGAGTTCTCATTGCGTGACTCCATTCCAATAACTGGGTGGCTGGTGTAATTAAGTCAGGCAGTATTGTCAGGACAAAGAGCAGCACACTGCTAATCCGAGCTACAGCTAATAGGTGTACATTCTGGATGGTTGAGAGCTTTATTTCATCTTGGACTCCACTAATGAATGTCCCAGAGCGCGATCTTGTATCCAACAAGGAGCTTTATTAACTCCTTACACAAAACACACGAATTGAATGTAAGAATATAATTTAGCAATTACTATCCTCTGGCTCTACAATCTCCTCAAGACTTCACTTGGATTTCTGCCGACATTCTATCTTTGCTTTAATTGACGGTAATGTATTTTCTTCGTGGGTTCTTTGCTTAATAATTCATAGCAACACATTGCTATTAAGAACTAGTTGGTTTACTAACAAACGTTTAACAATCACACGACACATTACCGGTTCATCCACTGGGCTCACAACCACCTGCCCCATCGTGGATCCCCCGAACCCAACTGGCCGGGATTTTATTGAGTCTTGTGAGCATCACGTGACTGGCTAAGCCACTCCCAACTCAACAGCTCTACAACAATTTTAATTCTAACTTTAAATCAAGTGACTCCTTTTGGCAAAGGCACTGGAACCCACAGATTTCCAAATAAAACTTTAACAAAAAATACTTAGATCATACTAAAATTTGTTTGCTGGGATGGGGGGTGATGATGCACTCCAGTCCCTCCGGTGCCCGCTTCTCGCGGAAAGGTGCGAGCGTACAGGTAGACACAAATCCAAGGACACCCTGGCGCGAAGGTAGCCTCAACAGCTCTACCAATCTGTGAGCATACTTACTAGGGCACACATTGCACCCACTAACACTAATGAAGTCTGTATCCAAGCAGACTCATTTCGTGATCGTCAGACAGAGGTTAGGCCCACGGTTCGCTGAGAGAAATGTTGTGGTTAACACAGACTTTGGTGGCCAATACAACGTTAGTCTGTCTGTAGTGTGACTGATTCCAAAACCTTGGACAGAATTTGACGGGTGCCATATGCAAATCAAACTGCTGGGAGATCTTAAAGGTACTCTTTGGTGTAAGCGAAAGCACCATGGAAGATAACGATAGGTGCAATGAACTGCCCAAGGGTACAAATCATGTGTTAAAAATGCATCAAGGCGTTAAAATAACTGAGTTAAAATCTCGGTTAGAATAGAGGAGATGTATACGGCCCTGATTTTGCTGGAACCATTGCCCTAGAATGGTTCGGACAGTGAACCTTCCCGAAGCTCGACCTCGGCTGGATGAGGCTATCTTTCTGGGTGCAGCACATGGAGATGGCCAGACAGCACCAGGAAGGATGACCACTTGGTATTTGGCAATGTGGGGGAGGGAAGTTGCGACCTGCTGTGGATTTTAAAGCAATTTGCCATCGATTGTTTGAGTTGATGTTAAGGAGGGGGTTCCTCTGCAGGTGACCCCAGATCCAGGGTCACCTGATCTAGGGTGCACGGCAGTTCAGTCAAGTGGTCAAACACCACTGCTCAGATAAGAACATGAGAAAAAAAATCAAAGAGCAAGTTATTATTTAAATGGAGAAAGATTGCAAAGTGCTGCAGTACAGCGGGACCTGGGGGTACTTGTGCATGAAACACAAAAGGATAGTATGCAGGTACAGCAAGTGATCAGGAAGGCCAATGGTATCTTGGCCTTTATTGCAAAGGGGATAGAGTATAAAAGCAGGGAAGTCTTGCTACAGTTATACAGGGTATTGGTGAGGCCACACCTGGAATATTGCGTGCAGTTTTGGTTTCCATATTTACGAAAGGATATACTTGCTTTGGAGGCAGTTCAGAGAAGGTTCACTAGGTTGATTCCGGGGATGAAGGGGTTGACTTATGAGGAAAGGTTGAGTAGGTTGGGCCTCTACTCATTGGAATTCAGAAGAATGAGAGGTGATCTTATCGAAACGTATAAGATTATGAGGGGGCTTGACAAGGTGGATGCAGAGAGGATGTTTCCACTGATGGGGGAGACTAGAACTAGGGGGCATGATCTTAGAATAAGGGGCTGCCCATTTAAAACTGAGATGAGGAGGAATTTCTTCTCTCAGAAGGTTGTAAATCTGTGGAATTCGCTGCCTCGGAGAGCTGTGGAAGCTGGGTCATTGAATAAATTTAAGACAGAGATAGACAGTTTCTTAAGCAATAAGGGGTTCTGGGGAATGGGCAGGTAAGTGGAGCTGAGTCCATGATCGGATCAGCCATGATCTTATTGAATGGTGGAGCAGGCTCGAGGGGCCAAATGGCCGACTCTTGTTTCTGTTTCTTATGTTCCTGTGTAAATGGCCGACCGCTTATCCTGAGACTGTGACCCCTGGTTCTAGACTCCCCAGCCCGGGGGAAACACCCTCTCAGCATCTACCCTGTTAATCCCCCTCAGAATCTGGTATGTTTCAATGAGATCACCTCTCATTCTTCTAAACTCCAGAGAGTATCGGCCCAATCTGCTCAATCTCTCCTCATAGGACAACCCTCCCATCCCAGAACTGTCTTGGGGTGTGCTGTGTTACATTACAACAGTAACTACACTTCAAAAAGTGATGTAAAGCGCTTTGGGACATCCTGATGTGGTGAACAGCACTATAGAAATGCAAATCTTACTTCAGTTGCCAATATGTTAATATAATATGAGCTTCATGATATCATTACGTGTCCGCATTTCCAAACAACGGAAGAAAGATTTCCCAAATGATTTCCCACAAAGGCGATACCCCTTTAATAAACTGCGCTCAGAAATGTGTCGTGGTACTCGGAGTGTGCTGACGTGGATTGAGAACTGGTTGTCAGACAGGAAGCAAAGAGTAGGAGTAAACGGGTACTTTTCAGAATGGCAGGCAGTGACTAGTGGAGTGCCGCAAGGTTCTGTGCTGGGGCCCCAGCTGTTTACATTGTACATTAATGATTTAGACGAGGGGATTAAATGCAGTATCTCCAAATTTGCGGATGATACTAAGTTGGGTGGCAGTGTGAGCTGCGAGGAGGATGCTATTAGGCTGCAGAGTGACTTGGATAGGTTAGGTGAGTGGGCAAATGCATGGCAGATGAAGTATAATGTGGATAAATGTGAGGTTATCCACTTTGGTGGTAAAAACAGAGAGACAGACTATTATCTGAATGGTGACAGATTAGGAAAAGGGAAGGTGCAACGAGACCTGGGTGTCATGGTACATCAGTCATTGAAGGTTGGCATGCAGGTACAGCAGGCGGTTAAGAAAGCAAATGGCATGTTGGCCTTCATAGCGAGGGGATTTGAATACAGGGGCAGGGAGGTGTTGCTACAGTTGTACAGGGCCTTGGTGAGGCCACACCTGGAGTATTGTGTACAGTTTTGGTCTCCTAACTTGAGGAAGGACATTCTTGCTATTGAGGGAGTGCAGCGAAGGTTCACCAGACTGATTCCCGGGATGGCGGGACTGACCTATCAAGAAAGATTGGATCAATTGGGCTTGTATTCACTGGAGTTCAGAAGAATGAGAGGGGACCTCATAGAAACGTTTAAAATTCTGACGGGTTTAGACAGGTTAGATGCAGAAAGAATGTTCCCAATGTTGGGGAAGTCCAGAACCAGGGGTCACAGTCTGAGGATAAGGGGTAAGCCATTTAGGACCGAGATGAGGAGAAACTTCTTCACCCAGAGAGTGGTGAACCTGTGGAATTCTCTACCACAGAAAGTAGTTGAGGCCAATTCACTAAATATATTCAAAAGGGAGTTAGATGAAGTCCTTACTACTCGGGGGATCAAGGGTTATGGCGAGAAAGCAGGAAGGGGGTACTGAAGTTTCATGTTCAGCCATGAACTCATTGAATGGCGGTGCAGGCTAGAAGGGCTGAATGGCCTGCTCCTGCACCTATTTTCTATGTTTCTATGTTTCTATGTTTCTATATACCAGGTAAGCCGACAAGAAGATATTTCCATTAACAATAATAACAGTCATTCACAGAAGAGTTCAAGTAGGAACTCTCTAATCTTTCTGGCCTTGCAGCTTATTGAGACTGACGGGTTGAAGTCCTATGGCAACACCTCCGTCTTCTCTTGACAGATTGAGAGCTGTGCCAATCCCCGACTATGAGAAATGCAAAGCCAGAACTGATTGACAGCGTCAGAAAGTTTCAGATGATACTTTGGCTCTAACTTGCTGTACGCTGTCTTTCTGTACAGCAGACTTAAGGTCATTTCTTTTGCAAAGGGTCACAATCGGTATCAATGACCTGGATGAGGGGACCAAATGTAATATATCCAAGTTTGCTGATGGAACAAAGCTGGGTGGGAATGTAAGTTGTGAGGAGGATGCAAAGAGGCTTCAAGGGGATATAGGCAGGCTGAGTGAGTGGGCAAGAACATGGCAAATGGGATATAATGTGGAGAAATGGGAAGTTATCCACTTTGGGAGGAAAAATAGAAAAGCAGAGTATTTTTTAAACGGTGAGAGATTGGGAAATGTTGGTGTTCAGAGGGACCTGGGTGTCCTTGTACACCAATCACTGAAAGTTAACCTGCAGGTACAGCAAGCAGTTAAAGCAAATGGTATATTGGCCTTTATTACAGGAGGATTTGAGTATAAAAGTAAAGACGTCTTACTGCAATTATATCGGGCCCTGGTGAGACCACACCTGGAGTATTGTGCACAGTTCTGGTCTCCTTACCTAAGGAAGGATATACTTACCATAGAGCGAATGTAACGAAGGTTCACCAGACTGATTCCTGGGACGGGAGGGTTGTCCTATGAGGAGAGATTGAGCAGATTGGGCCGATACTCTCTGGAGTTTAGAAGAATGAGAGGTGATCTCATTGAAACATACCAGATTCTGAGGGGGATTGACAGGGTAGATGCTGAGAGGATGTTTCCCCCCGGGGCTGGGGAGTCTAGAACCAGGGGTCACACAGTCTCAGGATAAGGGGTCGACCATTTAGGACTGAGATGAGGAGGAATTTCTTCACTCAGAGGGTGGTGAATCTTTGGAATTCTCTGCCCCAGAGGGCTGTGGATGCTGAGTCGTTGAGTATATTCAAGGCTGAGATCGCTAGATTTTTGGACTCTCGGGGAATCGAGGGATATGGGGATTGGGCGGGAAAGTGGAGTTGAGGTCGAAGATCAGCCGTGATCTTATTGAATGGTGGAGCAGGTTCGAGGGGCCGAATGGCCGACTCCTGCTCCTAATTCTTATGTTCTTATGTCTATGTGTCCCTCTATGTAACGTAAGAACATAACATAAAAAATAGGAGACTGACACTTCTGTGCAGTACTGAGGGATCACCGCAGAGTCGGAGGGGCAGTACTGAGGGAGTGCTGCACTGTTGGAGGGGCAGTACTGAGGGAGTGCGCACTGTCAGAGGGGCAGTACTGAGGGAATGCGCACTGTCGGAGGGGCAGTACTGAGGGAGCACTGCACTGTTGGAGGGGCAGTACTGAGGGAGTGCTGCACTGTTGAAGGGGCAGTACTGAGGGAGTGCAGCACTGTTGGAGGGGCAGTACTGAGGGAGTGCCGCACTGTCGGAGGGGCAGTACTGAGGGAGTGCAGCACTGTTGGAGGGACAGTGCTGAGGGAGCACCGCACTGTCGGAGGTGCCATCTTTCAGATGAGACGTTAAACCGAGGCCCCGTCTGCTCTCTCAGATGGACATAAAAGATCCCATGGCACTATTTTGAAGAAGAGCAGGGGAGTTCTGGGGCCAATATTTATCCCTCAATCAACATCATAAAACAGATTATCTGGTCATTATCACATTGCTGTGTGTGGGAGCTTGCTGTGCACAAATTGGCTGCTGCCTTTCCCACAATACAACAGTGACTACACTCCAAAAAGTACTTCATTGGCTGTAAAGCATCCAATGGTCCTGAAAGGCGCTATTGAAATGCAAATCTTTCATTCTTACAAATGACTAATGGGACTGTGGCTCAAACCCTGGTCTCCTTGACAAGAGTCAACTATTGTAACATTACAGAAACTGTGGCACATTAGTGTTCAGCAGCTCTGTACAAGCCTAATCCTGCAATCAGTCTTTGCTCCGTACACCTTCCGCTCATTGCAATACTGTCGTGCATCTGAGAGCTTTGGCATTGAAGAGGATGTTGTGCATCCAATTCTCCATTAGCCTTCTGTCAAGTGGAACAGATTTAATTGATGGATACAGCAACAGCTATTTCCTGAGAGACTTGTTAGCTAATCAATCATTCAGCAACCTGTAGTTTTCCGAGACTTAAGATGCAGTGGAAGTGATTGGGGCAGCAACGTGTGATTGGACAGGAGGTTATTCTTCTTTGCTTCTCGAGTGTTTCCTTCTGCTGGTTTAGTCAAATGCCCAGCGATACTGATTTGCTGCCACTGCGTTCAACCCCTTCCCAACCCGCTCCGGGAGAAACAGGACAGCGCAAGAGTTGGCCTTGCTGCTGGATGCATCGCTGAACTTCAAAGGCCACACCCTCTCTATCACCGAGACTTCAGTCCAGCTGAGCAGGATCGCCCGCTTCAAACGCACCCCGCCCACTGCCACTGGATCACCAATCCATGCTTTCACCATCTCTCGACGCGATGGCCTGCATCTCGCTCTCCAGGCAGTACTTCCCCCCACCCTCCGTGTCACCCACCCTCCGTGTCACCCACCCTCCGTGTCACCCACCCTCCATATCACCCCACCCTCCGTGTCACCCACCCTCCGTGTCACCCCACCCTCCGTGTCAGCCACCCTCCGTGTCACCCACCCTGCATGTTCCCCCACCCTGCATGTTCCCCCACCCTCCATGTCCCCCCCCACCCTCCGTGTCCCCCATACCCTCCCTGTCCACCCATCATAGAAACATAGGAACATAGAAAACAGGAGTAGTAGTAGGCCATTCGACCCTTCGAGTCTGCACTGCCATTCAATATGATCATGGCTGATCCTCTATCTCAACTCCATATTCCCACTTTCTCCCCATACACCTTGAGGCCTTTTGTTTCTAGAAATCTATCTATCTCCCTTTTGTTGGCCAGCGCAGATACGATGGTAAGTACTGCAGGGAATCGAATACGGCCAGGGTGATCTCCTGGACTAGTTTCAATCGCCTGGATGGGTCGGAGAGGAATTTTCCCAGATTTTTCTCCCTAAATTGGCCTGGGTTTTTATCTGGTTTTTGCCTCTCCCATAAGATCCCATGGCTCCGGTTGGGGTGGAGTGTAGAATGTTTCAGTATAAGGCGTGTCGCAGTTGTGTGAGGCGGACTGGTTGGGCCGGGTGCTCTTTGCCTTTCTGTCATTGTTCATTGTTCATAGGTTTATATGTAACCTTCAGGGCTGCTGACCGAGGGTCGTGCGGCTCTTTGGCGCTGTAACTTTCTATGTTTCTATGCTAAATATATTCAGTGACTTGGCCTCCAGAACCCTGTCCACACACGTCCCTGTACCCCCACCCTCCATGTCCGCCCAGCCCCAACCCATATGCATATACTTGCGTGGAGGCAGTTCAGAGAAGGTTCACTCGGTTGATTCCTGAGATGAAGGTTTTGTCTTATGAAGAAAGGTTGAGCAGGTTGGACCTGTACTCCTTGGAATTTAGAAGAATGAGAGGTGATCTCATAGAAAGATTCTAAGGGGGCTCGACAGGTAGATGCAGAGAGGATGTTTTCCCTCGTGGGGGAATCTAGAACTAGGGGGCATAGTCTCAGAATAAGGGGCCGCCCATTTAAAATGGAGAAGAGGAGGAATTTCTTCTCTCAGAGGGTTGTAAATCTGTGGAATTCTCTGCCCCAGAGAGCTGTGGAGGCTGGGTCATTGAATATATTTAAGGTGGGGATAGACAGATTTTTGAACGATAAGGGAGTGAAGGGTTATGGGGATCGGGTGGGGAAGTGGAGCTGAGTCCATGATCGGATCAGCCATGATCTTATTGAATGGTGGAGCAGGCTCGAGGGGCCGTCTGGCCTATTCCTGCTCCAAATTTTTATGTTCTTCTGTTCCACCATCTTCCACACATGGCCTCCAGAAGCAAAGGTGTGGGAGCCGGGCTGGGTGGTGAGATGATGCTACATTTCACCACTCAGATTTTATGGTGTTCTCCAATGTGATCCCACCTGATATCCTACAGTCTCTCATTCACTACCCTCCTTAAAACATGACCTTATGTCCTGTCCCCCACTAGGTCTTGCTCGAACCACCTGTTCTGTCCTCCCTGATTTACACTGGCTCCCTGTTCCCCAAAGCATTGAATTCAAAATCTTATCTTCAAATGCCTCCACAACTTTACCGCTCGCGACCTCTGCAATCTCCTCCAGACGGGAACCCTCGCTGATTCTGGCCTTCTGTGAAATCTTCTGGGAAAAGAACCAGAGGGGGAATTGAAGAGAATGTTTTTACGCAGCGAGTTGTTGTGATCGGGAACGCGCTGCCTGAAAGGGCGGTGGGAGCAGATTCAACAGTAACTTTCATACCGGGAATTGGGTAAATACTGGAAGTGGAAAAATTCACAGGGCTGTGGGGTCAGAGCGGGAGGAGTGGGACTGATTGGATCGCTCTGTCACAGAGCGGGCATGGGCTCGATGGGCTCAATGGCCTCTCTTTGCCTCACTATTGGTGCCAGAGATTTCTGTCCTTGACCCTACTCTCAGAACAATACTCTTTTTTTGTGGGAGCTTGCTGTGCACAAATTGGCTGCCGCGTTTCCTACATTGCAACAGTGACTACACTTCAAAAAGGCTGTAAAGCGCTTTTGAACATTCAGTGGTCTTGAAAGGTGCTATATAAATGCAAGTCTTTCTTTCTTTAAACCCCATGCCTCAATACTGCTCCTTCCACTGATAAAAGCTGCACTTTCCTAACCAAAATGACTGTGCAATAGACCTAAAGGATCTGTGGATAATTTTCCATGCTGGTCCAATGCAAAATCTTGTGATTCTACAATATCTAAATTTCAAAGTTAACTTGCCCAAACTAATGTCCCATTTATTTTGCGCAGTCTGTGTATCTGTCATACAATAGAGATCATTTGCATGGCAATTATATATTTTACTGCTCTTTGAAGCCAGGCGTTCATTCATTGTTAATGTTTCTCCAATGCACATAGTCAGAAATCAATCCTTCATTTTAAATACCCGTAAATACAATATTCCATTTCTAAGTCTGAATAATGAGTCATTTGAAGAGCTAATGGAGAGCCAAGGTCCTATGCAAATTCAACAGATACAAAGCGTGGTTTAGAATTTGATTCAAGTCCTGCTGTGTGATTTTTCACCGTATTTAACCACTTTACATTGAGCCCAGGTCGATGTACACGATCTCAGCACAGCAATGGGCTTAATCAGTCTGTCCACCCCCATCCAACATAACACAAATATTTATCATCCCGTGCCTTCTTCACCTTGAAGTTACCTGTTTAAAATAAATCATTTCCTGCTGGCCGTTAGCAATGCTGACTATGAAAATGAGGGACACCTATCTGAATTAGGAGGGGTTCCTTGCTCAACAAGCAACAACAACAAAAACTTGTATTTGCATAGTGCCTTTAACGTAATTAAACGTCCCAAGGCACCTCACAGGAGGAGTATTATGAGATAAAATAATTTGACACCGAGCCACATAAAGTGACCAAACGAGGTAGGTTTTAAGGAGCGAATTGAAGGAGGAGAGAGAGGTAGAGAGGCGGAGAGGTTTAGGGAGGGAGTTCCAGAGCTTGGGACCCAGGCAACAGAAGGCACGGCCACCGATGGTGGAGCGATTATAATCAGGGATGGTCAGGAGGGCAGAATTAGAGGAGTGCAGACATCTCGGGGGGGGTTGTGGCCCAAACCTTACATTTTAACCAAGAACAATCTATCCAGCATTAAGCTGGGCAGGCAGATAGATACACATGTACTCTCACGCCCAGAATCTATTTCCAGTGACGCCTGTGGGGGCCAAGAGGCGATGATGTGAATAAATTCTAAAAGTAACCAACAACCCTTTTGGAGAATGTAAAATCCATCTGTACCGCTGCAGAAAGTGTGGTCGGAGGTCAGAGCAGAGAGTGCAGCAGTAAGATCAACGCTTTCTCCAACAGAGAACGACAGGACGTCGGGAGCGTTGTATATTCTCTGTGCTTTTAGGAACTATCCTAATGGCAGGACAGGCAATAAGTGATTGGTAAAGCCAAGTAGGAAAGAAAGAAAATACTTGGATTTATATAGCGCCTTTCACAACCGGACGTCTCAAAGCGCTTTACAGCCAATGAAGTATTTTTTTTAGTGTAATCACTGTTGTAATGTGGGAAACGCAGCAACCAATTTGCGCACAGCAAGCTCCCACACACAGCAATGTGATAATGACCAGATAATCTGTTTTTATGTTACGTTGATTGAGGGATAAATATTGGTCAGGACAATTGTGATAACTCCCCTGCTCTTCTTCGAAATAGTGCCCTAGGATCTTTTACATCCAGCTGAGAGAGCAGACACAGCCTCGGTTTAACGTCTCATCCAAAAGACAGCAGCTCCAACAGTGCGGCACTCCCTCAGTATGCCCCTCCGACAGTGCGGCACTCCCTCAGTACTGCCCCTCCGACAGTGCGGCGCTCCCTCAGTACTGCCCCTCCGACACTCCCTCAGTACTGCCCCTCCGACAGTGCGGCGTTCCCTCAGCACTGCCCCTCCGACACTCCCTCAGTACTACCTCTTCGACAGTGCGGCACTCCCTCAGTACTGCCCCTCCGACACTCCCTCAGTACTGCCCCTTCGACAGTGCGGCGCTCCCTCAGTACTGCCCCTCCGACACTCCCTCAGTACTACCCCTTCGACAGTGCGGCGCTCCCTCAGTACTGCCCCTCCGACAGTGCGGCGCTCCCTCAGTACTGCCCCTCCGACACTCCCTCAGTACTGCCCCTCCGACACTCCCTCAGTACTGCCCCTCCGACAGTGCGGCGCTCCCTCAGTACTGCCCCTCCGACACTCCCTCAGTACTGCCCCTCCGACAGTGCGGCGCTCCCTCAGCACTGCACTGGGAGCATCAGCCTAGATTTTTTTGTGCTGAAGTCCCTGGAGTGGGACTTGACCCCACGACCTTTTGACTCAGAGGCGAGGGTGCTGCCCACTGAGCCACAGCTGTCACAAATAAATTAAAACCTCCAAAGAAATCATGACACACCAGCTACTGAAATTTTGCAACTTTCGTTTTCCCTGTGGCTCTGTGCCGCTGCCAATGAAATGTTGACATCATGTCTAACTTGTTGCAAGGTGCGATTTGTAATCTTCCTCCGACAACAGGGTGACAGCGAATAACTAGTGTGACATGGGCGAAATTAGATCTGTAATTGATACAAGCAGCATGACCAGATCTGCCCAGCCTCGGTGCCAAAGGTCTGCTTGTCTCTCAAAACAGTCAAGAATTAGCCTCCAAATTCACAGGACATTTGCATCTTATTTTCCTTCTGCCCATCTTCATTTTAGAAAGTGTCACACTCGCCTCTGAGTCAGGAGGTCGTGGGTTCAAGTCTCAATCCAGGGACTTGAGCACAAAAATCCAGGCTGACACTCCCAGTGCAGTACTGAGGGAGCGCCGCACTGTCGGAGGGGCAGTACTGAGGGAGCGCCGCACTGTCGGAGGGGCAGTACTGAGGGAGAGCCGCACTGTCGGAGGGGAAGTACTGAGGGAGTGCCGCACTGTCGGAGGGGCAGTACTGAGGGAGCGCCGCACTGTCAGAGGGGCAGTGCTGAGGGAGTGCCGCACTGTCGGAGGGGCAGTGCTGAGGGAGTGCCGCACTGTCGGAGGGGCAGTGCTGAGGGAGCGCCGCACTGTCGGAGGGGCAGTGCTGAGGGAGTGCCGCACTGTCGGAGGGGCAGTACTGAGGGAGTGTTCCACTGACGGAGGGGCAGTGCTGAGGGAGTGCCGCATTGTCGGAGGGGCAGTACTGAGGGAGTGTTGCACTGTCGGAGGGGCAGTACTGAGGGAGTGTTGCACTGTCGGAGGGGCAGTACTGAGGGAATGCCGCACTGTCGGAGGTGCCATTATTTGGATGAGACATTAAACCAAGGCCCTATCTGCTCTCTCAGGTGGACATAAAAGATCCCACGGCACTATTTCAAAGAAGAGCAGGGGTGTTCTCCCCGGTTTCCTGGGGCCAATATTTATCTCTCAAACAACATCACTAAAACAGATTATCTGATCATTATCACATTGCTGTATGTGGGAGCTTGCTGTGCACAAATTGGCTGCTGCGTTTCCCACATTACAACAGTGACTACACTTCAAAAAGTACTTCATTGGCTGCAAAGCGCTTTGAGACGTCCGGTGGTTGCGAAAGGCACTATATAAATGCAATCTTTCTTAATCTTGAAACTCTTGAATTCCAGGTGAAGTTTAATCTGGGTCAGCGGCTGCTGTTGTTAACCTCACCTTGTGAAGAGTCTCCACAGTGAGCTTTAATCAGCGATGTCCCACAGGGAGATCCTGAAACAGCCACTGCGCCCAGTTCTCATGGCCCCGTTGAGAATTTATTTACGAGCAATTCCATTGTTTTCATTTGCAATCACATTGTGAAACCGGTCATTACATTCTGTGCAGTTTATTGTAGCCCACACAATAATGACAGTAATTTGGTTGTTGTTAATGGAGACTGGATAATTGCTACAGTCCCAAAATGTATATTACGCTCTCTTGTAAATTGCACAAAATCAAATATCCGTCATTGAAGGAAACAATCGCTGCAACTGTCGACGCAGAAAGGAAGGGTGGCTTTCTCTCCCCAGGTTGTCCAGCTGGCTGAGTGGGAAATCCAGCACTTCCAGCAAGTCCCACCAGGAGAGGCACTGGGTGTTATTTCTTTAATACATATATAGAGCTCCACAAGGTTCTGTACTGTGCTTAAACTGATGTGGCCTTAGCCCATTTATTTCAACTCCAGAGTGAGACCGCAGCATGGTGGGCACCCTTTTATACGGCCTTGCACACCTGGGCAGGTAACCCCTGGGACCTCCAACAGTAGCGCCCTCTGGTGGTACATCATGCCTGTTTACATAGTTAATACATGGAGTATATATACATAACACCGGGCATGTAAGGGCTGGGCCTGAATGTGGCTGGGGGTATGTGAGTCAGGCTCTAAGGGCAGGAATACGCCACACGATGCATTTCCCGACCTTTGCGATGCAGCACACAGGGCCCAAGGAGCTGATACCATGGAAGGCAGAGCTAGGATTTAAATTTTACTACGCTCAAAGGGAACTCCCCAGGCTGGCTTATTCTCCGCTCTTTAACTGATTCGGAGCTCACTAGCTGCGTTCTGCCAGCCATGGCTCAGTGGGCAGCACCCTCACTCTCTCGCCTCCGGGTCAGAAGGCCATGGGTTCAAGTCCCACTCCAGGGTTTGAACACAGAAATCTAGGCTGACACTCCAGTGCAGTACTGAGTGAGTGCGCACTGTCGGAGGGGCAGTACTGAGGGAGTGCCGCACTGTCGGAGGGGCAGTATTGAGGGAGCGCCGCACTGTCGGAGGGGCAGTACTGAGGGAGTGCTGCACTGTCGGAGGGGCAGTACTGAGGGAGTGCCGCACCGTCGGAGGGGCAGTACTGAGGGAGTGCCGCACTGTCGGAGGGGCAGTACTGAGGGAGCGCCGCACTGTCGGAGGGGCAGTACTGAGGGAGCGCCGCACTGTCGGAAGGGCAGTACTGAGGGAGCGCCGCACTGTCGGAGGGGCAGTACTGAGTGAGTGCTGCACTGTCGGAGGGGCAGTATTGAGGGAGCGCCGCACTGTCGGAGGGGCAGTACTGAGGGAGCTCCGCACTGTCGGAGGGGCAGTACTGAGGGAGCACCGCACTGTCGGAGGGGCAGTACTGAGGGAGTGCCGCACTGTCGGAGGGGCAGTACTGAGGGAGTGCCGCACCGTCGGAGGGGCAGTGCTGAGGGAGTGCCGCACTGTCAGAGGGGCAGTATTTCAGATGAGATGTTAAACTGAGGCCCCGCCTGCTCTCTCAGGTGGATGTAAAAGATCACATGGCCCTATTTTGAAGAAGAGCAGGGGAGTTCTCCCCGGTGTCCTGGGACCAATATTTATCCCTCAATCAACATCACTAAAACAGATTATCTGGTCATTATCACATTGCTGTGTGTGGGAGCTTGCTGTGCACAAATTAGCTGTCACATTTCCCACATTACAACAGTGACTACATTTCAAAAAGTACTTCAAAAAGGCTGTAAAGTGCTTTGGGATGTCTGGGTGATCGTGAAAGGCGCTATAGAAATGCAAGTCTGTCTTTGCACTGAGGCAGGACGTCAAGGGCTGCCGCTGTCATTCTCTACAGTCCGTGGCGGACCCTGGATGTGGCCAGGGCGGCCCCTCTAACGGTAGAAACGCGGTGGGCTGTGGAGAACTGGCTGGGTTCAGGGATACTGACTTGTGGTGCCGGAGTTCCGGCCCTGCTGGGATTCGGCCAAAGCTGAAATCCGAACCACAGTCTCCAGATTGCTAAACTTCCGATAAAATCCCATCTTACTGCACTGTATTCATTTTCAATTTTCCACGGAATATCTTACATCGGCAGTTCCAGCACTGCGGAGCTTGTTCAGGTCTGCAGCTTTCATTCTTACTGTGGGCACAGGAACTTAACAGAAAGGTTAAAATAAGACCAGGAATGGATGACCTAAAATGGGGATAGAATTCCATCTGCGCGACCTGGTCCAATTAACCCCTGACCTCTAACCCTGCTTCAACTGCCGGCTACACTTGCGCAATGCCACCACATAGAAACATAGAAAGTAGGTGCAGGAGTAGGCCATTCGGCCCTTCGAGCCTGCACCGCCATTCAATAAGATCATCGCTTCAGTACCCCACTCCCACCTTCTCTCCACACCTCCTGATCCCCTTAGCCATAGGGGCCACATCTAACTCCCTCTTGAATATATCCAATGAACTGGATTCAACAACTTTCTGTGGTAGAGAATTCCACAGGTTCACAATTCTCTGAGTGAAAAAGTTTCTCCTCATCTCGGTCCTATATGGCTTACCCCTTATCCTTAGACTATGACCCCTGGTTCTGGACTTTCCCAACATCGGGAACATTCTTCCTGTATTTAACCTGTCCAGTCCCGTCATAATTGTATATGTTTCTATGAGATCCCCTCTCATTCTTCTAAATTCCAGTGAGTATAAGCCTAGCCAATCCGGTCTCTCTTCATACGTCAGTCCTGCCATCTCGGGAATCAGTCTGGTGAGCCTTCGCTGCACTCCCTCAATAGCAAGAACGTCCTTCCTCAGATTAGGAGACCAAAACTGAACACAATATTCCAGGTGAGGCCTCATCAAGGCCCTGTACAACTGCAGTAAGACCTCCCTGTTCCTGTACTCAAATCCCCTAGCTATGAAGGCCAACATGCCATTTGCCTTCTTCACCGCCTGCTGTACCTGTATGCCAACTTTCAATGACTGATGAACCATGACACCCAAATCTCTTTGCACCTTCCCTTTTCCTAATCTGTCGCCATTCAGATAATATTCTGCCTTCCTGTTTTTGCCACCAAAGTGGATAACCTCACATTTATCCACATTATACTGCATCTGCCATGCATTTGCCCACTCGCCTAACCTGTCCAAGTCACCCTGCAGCCTCTTAGCATCCTCCTCACAGCTCACACCACCACCCAGCTTAGTGTCATCTGCAAACTTGGAGATATTACATTCAATTACCCAGCTGTAAAAACCCGTACTTTTGCTAGCTTTTGTTACAAAGGGATTGGAGTCCAGGTATAAGAGTAAAGACATCTTACTGCAATTATATCGGGCCTTGGTGAGACCACACCTGGAATATTGTGTACAGTTTTGGTCTTCTTACCTAAGGAAGGATATACTTGCCATAGAGGGAGTGCAACGAAGGTTCACCAGACTGATTCCTGGGATGGGGGGATTGTCCTATGAGGAGAGATTGAGTCGACTCGGTCTACATTCTCTAGAGTTTAGAAGAATGAGAGGTGATCTTATTGAAACATTCAAAACATACATCTTTAGAGGTCAGGGTAGATGCAGGGAGGATGTTTCCCCCGGGCTGGAGAGTCGAGAACCAGGGGTCACAGTCTCAGGATAAGGGGTCGGCCATTTAGGACTGAGATGAGGAGGAATTTCTTCACTCAGAGGGTGGTGAATCTTTGGAATTCTCTGCCCCAGAGGGCTGTGGATGCTGAGTCGTTGAGTATATTCAAGGCTGAGATCGATAGATTTTTGGGAACTACGGGAATTAAGGCTCGAGGAGTAGAATAGCTTCTCTTTATTATGTTCTTCTTATTTTCTGTATGATGCGATCTCTCACTGAGGTGACTGTATTTTTATTTTATTTTATCCTTGTTAATCTTCACATCCTTTCCAGATTCATTCATATTCATTGACACTTCCTTAATTTGTTTCTCTCGCTTGGATTTGGGCTTTGCACATTCTGACAGCTTCAATGAATAAACCCTCCTGCTCCCAATTAAGATGGAGAATTAGTGCGGACTTTTGTCAGTAGTCAGTACTCTCCCCAGTGGGAGGTTAACGAAGATAATCGTCTCTGGTAATTCACAGCATGAAGGAGAGGACAGGCCTCGTGCTCCCATTAGGCTGCGAGACGCTTGTGATAATTGTTCCTGTCTTCACACTGTGTGTCTTCTTGTGTTCATATCCCTTTCCCACAATTTCCTGTGTGTTCACAGACCATCACTGCTCGAAAACAGGACATGCTGCAAACACACAGCAACTGCAAAAGAGAAATTCATTGTAGTCTCTTCCTTAGATATTGGCTTATTGAAAGTACAGCAATTGGCATTTATATAGAAACATCGAAATTTATGGTGCAGAAAGAGGCCATTTAAGCCCATCGTGTCCGCGCCGGTCGACAAAGAGCCGCACGGCCCTCGGTCAGCAGCCCTGAAGGTTATAGCGAGAGGATTTGAGCATAGGAGCAGGGAGGTCTTACTGCAGTTGTACAGGGCCTTGGTGAGGCCTCACCTGGAATATTGTGTACAGTTTGGTCTCCTAATCTGAGGAAGGACATTCTTGCTATTGAGGGAGTGCAGCGAAGGTTCACCAGACTGATTCCCGGGATGGCAGGACTGACATATGAAGAAAGACTGGATCGACTCGGCTTGTATTCACTGGAATTTAGAAGAATGAGTGGGGATCTCATAGAAGCATATAAAATTCTGACGGGATTGAGCAGGTTAGATGCAGGAAGAATGTTCCCGATGTTGGGGAAGTACAGAACCAGGGGTCACAGTCTAAGGATAAGGGGTAAGCCATTTAGGTCCGAGATGAGGAGAAACATTTTTACCCAGACAATTGTGAACCTGTGGAATTTACTACCACAGAAAGTTGTTGATGCCAGTTTATTGGATATATTCAAAAGAGAGTTAGATGTGGCCCTTACCGCTAAAGGGATCAAGGGGTATGGAGAGAAAGCAGGAATGGGGTACTGAGGTGAATGATCAGCCATGATCTTATTGAATGGTGATGCAGGCTCGAAGGGCCGAATGGCCTACTCCTGCACCTATAGAAACATAGAAACATAGAAAATAGGTGCAAGAGTAGGCCATTCGGCCCTTCGAGCCTGCACCACCATTCAATAAGATCATGGCTGATCATTCCCTCAGTACCCCTTTCCTGCTTTCTCTCCATATCCTTTGATCCCTAACCCTTATCCTTAGACTGTGTCCAACATTGGGAACATTCTTCCCGCATCTAACCTGTCCCATCCCGTCAGAATTTTATATGTTTCTATAAGATCCCCTCTCATCCTTCTAAACTCCAGTGTATAAAGGCCCAGTTTATCCAATCTCTCCTCATATGTCAGTCCCGCCATCCCGGGAATCAGTCTGGTGAACCTTCGCTGCACTCCCGCAATTATATTTTCTATGTTTCTATGTTATATATAAACCTATGAACAATGACGGAAAGGTAAAGAGCACCCAGCCCAACCAGTCCGCCCCACACAACTGCGACACCCCTTACACTGAAACATTCTACACTCCACCCCAACCAGAGCCATGTGATCTCCTGGGAGAGGCAAAAACCAGATAAAACCCTAGACCAATTTAGGGATAAAAAAATCTGGGAAAATTCCTCTCCGACCCATCCAGGCGATCGACACTGGTCCAGGAGATCACCCTGGCCGTATTCTATTCCCTGCAGTACTTACCATTATATCTGCACCGTCCAACAAGAGGTCATCCAGTTTAATATAGCGCCTGTCGTGTGGAAAAGCATCGCAAGGCGTTTCACAGAGGCATCATCAGACACAAACCTATCTACGAGAAGGTAAAATGCAGCATCTCCACCAACAATAAACATGACTTGATTCAAAAGCAAAATACGGAGGTTGCTGGAAATCTGGAAAAAAAAACGCAGAAAATGCTGAAAATACTTGGCAGGTCCGGCAGGGTCTGCGGAGAGAGAGAAACCGGAGACGAGAGGGCCGCTGTGCACTCTCCACGGCCTCTGACGTTCGCCACTGGGCCCCCAGAGCAGCGCTGGACCGGCCCAGCAGCCCGTCACCCAAGACTGAGTGCCGCGCAGCACGATGGCGGCCCAGACCACGCTGAGATCGCCAGTGTCGATCCGACCCCGAGAGTCGGCCGCCACCAAAGGATGGCGGCCCAGGGCGCTGCCGTGCTGCCCTGCAATCACTGCCCCGAGAGCTTTGCGGGTCAAGGGGCAATTTCCCCCACGGGGCGTTAAGGGGCCATAGCAGGGCGTTGAGACGTCACCACGCATGGCGATGACATCATCGGCAGATGCGCGGCGGACCCGGGGCACTGCCATGACAACGCCTCCGCAAACCTCCGGGACATTTCCCAGAAGGCAGTAGCTCCCCCCCCCCCCCCTTCCTCCGGGCGGAAAAAGTCTCCTCCGACCCGTTGGCGCCCCGCGGAGGCGGGGCTAATAAAAGGGGTAATTCCGACCTCACGGAGTTAACGTTTCAGGTCAACGACATTTCGGCACAACTGGGAAAAGTCGGAGATGTGACCGGTTTTAAACCGAGTGTAGGGGCAGGGAAAGTGGGAGGGGAGGGAGGAACAAAAGGGAAGGGCTGTGATTGGGTGGAGGGCAGGCGAGATTAAATGACAAAAAGGGATGGTGGTGTGAGGTAAAAGGAGATGGTAATGGGACAAGTGAAGGAACAAAAGGTGGGTCTAGAGGGGTAAATGGCAACAGCTGCCGTGGGAAAAGATAGGGTCAGGGGTTATGGCCTGAAATTGTTGAACTGGATGTTGAGTGCGGAAGGCTGTAAAGGGCCTAAACGAAAGATGAGGTGCTGTTCCTCGAGCTTACGTTGAGTTGCGTTGGAACAGTGTAGGAGGCCGAGGACAGAGAGATCGGAGTGGGAGTGGAGCGGGGAATTAAAGTGACAGGCGACCGGAAGCTCGGGGTCGCACTCACGGACTGAACGGAGGTGTTCCGCAAAGCGCTCACCCAATCCAAGCTTGGTAATCAAACAGTAAAATTAACAGTGTTCCAATTGGTTGGAAAGCCAGGGCTTTTACCCCCAGTTGAGAGCAGGGGGGTAAATAGAGTGTTCTCAAATGTTTCCCAAGCTTTTGCTGCGAGTGCACGTGTCAACACCCTCCAGACTGTTCAATAATCTTGTAGCGGTGTCAGCGGTAGAGGCATTGAATAACAATCAGGCTGACGGAGCAACATGGATTATTGCAAAGTGCAAATGTCCTGGCTCCAGCCGGCCATTTATTCTGATTAGCAGATGCACTAACACCGATTTATTACCAATTGATTGACTGATGGCACAGGAAACCGCAACGCATCTCGGGTTTCTGATGGTCCCATTCTTTCGCAGCCCAAGAGACGCTTCTATGCCAGGAATATAAAAGAGATCTTTAAGACGTGATTGATTGGATGGTAATACCTCCTTCTCAGATTGACAGACCTGGCCTTTGGTCTCAGCTCTCAATCATCCACTCGAGCCTGAGTATGGCACAAGAGCACGCATATCGTTGCCTAAATGTTGTTTAATGCCCTCAGAGAGCTTCACTAAACAGTACCTCTGACTAGGTTGCCTTCTTGTCTTCTTAAATGTATTCACAGTTTTGTTACAGCAACTTAACACATAGGGCAACTGATCCTCACAATACCAAAATCTGTGGTGAGAGAGCAGACGGGGCCTCAGTTTAACGTTTCTGAAAGACGGCATCTCCGATAGTGCAGTGCTCCCTCAGTACTGCCCCTCCGACAGTGCAGTGCTCCCTCAGTACTGCCCCTCCGACAGAGCAGCGCTCCCTCAGTACTGCCCCTCCGACAGTGCAGTGCTCCCTCAGCACTGCCCCTCCAACAGTGCAGCACTCCCTCAGTACTGCCCCTCCGACAGTGCAGCACTCCCTCAGTACTGCCCCTCCGACAGTGCAGTGCTCCCTCAGTACTGCCCCTCCGACAGTGCAGTGCTCCCTCAGTACTGCCCCTCCGACAGTGCGGCGCTCCCTCAGTATTGCCCCTCCAACAGCGTAGCACTCCCTCAGTACTGCCCCTCCGACAGTGCGGTGCTCCCGCAGTACTGCCCCTCCTACAATGCAGCACTCCCTCAGTACTGCCCCTCCGACAGTGCAGCGCTCCCTCGGTACTGCTCCTCCGACAGTGCAGCGCTCCATCAGTACTGCACCTCAGACAGTGTGGCACTCCCTCAGTACTGCCCCTACGACAGTGCGGCGCTCCCTCCATACTGTCCGTCCGACAGTGCGGCGCTGCCTCCATACTGCCCCTCCCACAGTGCGGCGCTCCCTCAGTGCAGCCCCTCCGACAGTGCGGCACTCCCTCAGCACTGTACTGGGAGTGTCAACCTAGAATTTTGCGCTCGAGTCTCTGGAGTGGGATTAACCCACAACCTTCTGACCCAGAGGCGAGAGTGCTGCCCACTGAGTCACAGCTGACAATTGCAAGGGGTAATTTGATTGAGGTTTAAAGTGGGTTATTTTTGGCCAAAGGGTGAAAACCAGCGCTGAATGGGGAGGGGGGCTGTGCTAATAACGCACGCCGGTTTGAAAGTCTGGTTTTTGCACACAATTTTGGTCCTAATTGCTGATGACCATAATTGGAACTTGCCGGAGGCCCTGAGTCAGACACCTCAGGTTTAGTACTCAGGCGCTGATTAGACACAATATTCAAGGGGCGGTGTACGTGGGGTCCTCACACCCACTCCCACTGCTCCGGCTGACACACAGCGACACGTTTCAGGTCGGCTCAGGGACCGAGGGAGAGGGGCACAGCTTCTCCCACACGGCACTGGAGGTCATTTAAAAAATTCATTCCTGGGATGTGGGCATCGCTGGCATTTATTGTTCGTCCCTAAATGCCTCGAGAAGGTGGTGGTGAGCCGCCTTCTTGAACCAGAGAGGGACGTTAAGAGTCAACCACATATCGGCCAGACCGGGTAAGGGCGGAAGATTTCCTTCTCTAAAGGGACATCAGTGAACCAGACGGGTTTTTACGACAATCCGGTTGTTTCATGGTCACCGTTACTGACACTGGCTTTTTATTCCAGATTTATTTAATTAACTGAATTTAAATTCCCCAGCTGCCCGTGGTGGGATTGTAACTCGGGTCTCTGGATCATTATCCAGGCCTCGGGATTACTGGCCCAGCAACATCACCGCCACACTAGTGTACCTGTTGGAGGAGGCCCAGAG
This sequence comes from Pristiophorus japonicus, assembly GCF_044704955.1. NCBI lineage: Eukaryota > Metazoa > Chordata > Chondrichthyes > Pristiophoridae > Pristiophorus > Pristiophorus japonicus. The sequence continues at coordinate 2,329,808 of NC_091981.1, forward strand.
GAGGAGGGAGGTCCTGTGCCCACAGGGGGGAGAGGACGACACGCCACCCCACCCTCCTGCAGCAACCGGTGCTGCTCTACCTGGCCTCATGCCCCCCCTCCCACTCCTCGCCAGACCAAGGAGGGGCCCGAGCAAGATGCCCAAGCATTCCCTCTCTCCTAGCAACTCCTACGAGGTGTCCTATAAGGTGGAGCAGCTCAGCACCATCTCCTTCTCTCTCCAAGCCATTCACAGGTGCACAGCTCTGCTCTCCACACATGTCAAAAGGATGCAGAGGCACTGGAGAAGGTGGAGAAAGGATTTACAAAGGTGATACCAGAACTGAGAGGTTCGAACTGTCAGGAAGGCCAATGGAATCTTGACCTTTATTGCAAAGGGGATGGAATATAAAAGCAGGGAAATCTTGCTACAGTTATACAGGGTATTGGTGGGGCCACACCTGGAGTACTGCGTGCAGTTTTGGTTTCCATATTTACGAAAGGTTATACTTAAGGCAACTTAATAGTATAGATGAGCAAAGGGACCTTAGAGTGCTTGTCCACAGATCCCTGAAAGTAGCAGGCCAGGTGGATAAGGTGGTTAAGAAGGCATACGGAATGCTTGCTTTTATTGGCCAAGGCATAGAATACAAGAGCAGGGAGGTTATGCTTAAATTGTATAATACTTTGGTTAGGCCACAGCTGGAGTACTGCGTGCAGTTCTGGTCGCCGTATTATAGGAAGGACGTGATTGCACTAGAGAGGGTGCAGAGGAGATTTACTAGGATGCTGCCTGGAATGGAGAATCTTAGTTATGAGGACAGATTGGATAGGCTGGGTTTGTTCTCATTGGAGGGTGAGAGGAGACCTCATTGAGGTGTACAAAATATTGAGGGGCCTGGACATCGTGGATAGTAAGGGTCTATTTCCATTGGTAGAGGGGTCTATTATGAGGGAGTATGGTTTTAATGTGGTTGGTGGAAGGTTTAGAGGGGATTTGAGATGGGCCTTCTTTACGCAGAGGGTTGTGGAGATCTGGAACTCGCTGCCTGGAAGAGTGGTGGATGCTGAAACCCTCACCACTTAAAGAGATGGTTGGATGGGCACTTAAAGTGCAGTAACCTGCAGGGTTACGGACCTAGAGCTGGTAATTGGAATTAGACTGGATGACCTTTTGTTGGATGGCGCAGATATAATGGTAAGTCACCACCACATCCGACTGTCAACTAAACTGTTGGTGTATAGAGCAGTCGTTCTCTCATCTCTCCTTTATGGATGTGAGACCTGGGCACCCTACAGGCGTCACATCAAAAAGTTGGAAGCTTTCCATAGGCGCAGTCTCAGATCTATACTCCACATATGCTGGCAAGACCGGGTGTCAAACTTTGAGGTTCTGGAGAGAGCACAATCAACTAGCATCGAGGTGGTGATCAGGTGAGCCCAGTTCCGGTGGGCTGGACATGTCATCCGCATGGATGAGTCAAGGATCCCTCATCAGCTTCTTCACGGCGAGCTCTGTGAAGGTCGAAGACACCAGGGGCGCCCCTGCAAGCGCTACAAAGATTGTATCAAGGCTAACCTCCAGTACTGTGGCATCCGACCAAAGGACCTCGAGAATACAGCAGCCAATAAAATCTAGTGGCGAACCCTCACGAGGGCTGCCTGCCAGATCTTCGAAGAAAGCCGATGTCAACGCCTGCAGGACACTAGAGATAGACGACATCAGGTGGCAGTACTGTCAGCATCAGGCACATCGAACTTCCCTTGACCGACGTGCAAGAGACTCTGTGCATCCAGAATTAGCCTATACAGCCACTTGAAGATACATGCCATTGATGATTAGCACATCAGTGTCTTTGTTGGATACGACAGACTACCAATAATGGTAATTACTGCAGGGAATAGAATACGGCCAGGGTGATCTCCTGGGCTATTTTCGATCGCTTGGATGGGTCAGAGAGGAATTTTCCCAGATTTTTTAATCCCTAAATTGGCCTGGGTTTTTATCTGGTTTTTCCCTCTCCCAGGAGATCACATGGCTCCGGTTGGGGTGGAGTGTAGAATGTTTCAGTATAAGGGGTGTCGCAGTTGTGTGAGGCGGACTGGTTGGGCTGGGTGCTCTTTGCCTTTCTGTCATTGTTCATAGGTTTATATGTAACCTTCAGGGCTGCTGACCGAGGGTCGTGCGGCTCTTTGTCGGCCGGCGCGGACACGATGGGTCGAAATGGCCTCCTTCTGCGCTGTCAATTTTTATGTTTCTATGTTTCTATACTTGTTTTGGAGGCAGTTCAGAGAAGGTTCACTAGGTTGTTTCCGGAGATGAGGAAAGATTGAGTAAGTTGAGTAAGTTTGTCTACTCTGAAGAATGAGAGGTGATCTTATCGAAACGTATCAGATTATGAGGGGGCTTGACAACCCTCTGAGAGAAGAAATTTCTCCTCATCTCAATTTTAAATGGGCAGCCCCTTATTCTAAGATCATGCCCTCTAGTTCTAGTCTCCCTTATTAGTGGAAACATCCTCTTCGCATCCACCTTGTCAAGCCCCCTCATAATTCTTCTGAATTCCAATGAGTAGAGGCTCAACCTACTCAACCTTTCCTCATAAGTCAACCCCCTCATCCCCGGAATCAACCAGTGAACCTTCTCTGAACTGCCTCCAAAGCAAGTATATCCTTTCGTAAATATGGAAACCAAAACTGCACGCAGTATTCCAGGTGTGGCCTCACCAATACCCTGTATAACTGTAGCAAGACTTCCCTGCTTTTATACTCCATCCCCTTTGCAATAAAGGCCAAGATACCATTGGCCTTCCTGATCACTTGCTGTACCTGCATACTATCCTTTTGTGTTTCATGCACAAATACCCCCAGGTCCCGCTGTACTGCGGCACTTTGCAATCTTTCTCCATTTAAATAATAACTTGATCTTTGATTTTTTTTCTGCCAAAGTGCATAACCTCATACTTTCCAACATTATACTCCATCTGCCAAATTTTTGCCCACTCACTTAGCCTGTCTCTGTCCTTTTGCAGATTTTTTGTGTCCTCCTCACACATTGCTTTTCCTCCCATCTTTGTATCATCAGCAAACCTGGCTACGTTACACTCAGTCCCTTCTTCCAAGTCGTTAATATAGATTGTAAATAGTTGGGGTCCCAGCACTGATCCCTGCGGCACCCCACTAGTTACTGATTACCAACCCGAGAATGACCCCTTTATCCCGACTCTCTGTTTTCTGCTTGTTATGCGGATAGGGTGAGTGGGAGGAGACTCAAGCATAAACACAGCATGAAGGCACGGAGCTGTGGAGCCGAATGGCCTGGCTCAGTGCTGTACATTCTGTGTGATTCTATCGGAGACAAATTACATTTTAAATACATAAATTAAGCAAACAAGAACCCAGGGAACAGAAGTTCAGCTGACTGCCAGAATCTTCCCGAGGGTGACAGATACTGAAGATGGAGTCACTGGGTAGCAGAGACAGAGGAGATAAATGAATAATGATCAGGTTTTGGCCTGGAGATGCTGAGCAGTAATGAGATCAAACAGGTGCCGAGAATGACTTCAGGAAATAAAACAGTAAGTTAAAGTTAGGAAAAATAAAAGCACAGCTGTTCATTTCTGCCGCTGGTTATCTTGGTGGGAGGGCGGTTGAAATAAGACTTTGAGGGGAGCCGATCGGTGTCAGCATTGAGCACAGAGAGGTGGGGAGACGAGAGACCCCCCTCCCCCTCACTCCGAGAGCTGTCGCAACATTCCTGCTGGGATGGCAATCAGAGGGTCCGGCAAGTCACAGGCTCCGCAAGCAAACAGAAGCCCATTCATCGCGGCCCATTCAGGACTGTCTCAGGAACCGTGTGCGATATCTGAGGGATAATACCAAATGGCAGACCTGTCAATCGTGTGGCTTCTGCACAGCATCAAACACCACTTCTCAATTTGAGCAAAGAGAGGCCTGAGGGAGGGGTGGGGGGGGGGGGGGGGTGGGGGGGGCAGGGGGGTGGAGAGGGAAGGAGGGGGGATGGAGGGAGGGAGGGCGGGATGGGCTGGGGGGAGTAGGGGGGAGTGAGGGATGGAGTGGGGGGAGGGAATGTGGGGAGGGAGGGATGGAGAAGGGAGGAGGGTGGGGGGGGTGGGAGAGAGATAGAGGGGGGGAGTGGGGAATGGAGGGGGAAGGGGGGAGGGAGGGATGGAGAGGGGAGAGGAAGGGATGGAGAGGAGGGGGGAGGGAGGTGGGATGGAGGGGGAAGGGGAGGGAGGGATGGAGAAGGGAGGGGGGTGGGGGGGCGCGAGAGAGATAGAGGGGGGGAGTGGGGAATGGAGGGGGAAGGGGGGAGGGAGGGATGGAGAGGGGGAGGGAACGTGGGGAGGGAGGGATGGAGAAGGGAGAGGAAGGGATGGAGAGGAGGGGGGAGGGAGGTGGGATGGAGGGGGAAGGGGAGGGAGGGATGGAGAGGGGGGGGTAGGTCCAGCTCTACAGTCTCATGGCTAATAAGTCCCTCCATTTGTTTTCATCTAAAGCCAACTCCACCATGCTGCGTGTCTGTGTGGAGAGTCGCCATGGGAAATAGCTTCCTTCAGACCGTCATGTCCGCTGCTGAGGTTTTGCCTCATGAATGTTGAACAGCTTTCCACCTTCCACTCATGGTCTGACTCGGCTCCGACTCGAGACGATTCCGGTCTCTTCAAATGCGTCAGACATGGTTCGATATCCTTCTCTTCTTCTGAGGCAGTCCCCCGGAGTCGAGGATGACTTGTTCCCACACTAACACCGAGTTCTCAGGTGATCGATGAGACCAATGTGGGTCCCACAGTCTCTGTCACAGGCGGTGTCTGGGGCAGTCGGTGGTTGGAGGGACGGGTGGGTGGGGGGGCCTGTGTTGTCGTGCGCTCCTTCCGCTGTTTGCGCTTGGCTTCCGCATGCTCCCGGCGACAAGACTCGAGGTGTTCAGCGCCTTCCCCGATGCTTCTCCTCCACTTTGAGTGGCCTTGGGCCAGGGATTCCCAGGTGTCGGTGAGGATGTTGCACTTTCTCAAGGAAGCTTTGAGGGTGTCCTTGAAGCGTTTTCTCTGCCCTCCTGGGGCTTGCTTGCCGTGACGGAGCTCGGAGTAGAGCGCTTGCTTCGGGAGTCTAGTATCGGGCATGTGGACAATGTGGTCCATCCAGCGGAGCTGATCGAGGGATTTGATATGTGACTGCTCTCTCGATGTGCTTTGTGAATATTTCAGAAGATCATGGGAGTAACTTTCTGAGTCCGTGCTACTGACAGAGACCCCAATCCACTGGCGACACAAGTCAGATATTCCAACGGCAACTATTACAGTGAATAGACGGAGAATCATAGAAACATAGAAACATAGAAATTTACAGCGCAGAAGGAGGCCATTCGGCCCATCGTGTCCGCGCCGGCCGATAAAGAGCCGCACGGCCCTCGGTCAGCAGCCCCAAAGGTTACATACAAACCGGTGAACAATCGTAGGCAGGCTGCTCCTGGGCTACACAAGGCTCCACCATTTATCAAAATATAAAAGACTATGAGCAATAAGAACATAATTAGGAGCAGGAGTCGGCCATTCGGCCCCTCGAGCCTGCTCCACCATTCAATAAGATCACGGCTGATCTTCGACCTCAACTCCACTTTCCCGCCCGATCCCCATATCCCTCGATTCCCCGAGAGTCCAAAAATCTATCGATCTCAGCCTTAAATATACTCAACGACTCAGCATCCACAGCCCTCTGGGGCAGAGAATTCAAAAGATTCACCACCCTCTGAGTGAAGAAATTCCTCCTCATCTCAGTCCTAAATGGCCGACCCCTTATCCTGAGACTGTGACCCCTGGTTCTAGACTCTCCAGCCCGGGGGAAACATCCTCTCAGCATCTACCCTGTCAATCCCCCTCAGAATCTTGTATGTTTCAATGAGATCACCTCTCATTCTTCTAAACTCCAGAGAGTATCGGCCCAATCTACTCAATCTCCCCTCGTAGGACAACCCTCCCGTCCCAGGGATCACAATTATAACGAAACAGCTAAATAAGGAGAAGGCCAGGGTTGGACACAGAAGTGCAAACTTCAGTGCAGTCAGTTTCATCCAGAGTCATGTGCTTCTCCCACCCGAACAGAGGCAGCGGCCATGACATTTTAGGGAGGGCATTGTTGGTAATCGCCGAGCTCCGTAGAAGCACGCAGATTGCCGGCAAGTCATTTGCCAAATGATTTTAGGGTGGGGAAAACCAATTGGGACAAAGCGATACAGCTGGCTGACCCCGAGCCTGTAGTTTGGGGAAACCCACTCATCACTGCACATCATCATCATCATTATAGGCAGTCCCTCGGAATTGAGGAAGACTTGCTTCCACTCTTAAAATGAGTCCTTAGGTGACTGAACAGTCCAATAGGGGAATTACAGTCTCTGTCACAGGTGGGACACACAGTGGTTGAGGAAAAGGGTGGGTGGGACTGGTTTGCCGCACGCTCCTTCCGCTGCCTGCGCTTGCTTTCTGCATGCTCTCGGCGATGAGACTCGAGGTGCTCAGCGCCCTCCCGGATGCACTTCCTCCACTTAGGGCAGTCTTTGGCCAGGGACTCCCAGGTGTCGGTGGGGATGTTGCACTTTATCAGGGAGGCTTTGAGGGTGTCCTTGTAACGTTTCCACTGCCCACCTGGGGCTCGCTTGCCGTGAAGGAGTTCCTTCAAGTTTAAAAGGGCACTTTACTCAGGCCACAGAGGGGTGCCTGATAGTCCTGCATCACATCTTGTTTAGGATGACTTATGCGTATCGTTAATAGCAGTAGCAACCAATTAACAGCTGCTGGTGGCCAAGAACCTGTCGCTGTGATCTCGGCGCGCAACCTGTGAGCCATGCCCTATAAATACATGGATAAGCTGACCTTGTGTCATGGGCAAGGCCCACTCTGCAAGGTGCAGACACTCAGTGTCGGAAGAGCAGAAGTCCCAGAGGCACAATGCCAGGAACACAGAAACATTTTTTTTTATATCCGTTCCTGGGATGTGGGCGTCGCTGACAAGGCCGGCATTTATTGCCCATCCCTAATTGCTCCTTGAGAAGGTGGTGGTGAGCCGCCTTCTTGAACCGCTGCAGTCCGTGTGGTGAAGGTGCTCCCACAGTGCTGTTAGGGAGGGAGTTCCAGGATTGTGACCCAGCGACGATGAAGGAACGGCCGATATATTTCCAAGTCAGGATGGTGTGTGACTGGGAGGGGAACGTGGAGGTGGTGGTGTTCCCATGGACCTGCTGCCCTTGTCCTTCTAGGTGGTAGAGGTCGCAGGTTTGGGAGGTGCTGTCGAAGAAGCCTTGGCGAGTTGCTGCAGTGCATCTTGTAGATTGTAATGTATTTGCTTCATGGGTTCTTTGCTTAAGAATTCATAGCAACACATCGCTGTTAAGAACTAGTTGGTTTATTAGCAAAAGGTTTAACAACCACAATTTCAGCAGAGCAGGTCTCCAGTCGTCCTGGTTAACCCTTGCCACTGGACCAAGACCTCGCTCTGTCAAGCCCGTGTGGTGGCTGGTGTGCAATGGTCACCCCACGTTAAAACAATCCACGCATAGGCATCTTCCACCCCCTCAACTGGAGTTCAGGACTGGAACATCGGGTCCTTCATTAAAACATCTGTGCACTCTTGTGGAAGCAAGTCATCCTTGTTCGAGGGACCGCCTCTGATGATGGTGATAACAATCACACTACACATTATAGTTCATCCACCGGGCTCACAACTGCATACCTCATCGTGGATCCCCCGAACCCAACTGGCTGGGGTTTTATTGAGTATTGTGAACATCACGTGACTGGCTAAGCCACTCCCAATTCAACAGCTCCACCAACCTGTGAGCATACTCCACAAACCCCCGAGATGTCTGCGCTCCTCTAATTCTGCCCTCTTGAGCATCCCCGATTGTAATCAAACGACCTTCGGTGGCCGTGCCTTCTGTTGCCGGGGCCCCAAACTCTGGAACTCCCTCCCTAAACCTCTCCGCCTCTCTACCTCTTCCTTTAAGATGCTCCTTAAAACCAACCTCTTTGACCGAACTTTGGTTAACTGTCCCAATGTCTCCTTATGTGGCTCGGAGTCAAATTTCATTTTATAATACTCCTGCGATGCTTTACGATGTCAAAGGCATTATATAAATGCTAATTGTTGCTGTTGGATTTTATTCTGGAACATGTATACAATCGGTAGTTAACCGCGACAGAATTAGCAGCGCATCATTGCGCATATCTGTTTGGAAACTTTGACACGCAAGTAAATGGATCCGCTGGCTCAGTCCCTTCAATATACGCTTGCTTGGGTTTTATTTGTTGCTTTTCTCCGCAGTCGCTGACTGTTTGCACAGTGTTGTCAGGGCTCTATCCTCAAGTGAGCTGTGATTAGTGCGGATAGATTGCAGTATTGACGTTTATCCTTCTTCCAATGGAGCCACAGTCACAACTGATGTATTAAGCAGGGCATTCAGCAAACTTAACACAGCACTAAATTGCAGCAACTTCAATCCGCTAACGACCCGGGGACTGAGATCCAGCACATTGCATTTTTAATCTCTTTTAACAAAGGGAACTTGCTGACTGAAGTAGCCCAAAGGGAGTGGGTCCGAGCACACTAATTGTACTGCGCCGCATTAACGCAAGTCAGTGCAAAATCTAATCCATTTGATAGAAGGGAGTTTGTCTTCATTATCCAAGCTCACAGACTGCCCGAAAGGCAACGCTCCGACATATCTGTGTCACTGTACAGCAACCACAGCATCATCTCCACAAAAAACAAAGGAATACTTGCATTTCTATAGCGCCTTTCACGACCACGAGACGTCCCAAAGCGCTTTACAGCCAATGAAGTACTTTTGGAGTGCAGGCACTGTTGTAATGTAGGAAACGCAGCAGCCAACTTGCGCATAGCAAGCTCCCACACACAGCAATGTGATAATGACCAGATAATCTGTTTTAGTGATGTTGATTGAGGGTAAAATATTGGCCCCAGGACACCGGGGAGAACTCCCCTGCTCTTCTTCAAAATAGTACCATGGGATCTTTTACATCCACCTGGGAGAGCAGATGGGGCCTCGGTTTAACATCTCATCTGAGAGACGGCACCTCCGACAGTGCAGCACTCCCTCAGTACTGCCCCTCCAACAGTGCAGCACTCCCTCAGTACTGCCCCTCCGACAGTGCAGCGCTCCCTCAGTACTGCCCCTCCGACAGTGCGGTACTCCCTCAGCACTGCCCCTCCGACAGTGCGGCGCTCCCTCAGCACTGCCCCTCCGACAGTGCGGCGCTCCCTCAGTACTGCCCCTCCGACAGTGCGGCACTCCCTCAGTATTGCCCCTCCGACAGTGCAGCACTCCCTCAGTACTGCCCCTCCGATAGTCCGGCGCTCTCTCAGTACTGCCCCTCCGACAGTGCGGTGCTCCCTCAGCACTGCCCCTCCGACAGTGCATCACTCCCTCAGTACTGCCCCTCCAACAGTGCAGCGCTCCCTCAGTACTGCCCCTCCAACAGTGCAGCGCACAACCTTCTGACTTGGAGGCAAGGGTGCTACCCACTGAGCCATGGCTACATAGTTTGTAGTAGAGATGCGATTTTTGCAATGACGGCCAAATCGGGATGAATAGACACCTGTGGCACAGGTGGTCTTGTGCTGGCAGTGGGAGAGCTAGTTTGGCCATATTTTGAAAGGACGGTCCCACCTCCTCCCCATGCTTGGAGCCCGGCCAGTAATGAGCTGAGCCAGTGAGCAGGTAACCCACTGATGCAGCAGCTCTTTAAAGGCTGCTGCTCAGCACTGAAATCGAGTGCATTTTTGTTTGACTGTAAAATTACTTTGGTGGAACCGCATTGAAGGTGAGGAGAAATGATGAGAGAACTATCCCTTGTGAATCTTTGGAATTCTTTACCCAAGAGAGCTGTGGAAGCTCAGTCTTTGAGTCATCATCATCTTCATCATAGTCCCTTGGAAGACAGGATTGGACAGGTTAGATGCAGGAAGAATGTTCCCAATGTTGGGGAAGTCCAGAACCAGGAGACACAGTCTAAGGATAAGGGGTAAGCCATTTAGGACTGAGATGAGGAGAAACTTCTTCACCCAGAGAGTGGTGAACCTGTGGAATTCTCTACCACAGAAAGTTGTTGAGGCCAATTCACTAAATATATTCAAAAAGGAGTTAGTTGTAGTCCTTACTACTAGGGGCAACAAGGGGTATGGTGAGAAAGCAGGAATGGGGTACTGAAGTTGTATGTTCAGCCATGAACTCATTGAATGGCGGTGCAGGCTCGAAGGGCCGAATGGCCTACTCCTGCACCTATTTTCTATGTTTCTATGGTTCTTGGCTGGAGGTCACTGAGGCAGTGAATGCAGTGTCCGGGGCTGTAGAGCTGGGTTCAGCTGCCAAAGTAAGCTTACCTACTTAACATATATTTTAAATTATTGGATCCGAGTAAATATGGGACAAACCCAAAATGCGAGCTGCAACGTACAATCCTTCCCCTTTTCGACATTGTCTTTTGCTGCAGGAAAGCTGAGGCCACGTTCTTTGTGAGGCACACAAATAGTTTCCATTTGGAAATTCCAACAAAGCGCGGGAAACAAACGTCTCCCCATCCACCAGGATCTCAACAATGTCCCTCACCGCCCCCCCTCAAGCCGTGCGAGCCCTTTCGTACCCATAGGCGCAAACTTTGATGTCGCCATATTTGACGGCGCTGGTAAATAACAACAACACCCATCGCCATCATCGCCATCATCGCCATCATCGCCATCATCGCCATCATCGCCATCATCGCCATCATCACCATCATCACCATCATCGCCATCATCGCCATCATCACCATCATCGCTATCATCACCATCATCACCATCATCGCCATCATCGCCATCATCGCCATCATCGCCATCATCACCATCATCACCATCATCGCCATCATCGCTATCATCACCATCATCGCTATCATCACCATCATCACCATCATCACTATCATCACCATCATCGCCATCATCACCATCATCGCCATCATCGCTATCATCACCATCATCGCTATCATCACCATCATCGCCATCATCGCCATCATCGCCATCATCACCATCATCGCCATCATCACCATCATCGCCATCATCGCTATCATCGCCATCATCGCCATCATCACCATCATCACCATCATCGCCATCATCACCATCATCGCCATCATCGCTATCATCACCATCATCGCCATCATCGCCATCATCACCATCATCGCCATCATCACCATCATTACCATCATCACCATCATCGCTATCATCACCATCATCGCCATCATCGCCATCATCACCATCATCGCCATCATCGCCATCATCGCCATCATCACCATCATCGCCATCATCACCATCATCGCCATCATCGCTATCATCGCCATCATCGCCATCATCACCATCATCACCATCATCGCCATCATCGCTATCATCACCATCATCGCCATCATCACCATCATCGCCATCATCGCTATCATCACCATCATCGCCATCATCGCCATCATCACCATCATCACCATCATCACCATCATCACCATCATCGCCATCATCACCATCATTACCATCATCGCCATCATCGCTATCATTACCATCATCGCCATCATCGCCATCATCGCCATCATCACCATCATCACCATCATCACCATCATCGCTATCATCACCATCATCGCCATCATCGCCATCATCGCCATCATCGCCATCATCGCCATCATCACCATCATCGCCATCATCGCCATCATCGCCATCATCACCATCATCGCCATCATCGCCATCATCACCATCATCGCCATCATCGCCATCATCGCCATCATCGCCATCATCGCCATCATCGCCATCATCACCATCATCGCCATCATCGCCATCATCGCCATCATCACCATCATCGCCATCATCGCCATCATCGCCATCATCGCCATCATCGCCATCATCACAGGCGCTCCCTCGAGTCGAGGATGACTTGCTTCCACGTCAAGTGTTCACAGGTGTTTCAATGAAGGACCTAATATTCCAGATCCCGAACTACATATTGAAGGGTGGAAGATGCCTGTGCGTGGATTTTTTTAACGTGGGGTGACCGTTGCACACCAGCCACCACACGGGCTTGACAGAGCGAGGTCTTGGTCCAGTGGCAAGGGTTAACCAGGACGACTGGAGACCAGCTCTGCTGCACGGACCCAGTGCGCTCACATATCGCAGTGTAGGCTGGTCCATGCTGCCCCTGGGCCCTCGCCTCTCCTGGGCCCCGATCACGTCCCTCTACATTCTCTCGCCGCTCCTTCGCCCCGACCTCGCCGCTCCTGCTGTACCTGCCCACGCTCCAATCACCGACCTGGACCTTGGTGACGTCACTCCTCGCTGCCGTTGCTCTCCTGCTCCAGCTCGTGCTGCTCCCTGGAGTGGTACCCCGCCACACTGCTCCTCCCGCTCCCCGGCCTGCTCCCATGGTGCTCACAGGCCAACAACAGCAACTTGTATTTATATAGCGCCTTTAACGTTGTGAAACTTCCTAAGGTGCTTCACAGGAGCGTTATGAGACAAAAAGAATTTGACACCGAGCTGTATAAGGAGAAATTAGGGCAGGTGACCAAAAGCTTGGTCAAAGAGGTAAGTTTCAAGGAGTGTCTTAAAGGAGGAGAGAGAGCTAGAGAGGAGGAGAAAAATCGAACAGAGGTCACGTGAAGTCACAAACACCTCGGGAACGAGCCGGCCCGGAAGATTCCCGCCTTCGAACATCCGCAAAGCTTGAGGCCAACCCGAAGCCGTGTCTGCGTACACACAAACCATGGTGGGGCGGACATTTGATGCACAAATGGAGAATTCGAAATCCTCCAGTGTGTGACTGTGGTTGCCCAGAACAGAGCGTGGAACACAGAACAAGTCAATGCCCCATTCATGAATACCAAGGAGGCATCAAACACCACACTCAGCAACTCCTGACCCAATTATCTGGCTTCACCACCTAACACTGTTTTTAATTCATTGGATCTGGGCGTCGTCAGCAAGGCTGGCACTTATTTCCCATCTCTAATCGCCCTCGAGGAGGTGGGGGTGAGCCGCCCTCTTGAATACAACCGAGTGTGTCACTGGGCCATTTCAGGGCAGTTAAGAGTCAACCACATTGCTGTGGGTCTGGAGTCACATATTGGCCAGGCCGGGTAAGGGCGGCAGATTTCCTTCCCCAAAGAATATTACTGAACCAGACAGGTTTTCAGTAGTTTCATGATCACCATTACTGACACTAACTTTTTATTCGAGATGTATTTAATTATTGGAATTTAAATAAATACCCCCAGTAGCGTGGTGGGATTTGAACTCAGTCTTACAGTCCAGGCCTCGGGATTACTGCTGCAGTAACATACCCACTGTGTGACCACAACCGTCAGATTTACAATTCTAGTTGTTGCTCTATGTCTACATCAGCCAAACGTAAAGAAGAAAGAAAGAAAGACTTGCATTTATATAGCGCCTTTCACGACCACTGGATGACTCAAAGCGCTTTACAGCCAATGAAGTATATTTTGGAGTGTGGTCACTGTTGTAATGTGGGAAACGCGGCAGCCAATTTGCACACAGCAAGCTCCCACACACAGCAATGTGATAATGACCAGATAATCTGTTTTAGTGATGTTGATTGAGGGATAAATATTGGCCCCAGAACACCGGGGATAACTCCCCTGCTGTTGTTCGAAATAGTGCCATGGGATCTTTTAAGCCGACCTGAGAGAGGAGACGGGGCCTCGGTTTAACGTCTCATTTGAAAGACTGCCCCTCCGACAGTGCAGCACTCCCTCAGTACTGCCCCTCCAACAGTGCGGCGCTCTCTCAGTACTGCCTCTCCAACAGTGCGGCACTCCCTCAGTACTGCCCCTCCGATAGTGTGCCACTCCCTTATTACTACCCCTCGACAGTGCAGCGCTCCCTCAGTACTGCCCCTCCGACAGTGCGGCACTCCCTCAGTACTGCCCCTCCGACAGTGCAGTGCTCCCTCAGTACTGCCCCTCCAACAGTGCAGTGCTCCCTCAGTACTGCCCCTCCGACAGTGCGGCGCTCCCTCAGTACTGCCCCTCCGACAGGGAATTGGATAAATACTTGAAGGAGAAAGAAATTTGGGGAGCGAGCGGGGGAGTGGGACTGACGGGATCGCTCTTCGAAAGAGCGATCGCGGACCCAATGGGCCGACTGTCCTCCTTCCGTGCTGTTCTATTCTAGGATTTTACGTGAAAGGCATCATATAGATGCAAGTTCTTTCATTCCTCTTTAATATTACATTCTCACTCGGGGACACACAGGTGAACATTGCACAACAGGAACACGGTGCGCAATATATCACCGCATACCTTTCCAGGAAGGTGATTTTATTTCCAGGGTTGGACTGCAGTTGAGGTCAATGTCCCCACGAAGGTGCGCGTGTGTGTGGCTGAGCGCTAACCTGACAGCTCCTCCGCAGGCTGTTACATGGTAAACAACGCGCGCGCATTAAATGAAACAGGCAGTGCAGAACAAAGTGCGGCTTCCAGGGAACATTGGTTGTGATGGGCAACAGCAGCTCCTTCCAAACATTCAATCGCTCCTTTGCATACAGCGTCACTGAGCAGAAGCGGAGGGCGTGTGATTGACACGTTACCCTTTCAGTTTATGTGGAGGGCAATGGTGAGCTATATGGAGGGAAGATTCAGTAATGGAATTAACCCGAACTTTGGCCTGAAACTACAGAAGCAACTAACGGATAAATGAGAGATATTAATCTGCAATGAATACTGGTGTGAAGTATGTGCAATCATACAATCTTACAGCACAGAAGGAGGCCATTCAGCCCGTCCTGCTTATGGCGGCTCTTTGAAAGAGCGATCCTGCTCAGTCCCACCCTCCGATTCTTGTCCGTTACCCTGTAAGGTCCTCACCCTCCAGGCCCTGTCCCATTCCCGCTTACAATTATTGATGGAATCCGCTCCCACCACCTGTTCGGGCCGAGCGTTCCACATCCCCACAGCTCTCCGAGTGAAAATATTTCTCCTCCTTGGGACGGAAGGGTGGAGTCCAAGATTTTGATCCTAGAGAGAGTTTGGTGCAAGCCACAACTGTCCATATCTTTAACTTTGTCAGGCACAGAGGGCGGCCAGTGCAGGGATTGTTGACTCCTGATCCTCAGCTACATGCCGCCATTGGCTGCCCGTCCAATGCACTCACTAACTGGCACGGGGAAGCAGAGCTTTGGGCAACAGGAGGCTGATTTGAGGTTCACCCGAGCGATCCCTGGGGTGGGAGGGTTGTCCTATGAGGAGTGATTGAGCAGATTGGGCCGATACTCTCTGGAGTTTAGAAGAATGAGAGGTGATCTCATTGAAACATACCAGATTCTGAGGGGGATTGACAGGGTAGTTGCTGAGAAGATGTTTCCCCGGGCTGGGGAGTCTAGAACCAGGGGTCACAGTCTCAGGATAAGGGGTCGGCCATTTAGGACTGAGATGGGGAGGAATTTCTTCACTCAGAGGGTGGTGAATCTTTGGAATTCTCTGCCCCAGAGGGCTGTGGATGCTGAGTTGTTGAGTATATTCAAGGCTGAGATCGATAGATTTTTGGACTCTCGGGGA
Organism: Pristiophorus japonicus; assembly: GCF_044704955.1. Lineage (NCBI taxonomy): Eukaryota > Metazoa > Chordata > Chondrichthyes > Pristiophoridae > Pristiophorus > Pristiophorus japonicus. The sequence goes on from NC_091981.1 coordinate 2,345,394, forward strand.
ATCAAGGCATATGGGGATCGGGCGGGAAAGTGGAGTTGAGGTCAAAGATCAGCCGTGATCTTATTGAATGGCGGAGCAGGCTCGAGGGGCCGAATGGCCGACTCCTGCTCCTAATTCTTATGGTCTTATCTTCATCTTCATCATCATAAGCAGTCCCTCGAAATCGAGGAAGACTTGCTTCCACTCTAAAAATGAGTCCTTAGGTGACTGAACAGTCCAATACGAGAACCACAGTCCCTGTCACAGGTGGGACAGACAGTGGTTGAAGGAAGGGGTGGGTGGGACTGGTTTGCCGCACGCTCCTTCCGCTGCCTGCGCTTGGTTTCTGCATGCTCCCGGCGATGAGACTCGAGGTGCTCAGCGCCCTCCACTTAGGGCGGTCTTTGGCCAGGGACTCCCAGGTGTCGGTGGGGATGTTGCACTTTATCAGGGAGGCTTTGAGGGTGTCCCTGTAGTGTTTCCTCTGCCCACCTGGGGCTCGTTTGCCGTGAAGGAGTTCCGAGTTGAGCGCTTGCTTTGGGAGTCTCGTGTCTGACATGCAGACGATGTGGCCTGCCCAGCGGAGCTGGTCGAGTGTGGTCAGTGCTTCGATGCTGGGGATGTTGGCCTGATTGAGTACACTGACGTTGGTGCGTCTGTCCTCCCAGGAGATTTGCAGGATCTTGCAGAGACATCGTTGATGGTATTTCTCCAGCGATTTGAGGTGTCTACTGTATATGGTCCATGTCTCTGAGCCATACAGGAGGGCGGGTATTACTACAGCCCTGTAGACCATGAGCTTGGTGCCGGATTTGAGGGTCTGGTCTTCGAACACTCTTTTCCTCAGGCGGCCGAAGGCTGCACTGGCGCACTGGAGGCGGTGTTGGATCTCGTCGTCAATGTCTGCCCTTGCTGATAATAGGCTCTCGAGGTATGGAAAATGGTCCACGTTGTCCAAGGCCGCGCTGTGGATCTTGATGACCAGGGGGCAGTGCTGTGTGGTGGGGCCAGGTTGGTTGAAGACCTTTGTCTTACGGATGTTTAGTGTAAGGCTCATTCTTTCATACACCTCGGTGAAGATGTTTACGATGGCTTGGAGTTTGGCCTCTGAATGTGCGCAAACGCAAGCGTAATCCACGTACTGTAGTTCAGCGACAGAGGATGGAATGAGCTTGGATCTAGCCTGGAGGTGATGAAGGTTGAACAGGTTCCTACTGGTTTTATAGTTTAGTTCCACTCCAGCGGGGAGCTTGTTGAGCATGAGATGGAGCATTGCAGCGAGGAAGATCGAGAAGAGCATTGGTGCGATGATGCAGCCCTGCTTGACCCCAGTCCAGATGTGGATCGGGTCTGTGATGGATCCGTTGGTCAGGACCACGGCCTGCATGTTGTCATGGAGCAGACGGAGGTTGGTGACAACATTTTGGGGGCAGCCGAAACGGAGGAGGACGCTCCATAGTCCCTCACGGTTGAGAGTGTCAAAGGTCTTGGTGAGGTCAAAGGCGGCCATGTACAAGGGTTGGTGCTGCTCCCTGCATTTCTCTTGTAGTTGTCGCGCGGTGAAGATCATGTCCATTGTACCCCGTAGTGGACGGAATCCGCTCTGTGACTCTGGGAGGATCTCTTCAGCCACAGGGAGAAGACAGTTGAGGAGGATTCTAGCGATGACTTTCCCAGTGGCCGACAGCAAGGAGATTCCTCTGTAGTTACCGCAGTCGGACTTGTCCCCTTTTTTGAAGATGGTCACGATTACGGCATCTCTGAGATCTCCCGGCATGCTCTCCTCCTTCCAGATGAGAGAGATGAGGTCATGCATTCGCGCCATCAGTGCTTCTCCGCCATACTTTAGTGCCTCAGCGGGGATTCCATCTGCTCCCGATGCCTTGTTGTTCTTGAGCTGACGGATTGCCTTTTCTACCTCGTGCAGGGCTGGGGGGTTTTGCTGAGATGGTGGTGGGTTGCATGCTGCGGGATGGAGTAGAGAACACTCGAGTCAAAGGCAGAGTCTCGATTGAGGATATCTTCAAAGTGCTCCTTCCAGCAGGTCTTGACTACCTCGGTGTCCTTGATGAGTGTCTCCCCGTTCTTGGCCAGCAGTGGGGTGGGGCCTTGGGTATTTGGCCCGTAGGTGGATTTGACTGTGGTGAAGAATCCTCGCACGTCATGGCTGTCGGCCAGCTGCTGGATCTCTTGCTCTTATTATCTTATCTCTCCTTATCTTATGCTCTTAAGGCCAGCACTAAAGAAGGTAATTCTCAGGGACACGGTCTCTTGGGAAGTGAGGGTGGAGTCCAAGGGATGGGAGGCTGGAACTTTCCTCGTGGTGTTCCAGGGCCATTGCTGGCAAGGCCTACACCCCCTCAATTATAGTCTTGGGAACTCCTTCCCTAAACCTTCTGACCTCACTGTCAATCTCTGCCCCTTTACAAACCCTCTCAAAGCCCATCTCTTCAACCTGACATAACATCAGAAATAGGAGCATTTGTAGGCCATTCGGCCCCTCGAGCCTGCTCCGCCATTCAATAAGATCATGGCTGATCTGATCATGGACTCAGCTCCACTTCCCCGCCCTCTCCCCATAACCCTCGACTCCCTTATCGGTTAAGAAACTGTTTATCTCCACCTGAAATATATTCAATGACCCAGCCTCCACAGCTCTCTGGGGCAGAAAATTCCACAGATTTACAACCCTCAGAAGAAATTTCTCCTCATCTCAGTTTTAAATGGGCGGCCCCTTATTCTGAGACTATGGCCCCTTGTTTTAGTTTCCCTTATGAGTGGAAACATCCTCTCTGCATCCACCTTGTCGAACCCCCTCATTATCTTATTTGTTTCGATAAGATCACCTCTCATTCTTCTGAACTCCAAGGAGTATAGGCCCAAGCCTACTCAACCTATCTTCATAAGTCAACCTCCTCATCTCCAGAATCAACCGAGTGAACCTTCTCTGAACAGCCTCCAATGCAAGTATATCTTCCTTAAATACGGACACTAAAACTATATGCAGTACTCCAGGTGTGGCCTCACCAATACCCTGTACAGTTGTAGCAGGACTTCTCTGCTTTTATACTCTATCCCCCTTGCAATAAAGGCCAACATTCCATTTGCCTTCCTGATCACTTGCTGTACCTGCATACTAACTGTTTGTGTTTCATGCACAAGGACCCCCAGGTCCCTCTGTACTGCAGCACTTTGCAATTTTTCTCCATTTCAATTATAATTTGCTTTTTTATTTTTTCTGCCAAAGTGGATAACCTCACATTTTCCCACATTATACTCCATCTGCCAAATGTTTTCCCACTCACTGAGCCTGTCTATATCCCTTTGCAGATTTTTTGTGTCCTCCTCACAGTTTGCTTTCCCACCCATCTTTGTATCAACAGCAAACTTGGTTACAAGTCACCACTCCGAATCTCTCCTTTCTTGGCTTGGTATCCATTTCCTTATGCCTGTTTGGGAAGGGCTTTGGGCTGGTTCTCTACATTCAAAGGGTTGTATAAAGACAAGCTGTTGTTAGAACTCAAGGATGAAGTTGGCCAAGTTGTGTGGGCCAGTATCTCACCGCACTCACACTGACACCATCTGTAGTACAACCACAACCACGGCAAAAACAAAGGATAAAAGATTCGCAGACAGTCCATCTTTTTACATCTGAGTCGTAAACGTTTTTATTGATAGCAAGAAGTTCTAATTGTGCCATCTGTTCCTCTTGAAAAGTAAAAACTGGAATCAGCTCCTGGCTTAATTCCCAAGTGTGAGCATAAATGTGTGCAGCTATAGGTTGTGCCATCATTGCTGAGGTGGCGTTTCGGTCTGTTAGCTCGGCATTGCTCTGGGCTGACATACCACCATGCATCGATGGAACAGCAGCCTTTACTATTTAGCTACACAATATGACTGCATATATTGGCTTCAATTTTCACCGGGGCAGGGGACAGCAGGCAGCGGGAAAGGATGGCATTACCATCACCGAATCCCCCACCGTCAACATCCCGGGGGTAACCACAGACCAGAACTTACCTGGGCCAGCCACATAAATACTGTGGCAACTAGAGCGGGTCAGAGGCTGGGTATTCTGCAGTGTGTTTCACCTCCTGACTCCCCAAAGACTTTCCACTATCTCACCTCTCTCTGGCTGCTCCAGTTCCGTGCTGTGGGAGCACTGAGGGAGTGCCGCACTGTCGGAGAGGCAGTACTGAGGGAGTGCTGCACTGTCGGAGGGGCAGTACAGAGGGAGTGCCGCACTGTCGGAGGGGCAGTACTGAGGGAGTGCTGCACTGTCGGAGGGGCAGTACTGAGGGAGTGCCGCACTGTCGGAGGGGCAGTACTGAGGGAGTGCCGCACTGTCAGAGGGGCAGTACTGAGGGAGTGCTGCACTGTCGGAGGGGCAGTACTGAGGGAGTGCTGCACTGTCGGAGGGGCAGTACTGAGGGAGTGCTGCACTGTCGGAGGGGCAGTACTGAGGGAGTGGGGCAGTACTGAGGGAGCGCCGCACTGTCGGAGGGGCAGTACTGAGGGAGTGCCGCACTGTCGGAGGGGCAGTACTGAGGGAGTGCCGCACTGTCAGAGGGGCAGTACTGAGGGAGTGCTGCACTGTCGGAGGGGCAGTACTGAGGGAGTGCCGCACTGTCGGAGGGGCAGTACTGAAGGAGCGCCGCACTGTCGGAGGGGCAGTACTGAGGGAGTGCCGCACTGTTGGAGGGGCAGTACTGAGGGAGCGCCGCACTGTTGGAGGGGCAGTACTGAGGGAGCACCGCACTGTCAGGGGGCAGTACTGAGGGAGTGCTGCACTGTCGGAGGGGCAGTACTGAGGGAGCACCGCACTGTTAAGGGGCAGTACTGAGGGAGTGCCACACTGTCGGAGGGGCAGTACTGAGGGAGTGCCGCACTGTCGGAGGGGCGGTACTGAGGGAGCGCTGCACTGTCGGAGGGGCAGTACTGAGGGAGTGCCGCACTGTTGGAGAGGCAGTACTGAGGGAGTGCTGCACTGTCGGAGGGGCAGTACTGAGGGAGCGCCGCACTGTCGGAGGTGCCACCTTTTGAATGAGACATTAAACTGAAGCCCCGTCTGCTCTCTCAGGTGGATGTAAAAGATCCTATGGCACTATTCCGAAGAAGAGCAGGGGAGTTCTTCCCGGTGTCCTGGGGCCAATATTTATCCCTCCATCAACATCACTAAAACAGATTATCTGGTCATTATCACATTGCTGTGTGTGGGAGCTTGCTGTGCGCAAATTTCTCCTTGTCTCCAATGGCAGTTGCTCATTATCCCGCCATTCACACCCGATCCTGACTAACCTTTTTCTAACTCCTGCCATTACCATTTTAATTTGGCCCATCATCCCTTTTGTCTCTCTAATCTCTCCTGCCTTCCACCCGATCACAGACCTTCCCTTTTGTTCTTTCTCCCTCCCCCTCTCAGTGCTGGTTAAGAATCCGTTCTTTCCGCACACTCTCCAGTTCTATCGAAGGGTCATCGACCTGAAACGTTAACTCTGCTTCCTCTCCACAGACGCTGCCTGACCCGCTGAGATTTCCAGCATTCTCTGATTTTATAACTTTTGGCCCGTTTGGATCAGATAGCCCAGGCATATCAGACGCTTACTCCGGCCCTGACTGCTCATCCTTCCCAATATTGCCCTATAGTCACTTAATTCTTCTCGTTCAAAATTAGACCCGAGGATTTACTTGTTGTTTATTTCCCTGACTAGGCATTCTGTACATGGACCCCTACTTTGGTTATAAGAAGCAAACAGCTCAATTTAAAAAAAAACGAATTTCCATGAACACATTTGAGGATAAGAGCAAGGCTTGGAGTATGGCACAAATGGACAAGTGCTTGTTACTGCCTCCTGCTGTCTGATGCCCCGTTTACATACACCGACTTGTTCATTCAGGTTCAATCAATCACAGGCAGTCCCTCGGAGTCGAGGAAGACTTGCTTCCACTCTTAAAATGAGTTCTCAGGTGACTGAACAGTCCAATACGAGAACCACAGTCCCTGTCACAGGTGGGACAGACAGTGGTTGAGGGAAAGGGAGGGTGGGACAGGTTTGCCACACGCTCCTTCCGCTGCCTGCGCTTGGTTTCTGCATGCTCTCGGCGACGAGACTCGAGGTGCTCAGCGCCCTCCCGGATGCACTTCCTCCACTTAGGGCGGTCTTTGGCCAGGGACTCCCAGGTGTCGGTGGGGATGTTGCACTTTATCAGGGAGGCTTTGAGGGGGTCCTTGTAACGGTTCCTCTGCCCACCTTTGGCTCGTTTGTAGAATGCTTGCTTTGGGAGTCTTGTGCCGGGCATGCGGACAATGTGGCCTGCCCAGCGGAGCTGATCAAGTGTGGTCAGTGCTTCGATGCTGGGGATGTTGGCCTGGTCGAGGACGCTAATGTTGGTGCATCTGTCCTCCCAGGGGATTTGCAGGATCTTGTGGAGACATCGTTGGACTTACCCTAAATGCAGTGGTGTGTGAGGATGGTTGGATGGGGGGACGGGTGGGTGTGGGTTAGGGCGGACGGTACATCATTCAACTTAGTGCCCGGGCTCCAAATTAGCATTCCAGATCGGGCGATTTCTAGAAAGGCTACTCGAATTTCATTGCCGGTGAGATCAGGCAAGTGACAGGTAACATTCACGCCTGGGAATTCAGGAGAAACCGCCTTACGCAGAGAGCGATGAGAATGTGGAACTCGATGCCACAGGGAGTTGGCTGAGGTGAATAATATCGATGCATTCAGATACCGCAAGTGATCAGGAAGGCAAATGGAATGTTGGCCTTTATTGCAAGGGGGATAGAGTATAAAAGCAGAGAAGTCCTGCTACAACTGTACAGGGTATTGGTGGGGCCACACCTGGAGTACTGCGTGCAGTTTTAGATTCCTTGCTAAAGGAGGGATATACAGGTTGGACCTGCCTTATCCAGAACTCCCTTATCCGGAACCACCCCTCGTCCGGCACCATTCCCTGCCGACTCCCGCAATCGCTGGCTTGACCCCGCGATCCACCGCTGCCCCCCCCCCCATGATCTCTCTGCCGCACACCCAGCCCCAAGCCAGCCAGCCCCGATATCCCCTTGCTCAGAACCTGTACCATCCAATTTAACATGACCAGCCCTCGTCCGGAAAAATCCCTTATCCAGAACAAGCCAGGTCCCGTGGGTTCCGGATAAGAATGGTTCAACCTGCACTTGCATTGGAGGCAGTTCAGAGAAAGTTCATGAGGTTGATTCCGGAGATGAAAAGGTTGTCTTGTGAAGAAAGGTTGAGTAGGTTGGGCCTCTACATATTGGAGTTTAGAAGACTGAGAGGTGATCTTATTGAAACATATAAGATTCTGAGGGGGCTCGACAGGGTAGATGCAGAGAGGATGTTTCCCCTCGTGGGGGAATCTAGAACTAGGGGGCATTGTCTCAGAATAAGGGGTTACCCATTTAAAACTGAGATGAGGAGGAATTTCTTCTCTCAGAGGGTCGTGAGTCTTTAGAATTCTCTGCCCCAGAGAGCTGTGGAGACTGGGTCATTGAATATATTTAAGGTGGAGATTGACAGATTTTTGAACGATAAGGGAGTGAAGGGTTACGGGGAGCGGGCAGGGAAGTGGAGCTGAGTCCATGATCGGATCAGCTATGATCGTATTGAATGGCGGAGCAGGCTCGAGGGGCCGAATGGTCGGCTCCTGCTCCTATTTCTTATGTTCTTATTTAAGGGAAAGCTAATTAAGCATATGAGGGAGAAGGGATTATGTTGATAGATTTAGATGGGAAATAATAAAGAAGTTCCACCCCAATTTACGACAGACCAACTCACTCAACAACCAGGGGGCATAGATTTAAAGTAATTGGTAGAAAGTTTAGAGGGGATTTGGGGGGAAATTTCTTCACTCAGAGGGAGGTGGGGGTCTGGGACTCACTGCCTGAAAGGGTGGTAGAGGCAGAACATTTAAAAAGTACTTGGATGTGCACCGAGAGCTGGAAAGTGGGATTAGGCTGGGTAGCTCTTTGTCGGCCGGCACGGACACGATGGGCCGAATGGCCTCCTTCCGTGCTGTAAATTTATCTGATTCCATGGACCCGTTGGTCACCTCCTCCATCACCAGTACATTGTGCCTGCAGCAACTCACCAAGGTTACATTGGTTATTTTGACAGCCTGCCCTCCCCAGTGACTCTTGCCACCAATTCCTCCATGTTCCCGTCCAAGCTGCCTCAGACATATGTTCCCATTCCTTCCATTGTCCTGGGTCCACATTGTGGTAATCCCGAGCTAACACCACTGTGGAAGCCCCAGCACACGAGAGCAGGAGCAGTACATGGAACCCCCCCCCCCACCACCTTCTACCCATTGCCCTCCATAAACTCGAGGTGATCCAAAACTCGGCTGACCGTGTCCTAACTCGCACTGAGTCCCACTCACCCATCACCCCTGTGCTCACTGCCCTGTGTCCTAACTCGCACCGAGTCCCGCTCACCCATCACCCCCTGTGCTCACTGCCCCGCGTCCTAACTCGCACCGAGTCCTGCTCACCCATCACCCCCTGTGCTCACTGCCCCGTGTCCTAACTCGCACCGAGTCCCACTCACCCATCATCCCCTGTGCTCACTGCCCTGTGTCCTAACTCGCACCAAGTCCCGCTCACCCATCACCCCCTGAGCTCGCTGCCCCGTGTCCTAACTCGCACCGAGTCCCACTCACCCATCACCCCTGTGCTCGCTGTCCCGTGTCCTAACTCGCACCGAGTCCTGCTCACCCATCACCCCCTGTGCTCACTGCCCTGTGTCCTAACTCGCATCCAGTCCCGCTCACCCATCACCCCTGTGCTCGCCACCCCGTGTCCTAACTCGCACCGAGTCCCACTCACCCATCACCCCCTGTGCTCACTGCCCTGTGTCCTAACTCGCACAGAGTCCCACTCACCCATCACCCCCTGTGCTCACTGCCCTGTGTCCTAACTCGCACTGAGTCCCACTCACCCATCACCCCCTGTGCTCACTGCCCTGTGTCCTAACTCGCACCCAGTCCCGCTCACCCATCACCCCCTGTGCTCGCTGTCCCGTGTCCTAACTCGCACCGAGTCCTGCTCACCCATCACCCCCTGTGCTCACTGCCCTGTGTCCTAACTCGCACTGAGTCCCACTCACCCATCACCCCCTGTGCTCACTGCCCTGTGTCCTAACTCGCACCAAGTCCCGCTCACCCATCACCCCCTGAGCTCGCTGCCCCGTGTCCTAACTCGCACCGAGTCCCACTCACCCATCACCCCCTGTGCTCACTGTCCCGTGTCCTAACTCGCACCAAGTCCCGCTCACCCATCACCCCCTGAGCTCGCTGCCCCATGTCCTAAATTGCACCGAGTCCCACTCACCCATCACCCCCTCTGCCCCATGTCCTAACTCGCACCGAGTCCTGCTCACCCATCACCCCCTGTGCTCACTGCCCTGTGTCCTAACTCGCACAGAGTCCCACTCACCCATCACCCCCTGTGCTCGCTGCCCCGTGTCCTAATTCGCACCCAGTCCCGCTCACCCATCACCCCCTGAGCTGCCCTGTCCTAACTCGCACCGAGTCCCACTCACCCATCACCCCCTGTGCTCGCTGCCCTACATTGGCTCCCGGTTAAGCAATGCCTCGATTTCAAAATTCTCATCCTTGTTTACAAATCCCTCCATGGCCCTCGCCCTCCCTATCTCTGTAATCTCCTCCATCCCCACAACCCCCCCGAGATGTCTGCGCTCCTCTAATTCTGCCCTCCTGAGCATCCCTGATTATAATCGCTCCACCATCGGTGGCCATGCCTTCTGTTGCCTGAGCCCCAAGCTCTGGAACTCCCTCCCTAAACCTCTCCACCTCTCTACCTCTCTCTTCTCCTTCAAGACGCTCCTTAAAACCTACCTCTGTGACCAAGCTTTTGGTCACCTGCTCTAATTTCTCCTTATGCAGCTCGGTGTCAAATTTTTTGTCACATAACACTCCTGTGAAGCACCCTGGGATGTTTCACTACGTTAAAGGCGCTATATAAATACAGGTTGTAGTTGGATCATAGGTGTCGATGAAAAAAAGACAATTAACCCTTCTTATGCAAACTAAGCCAATATAGTTCTTAACCTTCTTTGTGGGAGCTTGCTGTGCGCAAATTGGCTGCCGCGTTACCTACATTACAACAGTGACTACACTTCAAAAACGTACTTCATTGGGGCGTCCTCAAGTCCTAACAGGCGCTATAGAAATGCAAATTCTTTCTTTCTTTCTGACCCATGATGAGTTTAAAGAGCAAGCTCCCGAGGTTTGGCTGCGTAGCGGATGCGTCCAGGTGCTCTGTTTATAGCCTGGCCCTCTCTCCGTGTCAGGGACAGAGTACATGTACATTAACTCTGGCTCAGACGCTCAGAGATAAAGCTGTGACTTTGGTGAGCTCGGCAGAAAGGCAAACTGTCGATTGTCAAAGCAAAGCAAAAACTTTGTTTCCAATAACGGTTAAAAACAAGATCAATTTCTGTCACATTAAAGGCAGCACAAATAAATAAAACATCTAGCAGGTCTAATGAGAATTGATCAATTAAGCACGGTTTGACTTCAAGCTGAAATTCAAAGCAAATAAACATATCAAATATTCAACACAGACTTCAAGGAACATTTGTCACAACAAAGAACACATTCTGGCTCATTCTATACTTCACGATTTTCATTTAAATTGTGTGTGACAAGATGAATGACTTTGCTGACAGTCTTGCAGCGAAATTAAAGAAAAACACATCAACACTTCGCCCAGTCGAACAGCATTTCTGTACCGATGGAACATTACCATCTGCACAGGTCACACAGAGGAATATTGCCAGGTCGGGATTATTGTAAATGTTGTAATGTGGATCACATATTATCTGGATTTTGCATAGAGCTTCTTCTTCTTCGTATCGAGAATGACTTGCTTCCATGTCAAAAAGCAATGAGTTCACAGGTGTTTCAATGAAGGACCTAATATTCCAGATCCCGAACTACATCCTGAAGGGTGGAAGATGCCTGTGGGTGGATTGTTTTAACGTGGGGTGACTGTTGCACACCAGCCACCACACGGGCTTGACAGAGCGAGGTCTTGGTCCAGTGGCAAGGGTTAACCAGGACGACTGGAGACCAGCTCTGCTGCACTGACCCAGTGCGCTCACATATCGCAGTGTGGGCTGGGTCCGTGCTGCCCCTGGGCCCCTGGCCCCGAACTCACACCTCCCCTGGGACCCGATCACGTCCCTCTACAATCTCTCGCCGCTCCTTCGCCCCGACCTCGCCGCTCCTGCTGTACCTGCCCACGCTCCAATCACCGACCTGGGTTATGGTGATGTCCAATCCAGTCGCCCTCTTCACTGCTCTCGCCCTCCAAAGGTCACAAACAAAAAGGCCGTTTGGATCATTTCTTCACACTGTTGCTGATGTTTTTTGAAACATTTAGCAATGAGACGGAAAATATCCGGCCTTGCTTTACTGTCTGTTATAGCCCACAGAATAGACAATGATTAAAATAGTGAGATTAACAAATACTACAGACAATGCTGTGCATTTTACGATCACTAAAGACAGAGGACCAGAAATCCGATGGATTTGCGCCTCCTGTTAATGCCCGGATGTGAGGCTAGCGATGACTCCCACCATATTGGCAACGCAGGGCCGGGCATTGACACCGACAGTTTCAGGGGACAAAGGACCGGGCAGCCGGATGCTCCCGGGGCGAGAGTTAACGGGGGAGGGGGCCGAGTGCAGGGGAAAAAAACGTGACGTTTCAGTGCCGCTCCACATGCGCTTTCTTCGCGGGGTCGTGGCCACGATCACTCAGCCCAGCGCTCTGCTGATCGCGCGGCACTCCCGCTCCCCAGTGGCTGCCTTTTCTCCTTTAGCAGAATCGGCAGCGTGGGCCTTTCCCGTTAACTGAGGGAGGGGTGCCCTCGGACAAGGCAGCACTGCGCGGCCCGCTCAGCAGCACTGTTGAGGCGTGCGCCCCGTTAGTGCCCCAGGAAGGAAGGTTAGCGCTTGATTTACCGCTACACTTTCTACTGGCGGGCAGTAACCCGAATTTATTGAACAGGGCAGAACTTCCGCACCTGCCGCTAATTTTCACATCTCCCGGATGTTACCGCCCACAAAGGAGCGATAATGAATTTATATAGCGCCTGCCTGTCCTCATATGTCCCAAAACCCTTGACAGCCAATGAAGTAATCACTGATGCAATGTGAGGTAATGCTCGCCAATTTATGTCCAACAAGGTCCCACAAACAGTAACATGAGCAAACACTAGAAAATTTGTCTCTTTTGTGATGTTGCTTGAGGTATAAATATTGGCCAGAATATCAGGAGAACTTCCCTGCTCTTTCAATACTGCCACAGGATCTTTTACATCCATCTGAGAGAGCAGACGGGACCCGGGTTAACGTCTCATCTAAAAGACGGCACCTCCAGCAGTGCAGCACTCCCTCAGCACTGCCCCTCCGACAGTGCGGCACTCCCTGAGTACTGCCCCTCCGACAGTACGGCGCTCCCTCAGCACTGCCCCTCCGACAGTGCAGCACTCCATCAGCACTGCCCCTCCGACAGTGCAGCACTCCCTGAGTACTGCCCCTCCGACAGTGTAGCACTCCCTCAGCACTGCCCCTCCGACAGTGCAGCGCTCCCTCAGTACTGCCCCTCCGACAGTGCGGCACTCCGTCAGTACTGACCCTCCAACAGTGCAGCACTCCCTCAGTACTGCCTCTCCGACAGTGCGGCGCTCCCTCAGTACTGCCCCTCTGACAGTGCGGCACTCCCTCAGTACTGCCCCTCCGACAGTGCGGCACTCCCTCAGTACTGCCCCTCCGACAGTGTGGCACTCCCTCAGTACTGCCCCTCCGACAGTGCGGCACTCCCTCAGAGGGACAGTACTGGGGTGCTGTCTTTCAGATGAGACGTTAAACCGAGGCCCTGTCTGCTCTCTCAGGTGGGTGTAAAAGATCCCACAGCAATATTCTAAGAGCAGGGGAGTTCTCCCCGGTGTCCTGGGACCAATATTTATCCCTCAATCAACATCACTAAAACAGATTATCTGGTCATTATCACATTGTTTCACAAAGTGCTTCATTGCCTGTAAAACACGTTGGGACATCCTGAGATGGTGAACGGCGCTACAGAACTGCACCTCTTGCTTTTTCTTTATGCGACCGCCTGGCCAGCAATCAATGCTTTCCAAATTAACCATTGACTGTATCGCACCTCGAGAGATCTCTCAGAAATGTAATAAGGTCTACTTAAATACAAGTTGTCTTTTTCTATCAGGTTTATCCCTGTGTCAATAATTTGTAAACTGTATTGGAGTGGTTTGCGAGCTGCTCTCAGTGGGGTGAGTTATGATCAAACGTTGGCAAAAGGAAATATTCAGGAAGCTTCGAACTGCCAGCCTGCCATCCTTTAGACCAGCTTACCAATAACTGTTCCTTCCAGCACTGCTCAGCTTCCTGTGGCAGCTGTAAAAATGGCATTAGTGCCACATAGATGGGGGCGCGTCGCACCCGGTATCTTTATTAACGATGATGTAGTCGAGCAGGTGCCAGTGTTTGGAGCGAGGGTGTTGCCACGATGCCTTGTACATAAGAACATAAGAAATAGGAGCAGGAGTAGGCCATTCGGCCCCTCGAGCCTGCTCCGCCATTTAATACGATCATGGCTGATCCAGTCATGGACTCAGCTCCACTTCCCATCACCCCTTATCCCCTTATCGTTTAAGAAATTGTCTATTTCTGTCTTAAATTTATTTAATGTCCCACAGCTCCCTGAGGCAGCAAATTCCACAGATTTACAACCCTCTGAGAGAAGAAATTTCTCCTCATCTCAGTTTTAAATGGGCGGCCCCTTATTCTAAGATCGTGCCCCCTAGTTCTAGTCTCCCCCATCAGTGGAAACATCCTCTCTGCATCCACCTTGTCAAGCCCCCTCATAATCTTATACGTTTCGATAAGATCACCTCTCATTCTTCTGAACACCAATGAGTAGATGCCCAACCTCCTCAACCTTTCCTCATAAGTCAATCCCCTCATCTCCGGAATCAACCTCGTGAACCTTCTCTGAACTGCCTCCAAAGCAAGTATATCCTTTCGTAAATATGGAAACCAAAACTGCACGCAGTATTCCAGGTGTGGTCTCACCAATACCCTGTATAACTGAAGCAAGACTTCCCTGCTTTTATACTCCATCCCCTTTGCAATAAAGGCCAAGATACCATTTGCCTTCCTGATCACTTGCTGTACCTGCATACTAACCTTTTGTGTTCCATGCACAAGTACCCCCAGGTCCCGCTGTACTGCAGCACTTTGTAATCTTTCTCCATTTAAATAATAACTTGCTCTTGTCCCTCTGGCGGAACAAGGTGTTGGTGATGACAAGGTCGTGTTCTAGGCATTTTGTTGGGAGCAGGGTACCGCTGGAGTTGGATGACCCTTCCCCAGAGGTCTGTATCCTTACCGACCCTGGCGTTGAAGTTGCCGAGGAGGATCAGTTTGTCATCCGTAGGGACACGGGACAGGGATTGTTCGAGGCTGGAGTAAAAACCCTCTTTGGCCTCATCTGTTGCGTCAAATGTTGGGGCATCCGCATTGATAACAGTGGCACACTGGTTCCGGGACAGGGTGAGTCAGAGAGGCATGAGACATTCGCTAATCCCGCAGAGGGAGTCTCTGAGGCGGTGGCTGGAGAAATACCAACAAAGATGTCTCCGCAAGATCCTACAAATCCCCTGCGAGGACAGACACACCAACGTTAGCGTCCTTGACTAGGCCAACATCCCCAGCATCGAAGCACTGACCACACTCGACCAGCTCCGCTGGGCGGGCCACATTGTTTGCATGCCAGACACGAGACTCCCAAAGCAAGCGCTGTACTCGGAACTCCTTCACAGCAAGCGGGCCAAAGATGGGCAGAGGAAACGTTTCAAGAAAACCCTCAAAGCCCCCCTGTTAAAATGCAACATCCCCACCGACACCTGGGAGTCCCTGGCCAAAGACCACCCTAAGTGGAGGAAGTGCATCCGGGAGGGCGCTGAGCACCTCGAGTCTCATCGCCGAGAGCATGCAGAAACCAAGCGCAGGCAGCGGAAGGAGCGTGCGGCAAACCAGTCCCACCCACCCTTTCCCTCAACCACTGTCTGTCCCACCTGTGACAGAGACTGTGGTTCTCGTATTGGACTGTTCAGCCACCTGAGAACTCACTTTTAGAGTGGAAGCAAGTCTTCCTCGATTCCGAGGAGCTTCCTGTGATGATGTATCTTTATTCTACAGGCGTGTACACTCACTTAGGACCGAGCTGTTTTACTCCCCAACAAATGCCAGTGCCAAAAAATCGGTGCCGGTGACAGGGACAGTTACCATTGATCACCAGTCTGTCACTTGCCCATATTGACCACGTACTGAACCCGCTGTTTGCTTTTAGTCTCTGGAATGCTAAGTAGAGTCACACCTGCCATCTCACATCGCTATTTGCTGCCCGCCAGAAATGGTCACTGACTGGCTTTCAAATCCAATCTGATTGACGGTTCTGTGCCCAGAGGCACCTCACAATAAACATGACCATGATGTTGCGATTATATTATTGAGCCTGGATCAATCAGCAAGTCGAAGACCCCCTGGTGAGTGGAGCTCTGCACCAGCCAAGTTACCGTCCGTGCAAAATGATCAAACACCAAGAATCTCAAACTGATTCATTAGTCTGCATTGAGTAAACAGTCAAATGTATTGGCCGGAGGATGGGATTAATTTTTTATGATTTATTCCTGCTTCTGATAAAACATCTTACAATAAATTTTAATGACCAGCTCTGGCCCGAGCTGTATGGTTCATCTATTGGAAAAGAGCATAGAGAGGCTCCCGCTATTCCCAGTGTATAACCCAACAGTACACATGTGCAGTGTTTGCTCTGTCACATACAATCCCGTACAGTCCATGCATCTTCAGCAGCACCTCCCAAACCCGCCACCTCTACCACCTAGAAGGACAAGGGCAGCAGGCGCATGGGAACACCACCACCTCCACGTTCCCCTCCCAGTCACACACCATCCTGACTGGGAAATATATCGGCCGTTCCTTCATCGTCGCTGGGTCACAATCCTGGAACTCCCTCCCTAACAGCACTGTGGGAGCACCTTCACCACACGGACTGCAGCGGTTCAAGAAGGCGGCTCACCACCACCTTCTCAAGGGGCAATCAGGGATGGGCAATAAATGCCGGCCTTGTCAGCGACACCCACATCCCGAGAACGAATAATTAAAAAATTTGAGGTTTTGGTTGATAGGTAGCGATTGTCTACCTGTGGAAGGTAACTTTTGCATTGAGCATTAATGAAGAATATTGAAAAGCTGCCTAATCTGTGTGAATTTGTGAAGTAGCTTCGAACATTTAAATTTGAGTTGATTACAATTCTTTCTTTACTGATAAGGCACGAAAGTGTTGGAAAATAAAATACCTCCTCAACTCTCTCTGCCAATCTCAGCAGCAAGCACTCCTGGGCAGGTACAGCCCCGTGTCCTAACTCGCACCCAGTCCCGCCCACCCATCACTCCCTATGCTCGCTGCCCCGTGTTCTAACTCGCACCAAGTCCCACTCACCCATCACCCCCTGTGCCCCGTGTCCTAACACACACCCAGTCCCACTCACCCATCACCCCCTGTACCCCGTGTCCTAACTCGCACCAAGTCCCACTCACCCATCACCCCCTGTGCTCGCTGACCCGTGTTCTAACTCGCACCAAGTCCCACTCACCCATCACCCCCTGTGCTCACTGACCCGTGTCCTAACTCACACTGAGTCCCGCTCACCCATCACCCCCTGTGCCCCGTGTCCTAACTCGCACCAAGTCCCACTCACCCATCACCCCCTGTGCTCACTGACCCGTGTCCTAACTCACACTGAGTCCCGCTCACCCATCACCCCCTGTGCCCCGTGTCCTAACTCGCACCAAGTCCCACTCACCCATCACCCCCTGTGCTCGCTGACCCGTGTTCTAACTCGCACCAAGTCCCACTCACCCATCACCCCCTGTGCTCACTGACCCGTGTCCTAACTCACACTGAGTCCCGCTCACCCATCACCCCCTGTGCCCCGTGTCCTAACTCGCACCAAGTCCCACTCACCCATCACCCCCTGTGCTCGCTGACCCGTGTCCTAACTCGCACCAAGTCCCGCTCACCCATCATCCCCTGTGCTCGCTGCCTCGTGTCCTAACTCGCACCAAGTCCCACTCACCCATCACCCCCTGTGCTCGCTGACCTATATTGGCTTCCAGTTAAGCGACGCCTCGATTTCAAAATTTTCATCCTGATTTTCAAATCCTTCCATGGCCCTCGCCCCTCCCTATCTCTGTAACCCCCTTCAACCCTAGAACCCCCCGAGATGTCTGCGCTCCTCTAAACCTGGTCTCTTGAGCATCCCTGATTATAATCGCTCCACCATTGGTGACCGAGCCTTCTAATAAGAATATAAGAACAAAAGAAATAGGAGCGGGAGTAGGCTATTTGGCCCCTCGAGTCTGCTCCACCATTTAATAAGATCATGGCTGATCTGATCATGGACTCAGCTCCACTTCCCCGCCCGCTCCCCATAACCCTTTAATCGCTCAAAAATCTGTCTATCTCCACCTTAAATATATTCAAAGACCCAGCCCCCACAGCTCTCTGGAGCAGAGAATTCCATCTGTTGCCTGGGCCCCAAGCTCTGGAACTCCCTCCCTAAACCTCTCCGCCTCTCTACCGCTCTTTCCTGCTTTAAGACGCTGTTAAAAGATAAATCTGTCACCTGCCCTAATGTGGCTCGGTGTCAAATTATGTTTTTTAAATCTCATAACACTCCTGTGAAGCGCCTTGGGATGGTTCACTACATTAAAGGTGCTACATAAGTAAAAGTTGTTGTTGTTGTATTCTGTCAAGGCAATTACATGTAGACATATTGTAAGATGGCGCTGTTTGCAGATTTGTAAAATAATGATGGCCACCATCATCATCATCATAGGCAGTCGTTCGGAATCGAGGAAGACTTGCTTCCACTCTCAAAGTGAGTTCTCCGGTGACTGAACAGTCCAACAGGGGAATTACAGTCCCTGTCACAGGTGGGACAGACAGTGGTTGAGGAAAGGGTGTGTGGAACTGGTTTGCCGCACGCTCCTTCCGCTGCCTGCACTTGGTTTCTGCATGCTCTCGGCGACGAGACTCGAGGTGCTCAGCGCCCTCCCGGATGCACTTCCTCCACTTAGGGCGGTCTTTGGCCAGGGACTCCCAGGTGTCAGTGTCAATAGAGGTGTACCGATGGATGTGGTGTATTTAGATTTTCAAAAGGCATTCGATAAGGTGCCACACAAAAGGTTACTGCAGAAGATAAAGGTACACGGAGTCAGTGGAAATGTATTAGCATGGATCGAGAATTGGCTGGCTAACAGAAAGCAGAGAGTCGGGATAAATGGGTCCTTTTCGGGTTGGAAATCGGTGGTTAGTGGTGTGCCACAGGGATCGGTGCTGGGACCACAACTGTTTACAATATATATAGATGACCTGGAAGAGGGGACAGAGTGTAGTGTAACAAAATTTGCAGATGACACAAAGATTAGTGGCAAAGCGGGTTGCGTAGAGGACACAGAGAGGCTGCAAAGAGACTTAGATAGGTTAAGCGAATGGGCTAAGGTTTGGCAGACGGAATACAATGTCGGAAAATGTGAGGTCATCCACCTTGGAAAAAAAAACAGTAAAAGGGAATATTATTTGAATGGGGAGAAATTACAACATGCTGCGGTGCAGAGGGACCTGGAGATCCTTGTGCATGAAACTCTTTTGGAGTTTACCTGTAAAACATAACATTAATCGGTGCCACCCGACCTGGATGACACACCAGACATTTACAAGGCCCCTTTTTTTTTCTTTCTTTTTTGTGTTTTTTTTTTGTGCTTTTCTTTTTTTGGGGGTTTTTTTTTGGGCACTAAAATCACATTTTTTTCCTCCAGTGCCCCCTATAAAAGGGGAGGGGGACACTAAAAGCACCGGCAATTAAAACAAATTAAACTTTAAAACGTAAGATCAAATTAAAATTTGATTGCCGGGCGTGATGATGCACTCCAGTCCCTCCGGTGCCCACCTCTCGCGGAAGGCCGCGAGCGTACCGGTGGACACCGCGTGCTCCATCTCCAAGGACACCCTGGACCGGATGTAAGAGCGGAAGAGAGGCAGGCAGTCAGGTTGAACGACCCCCTCGACCGCCCGCTGCCTGGACCGGCTGATGGCCCCCTTGGCCGTGCCCAGGAGCAGTCCTACGAGGAGGCCCTCGGACCTACCCGCTCCCCTCCGCACAGGGTGCCCAAAGATCAGAAGAGTGGGACTGAAGTGCAGCCAGAATTTCAGGAGCAGCCCCTTTAGATAATGAAACAGGGGCTGCAACCTTGTGCATTCAATAAAAACATGGAACACGGACTCTTCCAGATCGCAGAAATTGCAGGCGGCCTGGGAGTCCGTGAACCGGCTTAAAAATTTGTTGCACGGCACTGCTCCGTGCACCACCCTCCAGGCCAAGCCCCCGATGAATAGTGGGAGGACTCCCGCGTAGAGTGCCCTCCATCGGGGACCCCCGCCTCCTCCGGATGGCAAGATGGTACGCCATGGCGTGTCCGGACGGCCGGCGAGGATGGCAAAGTTGAGAGTGTGCAGGAGCAGCCCGTACAGGAAACCCCTCCGCGCGGAACTGAAAGGCACGGAGGGGATTTCCCCGAGGCGGCTCAAGTTGTGAGGCGCCGGCCCCCGAGGGAGGTTCCGGGGTTTGGCGCCGATGAGGAATTCCGTCCGGACGGGGGTCAGTTCGGACAGGATCTCCCCACGTGCTTGAGCCTCCTCGATGCACCTAACGGAGTCGGGGCCCAGAGCTGTTTTTAGCGACTCGATGGCATCGGCCGCGCGGCGGACGTTGGCAGAATTTAGGCGCCACGCCAGCGTGCCTGGCGCCATCCAACCCGCTCCTCCGCCATCGAGCAGGTCCCTGACCCTGGTCACCTCACCAGCCACAGCCCTCTCTTCCGACCGCCACATAAAACCTCGGTCGTGGAGGTACGGATTCCCGAGCAGCGGCTCCTGCAGGACAGCCGCCATTCCAGCCGGCGGAGAGCTGCGCTTGGTGGAGACTTTGTTCCAGACCCTGATGAGTTCCTTGTAAAAGACAGGCAGCTCCTGGAGGGCGGTCCTGACGCCCCCCACACTCACAAACAGGAGTTGCGTGTCATAATTGAGGTCGAGCTGCTGGCGGAAGAAATACGTCGCCAGAGCACACCACCTAGGAGGGGGCTCGACGTAAAGGTATCTCTGCAGGGTCTGAAGACGGAAAGTCGCGAGCTGGGCGCTGACGCACACCAACGACTGACCGCCCTCCTCAAGCGGGAGACTCAAGACCGCGGCAGAGACCCAGTGCTTCCTGTTGTTCCAGAAGAAGTCCACCAGCTTCTTCTGTATCTTGGCGATAAACGCAGGGGGAGGGGTCAAAGTGACCAGCCGGTACCACAACATTGCGGCCACCAGCTGGTTTATGACTAGCGCTCGACCTCTGTAGGACAGCACTCGGAGCAGTCCTGTCCAGCGCCCTAGGCGAGCGGCGACCTTGGCCTCCAGCTCTTGCCAGTTCGCCGGCCAGGCTTCCTCGTCGGGGCTAAGGTAGACTCCCAGATAGAGGAGATGGGTCGTGCTCCAGGCAAAAGGCCTGAGCTCCTCCGGCAGGGAGTCCACCCGCCACTGACCCACCAGGAGTCCGGAACATTTCTCCCAGTTGATCCTGGCAGAGGATGCGGCCGAGTAAATCTCCTGGCACTCACGCATCCTCCGCAGGTCAGCGGGATCCTCTACCGCGAGGAGCATGTCATCGGCGTAAGTCGAGAGGACGACCTCCACGCCCGGCCCTTGCAGAGCCAGACCCGTCAACCTCGTCCGCAAGAGGCGCAGGAAAGGCTCCACGCAAACGGCGTATAACTGGCCGGACATGGGGCATCCCTGGCGCACCCCTCTCCTAAAGCGAAGGGGCGCCGTCAAGGACCCGTTAACCTTAATCAGACACTCCGCGGCGGCGTACAAAAGTCGGATCCGGGCGACGAAATGCGTCCCGAACCCGAAAGCGCGCAGAGTTCCGAGCAGATAGTCGTGATCCACCCTGTCGAATGCCTTCTCTTGGTCAAGAGATAGGAAGGCGACCGACAGACCAGCCTCCTGGGAATGATGGATGAGGTCCCGGACCAGATGGATGTTCCTTGTGCATGAATCCCCCAAAAAAAAGTTAGTTTGCAGGTGCAGCAGGTAATCAGGAAGGCGAATGGAATGTTGGCCTTCATTGCGAGAGGGATGGAGTACAAAAGCAGGGAGGTCCTGCTGCAACTGTACAGGGTATTGGTGAGGCCGCACCTGGAGTACTGCGTGCAGTTTTGGTCACCTTACTTAAGGAAGGATATACTAGCTTTGAAGGGGGTACAGAGACGATTCACTCGGCTGATTCCGGAGATGAGGGGGTGATCTTATGATGATAGATTGAGTAGACTGGGTCTTTACTCGTTGGAGTTCAGAAGGATGAGGGGTGATCTTATAGAAACATTTAAAATAATGAAAGGGATAGACAAGATAGAGGCAGAGAGGTTGTTTCCACTGGTCGGGGAGACTAGAACTAGGGGGCACAGCCTCAAAATACAGGGGAGCCAATTTAAAACCGAGTTGAGAAGGAATTTCTTCTCCCAGAGGGTTGTGAATCTGTGGAATTCTCTGCCCAAGGAAGCAGTTGAGGCTAGCTCATTGAATGTTTTCAAGTCACAGATAGATAGATTTTTAACCAATAAGGGAATTAAGGGTTACATGGAGCGAGCGGGTAAGTGGAGCTGAGTCCACGGCCAGATCAGCCATGATCTTGTTGAATGGCGGAGCAGGCTCGAGGGGCTAGATGGCCTACTCCTGTTCCTAATTCTTATGTTCTTATGTTCTTATGTTATGTTCTTATGGGATGTTGCACTTTATCAGGGAGGCTTTGAGGGTGTCCTTGTAACGTTTCCTCTGCCCACCTTTGCCTCGTTTGCCGTGAATGAGTTCTGAGTAGAGCGCTTGCTTTGGGAGCGTCATGACTGACATGTGGACAATGTGGCCTGCCCAGTATGGTCAAGTGTGGTCAGTGCTTCAATGCCCCTCAAGAAGGACCATCCCTCGGACACCGCTGTGGACCTGGGGCAGGTCAATCACACCACAACCTGATGCGAGCCCCAATTGAAAATGGTAAATTCTACCAAAACCCACACGTTTACCCAAAACTCAATTAGTGTCATGATTTCGAGACGTTTATTGGTGAGCACATGTTCCTGGTGGTCATAGTTGGGCATTCATGACTAAATATCGTAAACCCAACAATGTAACTTTCCTGTTTAGATACTCTCTAGTACAAGACTCCACATTATGATGTAAGAGAATATTCCAACAGAAATGAGCAGCAATGTGACAGGAACACCATCGCCCCCAGGTTCCACACCCCCCTCCCCCCGCCCCTCCCCCCACCCCCCCCCCCGCCCCGCCACACACCCTCCTGACCAGGACATATATCTCTGTTCACTCAATGTCAGTGCATCAATAACCTTTCCAACAGTGGGCTCTGAGGGATCTAATTGAGGTGCATAAAAGGAGGAGGGGCTTAGATAGAGTGGGTAGGAAGGACCTATTATCCCCAGCATCATTAACCAGGGGACATATATTTAAAGTAATTGGGGGGAGGTTTAGAGGGGAGTTGAGGAGAACTTTCTTCACCGAGAGGGTGGTGGGGGTCTGGAACTCACGGCCTGAAAGGGTGGTAGAGGCAGAAACCCTCAACACATTTAAAACGTACCTGGATGTGCACCTGAAGTGCCGTAACCTACAGGGCTACGGACCGAGAGCTGGAAACATAGAAACATAGAAAATAGGTGCAGGAGTAGGCCATTTGGCCCTTCGAGCCTGCACCGCCATCCAATATGATCATGGCGAATCATGCACTTCAGTACCTCATTCCTGCTTTCTCTCCATACCCCTTGACCACTTTAGCCCTAAGGGCCATATCTAACTCCCTTTTGAATATATCTAACGAACTGGCCTCAACAACTTTCTGTAGTAGAGAATTCCACAGGTTAACAACTCTCTGAGTGAAGAAGTTTCTCCTCATCTCGATCCTAAATGGCTTACTCCTTATCCTCTGGTTCTGCACTTCCCCAACATCGGGAACATTCTTCCTGCATCTAACCTGTCCAATCCTGTCAGAATTTTATATGTTTCTATGAGATCCCCTCTCATTCTTCTAAAGTCCATTGAATATAAGTCTAGTCGATCCAGTCTTTCTTCATATGTCAGCCCTGTCGGGCATCAGTCTGGTCAACCTTCGCTGCACTCCCTCAATAGCAAGAACGTCCTTCCTCAGATTAGAAGACCAAAACTGAACACAATATTCCAGGTGTGGCCGCACCAAGGCCCTGTACAACTGTAGTAAGACCTCCCTGCCCTTGTACTCAAATCCCCTCGCTATGAAGGCCAACATACCATTTGCCTTCTTAACCACCTGCTGTACCTGCATGCCAACCTTCAATGACTGATGTACCATGACACCCAGGTCTCGTTACACCTCCCCTTTTCCTAATCTGTCACCATTCAGATAATATTCTGCGTTCCTGTTTTTACCCCCAAAGTGGATAACCTCACATTTATCTACATTATACTGCATCTGCCATTTATTTGCCCACGCACCTAACCTATCCAAGTCACCCTGCAGCCTCTTAGCATCCTCCTCACAGCTCACACCGCCACCCAGCTCAGTGTCATCTGCAAACTTGGAGATATTACACTCAATTCCTTCGTCTAAATCATTAATGTACAGTGTAAATAGCTGAGGCCCCAGCACTGAGCCCTGCGGTACCCCACTAGTCACTGCCTGCCATTCTGAAAAGGACCCGTTTATTCCTACTCTTTGCTTCCTGTCTGCCAACCAGTTCTCTATCCACATCAATACATTATCCCCAGTACCATGTGCTTTAATTTTGCACATTAATCTCGTGTGTGGGACCTTGTCAAAAGCTTTTTGAAAGTCCAAATACACCACATCCACTGGTTCTCCCTTGTCCACTCTACTAGTTACATCCTCAAATAATTCTAGAAGATTTGTCAAGCATGATTTTCCTTTCATAAATCCATGCTAACTTGGACCGATCCTGTCACTGCTTTCCAAATGCGCTGCTATTACATCTTTAATAATTGATTCCAACATTTTCCCCACTACTGATGTCAGGCTAACCGGTCGATAATTACCCGTTTTCTCTCTCCCTCCATTTTAAAAAGTGGGGTTGCATTAGCTACTCTCCAGTGCATAGGAACGGATTCAGAGTCGATAGACTGTTGGAAAATGATTACAATGAATCCACTATTTCTAGAGCCACTTCCTTAAGTACTCTGGGATGCAGACTATCAGGCCCTGGGGATTTATAGGCCTTCAATCCATCAATTTCCCTAACACAATTTCCTGACTAATAAGGATTTCCTTCAGTTCCTCCTTCTCGCTAGACCCTCACTATTCCTTCGTGAAGACAGAACCAAAGTATTTGTTCAATTTTTCTGCCATTTCTTTGTTCCCCATTATAAAGTGGGATTAGGCTGAATAACTCTTGGTCGGCCAGCGCAGACACGATGGGCCGAATGGCCTCCTTCCGTGCTGTAAATTCCTGTGATTCGATGACTTTAACTCACTATCTCACACCATCAGCACAAGGAATGCAGCAGGTCAAGGAGCTTCGTGACACAACTCGTGCTGGGCAATAAATGTGGCCTTGCCTAGGTCACCCCCACTCCTGAGAGCGGATGTAAATAAGTTTGTGTTTAATGGTATTCAGTATTGGCAGAACACGACATCTCTCGGCCTTAGGTATCTTTGAAGGTGTGAACCAAGCATTTGTGTTTTTATAACTTTATGGTGATCCATTCTCCGTACATACTGTGGGACATTCTGTCGTGCACATGTTTAGAACACCTTTTTCAGCCGGCACGGACACAATGGGCTCAATGGCCTCCTTCTGTGCCGTAAATTTCAATGGCTCTCTTTCAAGGCCAATATGTCCTTCTCGAGGGGCAGTGCCCAAAACTGAACGCAATACTCCATGTAGGGTCTGACCAAGGCGCTGTACACCTGTAACATAATGTCCACCACTTTCTGTTCCAGTCCCAAGATAAAGGACAACATTCCATTCGGCTTTTTGATTGCTTTTTGTACCTGGCCAGTCGCCTTTAATGATTTATGTACATGGACACACAAAGTCCTTCTGCAGGTCCTAGTTTCTCATCATTTAGAAAATACTCACTCGATTAACACCCCAAACCTGATCTTTGGGAACTCTGCCATAATATTATTGGCAGTATGAGCAGCCCGGAGGCTTGCATTTATATAGCGTCTTTAACGTAGTAAAACGTCCCTGGGCGCTTCACAGGAGGGTTATCAGACAGAACCGAGCCGAAGAAGGAGACATTAGGAGGGGTGACTAAAATCTTGGTGAGAAAGGTAGGTTTTTATGGAGGGTCCTAGCGGAGGAGAGGGGGAGCTGGATAGTCGGAGGCATTTAGGGAAACTTGGGGCCCAGGTGGCTGAAGGCACGGCCGCCAATGGTGGGGCGAAGAGATGGGAGATGCACGAGGGGCCAGAGCTGGAGGAACGCCGTGATCTCGGGGGGGAGGAGGGGTTTGTGGGGCTGGGGGAGATTACAGAGAGAGGGAGGGAGAGCGAGGCCATGGAGAGATTTGAACTCGAGGATGAGAATCTTAACATTGAGGCGTGGGTGGCCTGGGAAATATTCCCAGGCCAGCGAGGGTAAGTGGGAGCTGGTGCAGGTCAGGACACAGGCAGATATCTCCAACATTCATTCCCAGTGCACAAGAGCGCTGCTCCCAAGGGTCATGTCACAATGGTGATAAGATAAACTTCAATATGCAGCTATTCACTGCCGGTTTATAATAGAGAATGGCACCACACACTGCCAGCAATTGGAGCATAAATAGAACGCGGCTGAGACCCCTAACAGCTGCTTGCGGATGAATCATTTCCTCTGAAGTGTGAGAACAAAGTATTAAGAAAACAAAATAGCAGAAAGAAAATCTTTTAATCATTTTATTTAGTGTGTTAAAAATAAGACAAATAATCACAAGTGAGAAATATGTCATTTGCCTTCCTATAATCATTCTGGCTCCTACAGGAAAAGCAGACATGGGAATTAGGAACAGGAGTTGGCCATTCGGCCCCTCGAGCCTGATCCACCATTTAATGAGATCGTGGCTGATCTTTCACCTCAATGAGATCAGCTCCCATTCTTCTAAACTCCAGAGCGTATTGGCCCAAACCACTCAATCTCTCCTCATACGACAACCCGCTCATCCCAAAAAGATTTTGAAAAATATTTGAACAATTACGGCTTCACCTTCTCTTTCACTGCTTGGTTTTGCAGTTGGATCATGCTGGGCTCAATGTTTGCACTTGCTTTATCCGTTCCCCACCTCTTTAGTTCCAATCAGTAGCTGCTTTGTGAATGTGAAGTTTGGGTCAACAAGCTTCAAAGAATGTGGATGTCACGTATCCTACATGGTTACTGTTTGCACTATTACAAGGTGTGCCACCAGAGGGCACTGCAGTGGGAGACTTGCAGGTTACCTGTACAGGTGTGTCTGGCCTAGTATAAAAGGCAGGCCACGTGTGTGATCCTCACTGTGGAGTTATCAATAAAGGAGTACGATCACTACAGTTCAAGAACAACACATTGCCTCGTGAAGTCATTATCAGAGCATCTAAAGACATAACAGTGCTGACATACACATGTGACAGACTGACACAGCGGACATGATCGTAGAATCATAGATTACACAGGATTACACAGGATATACGGCCCAGAAGCAGGCCATTGGGCCCAACCAGTCCATGCCGGCGTTTATGCTCCACTCGAGCCTCCTCCAGTCTTTCCCCATCTAACTCTATCAGCATAACCCTCTATTCCCTTCTCCCCTATAATACTTGTCCAGCCTCCCCTTAAATACATCGATACTATTCCCCTCAACCCCTCCCTGTGGCAGCGAGTTCCACATTCTCACCACTCTCTGGGTAAAGGAGTTTCTCCTGAATTCCCCATTGGGTTTCTGGGTTACAGCAGGGAAGGCTATTCGAGCCATCGAGCCCGTGCTCACTCTCGACCAGTCCCACTCCCCCACCCTTTCCCCACAGCCCTGCAATTCTTTTTCCTTCAGATACTTATCTAACTCCCTTTTGAAAGATAAAATTGAATCTGCCTCCAGCACCCTTTCAGGCAGATCCTCACCACTCGCTGTAGAAAAATGTTTCTTAAGTCGCCTTTGGTTCTTCTGCCAATCACCTTAAATCAATAAATTTTACTGGTAAGTTTAATCATATTATTGGAAAATCATTTATTTTTTAAAATTATTTTACAAACATTATTTTGAGCCTGTGATCAGGAAGCTGAGAAATAAGAAAAAAGAGAGACTTGCATTTATATAGCGCCTTTCATGACCTCAGGACGTCCCAAAGCGCTTTACAGACAATGAAGTACTTTTGAAGTGTAGTCACTGTTGTAATGTGGGAAACGCAGCAGCCAATTTGCACACAGCAAGCTCCCACACACAGCAATGTGATAATGACCAGATAATCTGTTTTAGTGATGTTGATTGAGGGATAAATATTGGGCATGACAGCACCGCCAACAGTGCGGCACTTCCTCAGCACAGCCCCTCCGACAGTGCAATGCTCCCTCAGTACTGCCCCTCCGACAGTGCAGCACTCCCTCAGTACTGCCCCTCCGACAGTGCAATGCTCCCTCAGTACTGCCCCTCCGACAGTGCAGCACGCCCTCAGTACTGCCCCTCCGACAGTGCAATGCTCCCTCAGTACTGCCCCTCCGACAGTGCGGCACACCCTCAGTACTGCCCCTCCGACACTGCGGCACTCCCTCAGTACTGCCCCTCCGACAGTGCAGCACGCCCTCAGTACTGCGCTGGGAGTGTCAGCCTAGATTTTTGTGCTCAAGTCCCTGGAGTGGGATTTGAACCCACAACCTCCTGACTCAGAGGCGAGGGTGCTGCCCACTGAGCCACGGCTGACATCCAAACACTGCTCACACGGTATTTTGGTGCCTTGGTTTTGTGCCATTTTGATCTAGTTTTCCTGACTGTTTATCATTTGCAAATTACGTTCCTCACTTTTGTCTCATGTGCTATCTATCTCGGAACCGATAAAAATTTTCCAACCACACGATTGTCTTCCCAAGTACACTTGTGTTGCTATGACTGGGATTGGAACATTAATATTGAATTTCGAAGATGTTAAGTCCCATCAGATGTTTTAAATGTGAAACAATCGATCATTGGACCCAGAGTGACATGTGGATCGGAAATGATCCCTGCGTTTCCACTCCATTAAATCACCTGTTTACCATCACCAACGTCTACATGCGTTAACTTTGCTGTGAATTATGTTTATCAAAGCTTAAATTACCTTCAAAATAAGCAATGAAAAATTGATTTTTTTTGGTTACATTACCACAATGCTACTAACAAACTTCTTGTGTGCTCTGTTTAATATAGTTAATAGCTCAAATAACCTTTCAGTACAACAACAACCCCCATTTATATAGTGCTTTTAGTAAAACATCCCCAGATGCTCCACAGGAGTGTATTCACACACAAGATTGTCACAGTGCCAAAAAAGGAGACACTTGGACAGACGACCAAAAACTTGCTCAAAGAGGCAAGTTTTGAGGAGCGTCTTAAAGGCGGAGAGGTTTAGGGAGGGAGTTCCAGAGCATAGGGGCCCAGGCAACAGAAGGCACGGCCACAAATGGTGTGGCAAAGGAAGTTGTGGATGCTCAAGAGAATCGTGATTTGAACGATTATAAACCCAAGGAGCTCCTACCTTGAAATATTTCATATTTTCACACCATCACTTCAATATACGATAGTCACCAAGAAATCCAATGGGGAATTCAGGAGAAACTTCTTTACCCAGAGAGGGGTGAGAATGTGGAACTCGCTGCCACAGGGAGGGGTTGAGGGGAATAGTATCGATGTATTTAAGGGGAGGCTGGACAAGCCAATGGGGGAGAAGGGGATAGAGGGTTATGCTGATAGATTTAGATGGGGAAAGACGGGAGGAGGCTCGAGTGGGGCATAAACGCCGGCATGGACTGGTTGGGCCCAATGGCCTGTTTCTGGGCCGTATATCCCGTGTAATGGTTTTAGGATCAAACTCCACACAGGTTAGTGTTGTGTATAGAAGAACTCAACGAGGCTGAGTACTGTGAGCTAAACTTAATGTGACCTTAGTCTTCTTTATTACAACTCCAGAGTGCCTAAACAACATGGCAGCCAACCTTTTATACTGGCCCTGCACGTGTGTGCAGGTTGTCATGCATGTAACCACAATGTAACACCACTGTATTACTGTATACACTCAATCTAGATGCACACTTGACCACAGGGGGTGAACTTGTGGGAGACACTCCTTACCTGATCACTCAGGTATATAAAGGGAGGTCCCACGCAGGGTCATCACTTCTGGAGTCCTGAAATAAAGAGTCAAGGTCACAGAGTGACCTTGTCCCCAGAATGTGCCTCGTGTGGTTTGATTCTGTAGAGTAAGGACTTTACATTGGCGACGAGAAACGGGAATTCACGACCCACGAGAATGGCCACCGGTAGCACAGAGGAACGGTACTGTGTTGGGGAAGACTGGGATGATTTTGTTGAGAGGTTTCAGCAAAGCTTCGTTACCAAAGAATGGCTGGGGGATGCAGCGGCCAACAAGCGAAGGGCTCATCTTTTGACCAGCTGCAGGCGAAAGACTTACGCGCTCATGAAGGACTTACTGGCACCCGAAAAGCCGTTGGACAAAACCTTTGAAGAACTTAGCAAATTGATCGGGGAGCACCTCAAACTGGGGAGCAGCATACATATGGCCCGACACAGATTCTACACCCACCGACGTCGTGAAGGACAGAGCATACTGGACTTCGTAGCGGACCTCCAGCGTTTGGCCAGCCTCTGAGAGCATACCAGACTTCACAGGCTCCCCCATCACAGCCCGCCAGATCAAAATCTGGACAAACAGAGATCCCCTCTTATCCCTGATTAAGAAATGTGTCCTGACTGGGGATTGGGCGCTCGCACACGGAGCATGCCCTGAGGAGGTCAGACCGTTCCACAGGCGGATGGATGAGCTCTCCATCCAAGCCGACTGCCTACTATGGGGCAGCCAGGTAGTCATGCCCCAGAAGGGCAGGAAGGCGTTCATCAGGGAACTCCACAGCGAGCACCCAGGCATTGTGCTGATGAAGGCCATTGCCCGGTCACACGTTTGGTGGCTTGGTATCGATTCAGACCTGGAACACTGTGTTCGCAGGTGCATGACGTGTGCCCAGCTGGGTAATGCCCCCGGGGAGGCTCCGCTCAGCCCGTGGCCCTGGCCCACCAGGCCATGGTCACGCATTCATGTTGACTACGCGAGCCCGTTCATGGGAAAGATGTTCCTCATTGTAGTAGATGCGTACTCGAAATGGATCGAGTGCATCATCCTGAATTCATGCACGTCATCCACCACCGTGGAAAGCCTACGTGCGATCTTTGCAACCCATGGCATGCCAGACATCCTGGTTAGTGATAATGGCCCGTGTTTCCCAAGCTACGAATTCCGGGAGTTTATGTTGGGCAATTGCATCAACCACGTCAGGACTGCACCGTTCAAACCGGCCTCCAATGGCCAGGCGGAACGTGCGGTCCAAATCATTAAGCAAGGTATGCTCAGGATTCAAGGAGCCTCCCTACAATGCCGCCTATCGCGCCTCCTGCTGGCCTATAGGTCCCGCCAGCACTCGCTCACGGGGGTCCCGCCCGCAGAGCTACTCATAAAACGGACACTCAAAACTCGGTTGTTCCTCATCCACCCAGTCCTGACCGACATAGTTGAGGACAAGCGCAAGTCACAAAACGAGTACCATGACCGTAATTCGAGGGGGAGATGAATAGAAATAAATGATCCTGTATTCGTCCTCAATCATGGCATGGGACCAAATGGCTTGAGGGTACTGTAATTGGCAAAGAGGGGAATGGGTCATCGTGGTAAAACTCAACAATGGTCAGATATGCTGTAAGCACCTGGACCAAGCAAAAAAAAGGTTCAGCATGGACACGGAGGAACCTGAAGAAGACCATGAGATGGAGCTCACACTACCGCCAGCGAACAAGAGCAATCAGAAGAATGCACAGTCCCTGCGGTCAGCCCGGACAGGCCAGAATCACCACAGGTGACAGACACTCACATCAGTGTCCAACAACCAGAGCCCCAACTGCGGCGCTCCACGAGGGAGCGTAGACCACCTGAAAGACTAAACCTATGATCCCAATAAGACTTTTGGGGGGGGTGGGGGGGAAGGTGATGTCATGTTTGTAACTGCAATGTAACACCACTGTATTACTGTATACACTCAACTCAGATGCACACCTTGACCACAGGGGGTGAACTTGTGGGAGACACTTCTTACCTGATCACACAGGTATATAAAGGGAGGTCCCACACAGGGTCATCACTTCTGGAGTCCTGAAATACAGAGTTAAGGTCACAGAGTGACCTTGTCCCCAGAATGTGCCTCGTGTGGTTTCATGCTGTAGAGTAAGGACTTTACACAGGTGACCATTAGGACTCCAACAGTCGCGCCCTCTGGTGGCCCGTATTACATAGTTACATACATAATAGGTAGAATTTCAGCAGGGCCTCTGCGCGCCCCCAGTGTATAGGCAGGTGGAAGATCGACTGAAACTGGAGAGAAACCGCGGTAAACAGGCAGTTACGCTCTTTACCCTGGGACATAATGTTGTGACTTGATCAGTTGGGTTCAATTAATATATTCAACATTATTTCCCTTTTTTTTTATTCACACGCGAAATGTGAGCGTCGCTGGCAAGGCCGGCATTTATTGCCCATCACTAATTGCCCCGTGAGAAGGTGGTGGTGAACCGCCTTCTTGAACCGCTGCAGTCCGTGTGGTGAAGGTGCTCCCACAGCGCTAACGTGGGCCTACGTGAGACCCATGTGATGTTATGAGGGAACGTGTAACAGGTAGGGAAAGAAGAAAGACTTGCATTTCTATAGCGCCTTACCTGACCTCAGGACGTCCCAAAGCGCTTTACAGCCAATGAAGTACATTTTGGAGTGTAGTCACTGTTGTAATGTGTGAAACGCAGCAGCCAATTTGCGCACAGCAAGCTCCCACACACAGCAATGTGATAATGACCAGATAATCTGTTTTAGTGATGTTGATTGAGGGGCAAATATAGGCCCCAGGACACCGGGGAGAACTCCCCTGCTCTTCTTTGAAATAGTGAAATGGGATCTTTTACATCCACCTGAGAGAGCAGACGGGGCCTCGGTTTAACGTCTCATCTGAAAGATGGCACCTCCGACAGTGCAGCACTCCCTCAGTACCGCCCCTCCGACAGTGCGGCACTCCCTCAGTACCGCCCCTCCGACAGTGCGGCACTCCCTCAGTACTGCCCCTCCGACAGTGCGGCGCTCCCTCAGTACCGCCCCTCCGACAGTGCGGCACTCCCTCAGTACTGCCCCTCCGACAGTGCGGCGCTCCCTCAGTACTGCCCCTCCGACAGTGCGGCACTCCCTCAGCACTGCCCCGCCAACAGTGTAATGCTCCCTCACTACTGCCCCTCCGACAGTGCGGCGCTCCCTCAGTACTGCCCCTCCGACAGTGCAGCGATCCCTCAGTACTGCCCCTCCAACAGTGCAGCGATCCCTCAGTACTGCCCCTCCAACAGTGCAGCACTCCCTCAGTACTGTCCCTATGAAAGTGCAGCACTCCCTCAGTACTGCCCCTCCGACAGTGCAGCACTCCCTCAGTACTGCCCCTCCGACAGTGCAGCACTCCCTCAGTACTGCCCCACCGACAGTGCGGCACTCCCTCAGTACTGCCCCTCCGACAGTGCGGCACTCCCTCAGTACTGCCCCTCCGACAATGCAGCACTCCCTCAGTACTGCCCCTCCGACAGTGCGGCACTCCCTCAGTACTGCCCCTCCGACAGTACAGCGCTCCCTCAGTACTGCCCCTCCGACAGTGCGGCACTCCCTCAGTACTGCCCCTCCGACAGTGCGGCGCTCCCTCAGTACTGCCCCTCCGACAGTGTGGCACTCCCTCAGTACTGCCCCTCCGACAGTGCGGCACTCCCTCAGTACTGCCCCTCCGACAGTGCGGCACTCGCTCAGTACTGCCCCTCCGACAGTGTGGCACTCCCTCAGTACTGCCCCTCCGACAGTGCGGCACTCCCTCAGTACTGCCCCTCCGACAGTACAGCGCTCCCTCAGTACTGCACTGGGAGTGTCAACTTCGATTTTTTTGTACTCAAGTCCCGGAAGTGGGGATTTGAGCCCAAAAACTTCTGACTCAGAGGCGAGGGTGCTGCCACTGAGCCATAGCTGACACAGGGGGACTGAGGAGTACGTAGAACCATTATTTAGGAAAAGGTTCATGTGCTCAAAAGCCTGCTGAAAGCATATTGACGCCCACATCTCCATTTCTAACTGCTGGGCCAAAGGTTGAATTTTATGATTGCAAACGCTTCCTCTTCAGGATCAAAGTGCGGATGTGTGCCTGGTTTGCCCTGACACTACGTGCTATCTTCTCCTGCAAGAGGAATTCATAACAATAGACGGGCCATGACAGAGTAGATAGAGAGAAATTAGAATCAGAGAACGGTTACTGCACAGAAGGAGGCCATTCGGCCCATCGAGCCCATGCTGGCTCTCTGCAAGAGCCCCGATCAAATCTCCTCTCAACCTTCTCTGCTCCAAGGAGAACAACCCCAGCTTCTCCAGTCTATCCACGTAACTGAAGTCCCTCATCCCTGGAACCATTCCCGTAAATCTTTCCTGCTCCCTCTCTAAGGCCTTCACATCCTTCCTAAAGTGTGGGGCCCAGAATTGGACACAATACTCCAGTTGAGAACGAACCAGTGTTTTATACAGGTTCATCATAACTTCCTTGCTTTTGTACTCTGTGTCTCTATTTATGAAGCCCAGGATCCCGTAAGCTTTTTTAACCGATTTCTCAGCCTGTCCTGCCACCTTCAACAATCTGTGCCCATATACCCCCAGGTCTCTCTGTTCCTGCACCCCCTTTAGGATTGTAGCCTTTAGTTTATATTGTCTCTTCTCGTTCTTTCAAAATGTATCACTTTGCACTTTTCTGCGTTAAATTCCATCTGTCCCGTGCCCGCCCATCCCACCAGCCTGTCTGTGTCCTCCTGAAGTCTATCACTTCCCTCCTCACTGTTCACTATACTTCCAAGTTTTGTGCCATCTGCAGATTTTGAAGTTGTGCCCTGTACACCCACATCCAAGTCATTAATATAGAATCAAGAAAATATATACATGATATGAATCAAGAAAGCTTCTTGCTCCTCTGACAAATCACAAGACGACAAATGTTGGCACATTTTTAAATACAGTCTCTGCACTGCCCAGAGCCAAACCAAGTGTTGAGGGAGTGTCTCGGACCGTTGTTCACAGTCAGAGTACTGGCACCAACAACAATCTGTGAACTCTTTACCAAAGGAACGAATAACAAAATATCTTCGTTATTCTACTTTCTCTCCACAAATAAAAGACCTAAGAAAGGTAACAATTTTCATATATTAATAGAAAGAAAGACTTGCATTTCAATAGCGCCTTTCATGACCTCAGGATGCCCCAAAGCGCTTTACAGCCAATGAAGTAATTACAAAAGTGCAGTCACTGTTGTAATGTGGGAAACGCGGCAGCCAATTTGCGCACAGCAAGCTCCCACACACAACAATGTGATAATGACCGGATAATCTGTTTTTTAGTGATGTTGATTGAGGGATAAATATTGGCCCCAGGACACCGGGGAGAACTCCCCTGCTCTTCTTCAAAATAGTGCCGTGGGATCTTTTACATCCACCTGAGAGAGAGCAGACGGGGCTTCGGTTTAATGTTTGGTGGCAAAAACACGAAGGCAGAATATTATCTGAATGGTGACAGATTAGGAAAAGGGGAGATGCAACGAGACCTGGGTGTCATGGTACATCAGTCATTGAAAGTTGGCATGCAGGTACAGCAGGCGGTGAAGAAGGCAAATGGCATGATGGCCTTCATAGCTAGGGGATTTGAGTATTGGAACAGGGAGGTCTTATTACAGTTGTACAGGGCCTTGGTGAGATCACACCTGGAATATTGTGTTCAGTTTTGGTCTCCTAATCTGAGGAAGGACATTCTTGCTATTGAGTGAGTGCAGCGAAGGTTCACCAGACTGATTCCCGGGATGGCGGGACTGACATATGAGGAGAGACTGGATCAACTGGGCCTGTATTCACTGGAATTTAGAAGAATGAGAGGGGATCGCATAGAAACATATAAAATTCTGACGGGACTGGACAGGTTAGATGCAGGAAGAATGTTCCCGATGTTGGGGAAGTCCAGAACCAGGGGTCACAGTTTAAGGATAAGGGGTAAGCCATTTAGGACTGAGATGAGGAGAAACTTCTTCACTCGGAGAGTTGTTAACCTGTGGAATTCTCTACCACAGAAAGTTGTTGATGCCAATTTGTTGGAAATATTCAAGAGGGAGTTAGATGTGGCCCTTAAGGCTAAAGGGATCTAGGGGAATGGAGAGAAAGCAGGAAAGCGGTACTGAGGTGAATGATCAGCCATGATCTTATTGAATGGTGGTGCAGGCTCGAAGGGCCGAATGGCCTACTCCTGCACCTATTTTCTATGTTTCTATGTTTCTATGTCTCATCTGAAATACGGCAACTCCGATAGTGCAGCGCTCCCTCAGTACTGTCCCTCCGACAGTGCAGTGCTCCCTCAGTACTGCCCCTCCAACAGTACAGCACTCCCTCAGTACTGCCCCTCCGACAGTGCAGCGCTCCCTCAG
Organism: Pristiophorus japonicus; assembly: GCF_044704955.1. Taxonomy (NCBI): domain Eukaryota; kingdom Metazoa; phylum Chordata; class Chondrichthyes; family Pristiophoridae; genus Pristiophorus; species Pristiophorus japonicus. Next base: position 2,381,364 of record NC_091981.1, read on the forward strand.
TACTGTCCCTCCGACAGTGCAGTGCTCCCTCAGTACTGCCCCTCCAACAGTACAGCACTCCCTCAGTACTGCCCCTCCGACAGTGCAGTGCTCCCTCAGTACTGCCCCTCCGACAGTGCAGCACTCCCTCAGTACTGCCCCTCCGACAGTGCAGCGCTCCCTCAGTACTGTCCCTTCGACAGTGCAGTGCTCCCTCAGTACTGCCCCTCCAACAGTACAGCACTCCCTCAGTACTGCCCCTCCGAAAGCGTGGCACTCCCTCAGTACTGCCCCTCCGACAGTGCAGTGCTCCCTCAGTACTGCCCCTCCGACAGTACAGCACCCCCTCAGTACTGCCCCTCCGACAGTGCAGTGCTCCCTCAGTACTGCCCCTCCGACAGTACAGCACTCCCTCAGTACTGCCCCTCCGAAAGCGTGGCACTCCCTCAGTACTGCCCCTCCGACAGTGCAGCACTCCCTCAGTACTGCCCCTCCGACAGTGTGGCACTCCCTCAGTACTGCCCCTCCGACAGTGCGGCACTCCCTCAGTACTGCCCCTCCAACAGTGCGGCACTCCCTCAATACTGCCCCTCCGACAGTGCGGCACTCCCTCAGTACTGCCCCTCCGACAGTGCGGCACTCCCTCAATACTGCCCCTCCGACAGTACGGCACTCCCTCAGTACTGCCCCTCCGACAGTGCAGCACTCCCTCAGTACTGCCCCTCCAACAGTGCGGCACTCCCTCAATACTGCCCCTCCGACAGTACGGCACTCCCTCAGTACTGCCCCTCCGACAGTGCAGCACTCCCTCAGTACTGCCCCTCCGACAGTGCAGCGCTCCCTCAGTACAGCACTGGGAGTGTCAGCGTAGCTTTTTGTGCTCAAGGTTCTGGAGTGGGATTTGAACCCACGACTTTCTGACTCAGAGGTGAGGGTGCTGCCCACTTTTATATATATACAGTAAATGTTTTGAATAATGAATAAACTGCCAGCTATTTACAATATACATCAATGATTTAGATGAAGGAATTGAGTGTAATATCTCCAAGTTTGCAGATGACACTAAGCTGGGTGGCGGTGTGAGCTGTGAGGAGGACGCTAAGAGGCTGCAGGGTGACTTGGACAGGTTAGGTGAGTGGGCAAATGCATGGCAGATGCAGTATAATGTGGATAAATGTGAGGTTATCCACTTTGGGAGCAAAAACAGGAAGGCAGAAAATTATCTGAATGGTGGCAGATTAGGAAAAGGGGAGGTGCAACGAGACCTGGGTGTTATGGTACATCAGTCATTGAAAGTTGGCATGCAGGTACAGCAGGCGGTGAAGAAGGCAAATGGTCTCCTAATCTGAGCAAATGGCATGTTGGCCTTCATAGCCAGGGAATTTGAGTACAGGATCAGGGACGTCTTACTACAGTTGTACAGGGCCTTAGTGAGGCCTCACCTGGAATATTGTGTTCAGGTTTGGTCTCCTAATCTGAGGAAGGACATTCTTGCTATTGAGGGAGTGCAGTGAAGTTTCACCAGACTGATTCCAGGGATGGCTGGACTGACTTATGAAGCCGGTTTGTTAGATATATTCAAAAGGGAGTTAGATATGGCCCTTACGACAAAAGGGATCAAGGGGTATGGAGAGAAAGCAGGAAAGGGGTACTGAGGGAATGATCAGCCATGATCTAATTGAATGGTGGTGCAGGCTCGAAGGGCCAAATGGCCTACTCCTGCACCTATTTTCTATGTTTCTATATATATATATATAGATATATATTAGATATATATATATAGAGATATATAGATATAGATAAATATCTTGACCACATTGTATGCCTTTGTTTTCAATTTGATGCCAACTTATTTCCTTAGTTGGCCACGGACGTTATCCCTTCTCTTACAGTCTTTCCTTCTCATTGGGATATATTTTTGTTGGGAGTTATGAAATATCTCCTTAAATGTCTGCCACTGCCCATCAACCGTCCCATACTTGAATCTATTTTCCCAGTCCACTTTAGCCAACTCTGCCTTCATTCCTTTGTAGTCCCCTTTATTTAAGCTTAGGACCCAACTTTCTCACCCTCCAACTGAATTTGAAACTCAACCATGTTATGGTCACTCATTCCTCAAGGATCTTTTACTGTGAGATAATTTATTAATCCTGTCTCATTACACAGGACCAAATCTAAGATAGCCTGCTCCCTGGTTGGTTCTGCTTAGTCTTGGTGACTTCACCACCCCTGCCCGCAGGCAGTGGCATGGTGTTTCTGAGCTTGATACCAAACTTATTCCTTCTAACATCTCGGGTAATGTCACTTCTTGCTGGTGGGGACGTGGGGTGATGAGGCAGGCGGCAATGTGGAGGGCCTGGTTTGGGCCTCTTCAGAGGCTGGTCTGGGGATTGGAGCGGGAGTGTCAGTTGATTCCGTGAATGGGCGCGGGGTCTGGTCATGTTCCCTTATTGCAGCAGCTAACTCCTGACAGTGTCTCAACTACCTCCAATATTCCCTCCCTCATGTTCATGCAGAGTGTCTGAACTATCTGTGACATTCCCTCCCTCATGTTCACCAACATTGTTTCTGCTGACTGAGATATTCCCTCTCTCATGGTCCCGGACAGTGTTCCCATTTCTCATGAGAGTGTTGTTACTTCTCCCAACAGTCCCGATACCTCATCACCCACCCCACTGATGGTGTCCAGGAGTGATCGGGTAAGGTCAATGCTCTCCCCAATCATTGCTATCATCTGAACCACATCTGTTACATCCTGCACCTCAGGAGAGCGCAGTCGAGCTCTCCTTCCCCTCCTCACCCTGGGTGTGCCTCGCTGCACCCCACTGGAACCCCCAGCCTCGGACGGGGAAACCATGGAATGTCCCAACACTCGTACTACTCAGGAAAGGGGCTGGCACCTCAATGGGCAGCACCTGTACCTCCTCCAGAGCGAGTACAACAGTGGGGGTTTCATCCATCCCCTCCCCTTCACCCCCATGCTCTTGGTCTGGAGGGTGGGATTGGAAGATGTTCTCCTTTACAGGCTCGTCCTCATCTGAATCTTCTTCAGCCTTGTTAGGGTTGGCCTCAAGTTCTGCAAAATATAATAGAACAGACAAATGGTTATCAGCAGAGGAGGGGGCTGGGTGGGTGGCATGAGTAGGTTCACACAGTGCAGGCAGCAGGCTCATTTGAAAGGCCACGATGAATGATAGTACATTGCATCAACCAAAGCGTATCTGATGGAGACATCCCCATGAACTGAAGCATGGCTAGCCCCATGCAGTACTTAACATTTAGCAAAGCCAGACTGTGGAATTTGCAGGACCTACCAAACAATTATTTTGCTTCGGTCTTCACAGTGGAAGACACAAAAACAATGCCAAAAATTGCTGGTCATAGGAATGTGGGAAGGGAGGACCTTGAGACAATCACTATCACTAGGGGGGTAGTGCTGGACAGGCTAATGGGACTCCAGGTAGACAAGTCCCCTGGTCCTGATGAAATGCATCCCAGGGTATTAAAAGAGATGGCGGAAGTTATAGCAGATGCATTTGTTATAATCTACCAAAATTCTCTGGACTCTGGGGAGGTACCAGCGGATTGGAGAGCAGCTAATGTAACGCCTCTGTTTAAAAAAGGGGGCAGGCAAAAGGCAGATAACTATAGGCCGGTTAGTTTAACATCTGTAGTGGGGAAAATGCTTGAAACTATCATTAAGGAAGAAATAGCGGGACATCTAGATAGGAATAGTGCAATCAAGCAGACGCAACATGGATTCATGAAGGGGAAATCATCTTTAACTAACTTACTGGAATTCTTTGAGGATATAACGAGCATGGTGGATAGAGGTGTACCGATGGATGTGGTGTATTTAGATTTCCAAAAGGCATTCGATAAGGTGCCACACAAAAGGTTACTGCAGAAGATAAAGGTACGCGGAGTCAGAGGAAATGTATTAGCATGGATAGAGAATTGGCTGGCGAACAGAAAGCAGAGAGTCGGGATAAATGGGTCCTTTTCAGGTTGGAAATCGGTGGTTAGTGGTGTGCCACAGGGATCGGTGCTGGGACCACAACTGTTTACAATATACATAGATGACCTAGAAGAGGGGACAGAGTGTAGTGCAACAAAATTTGCAGATGACACTAAGATTAGTGGGAAAGCGGGTTGTGTAGAGGACACAGAGAGGCTGCAAAGAGATTTAGATAGGTTAAGCGAATGGGCTAAGGTTTGGCAGATGGAATACAATGTCGGAAAGTGTGAGGTCATCCACCTTGGGAAAAAAAACAGTAAAAGGGAATATTATTTGAATGGGGAGAAATTACAACATGCTGCGGTGCAGAGGGACCTGGGGGTCCTTGTGCATGAAACTCTTTTAGGAGTCTACCTGCAAAACATAAACAACATTAAACTGTGCCACCCGACCTGGGTGACACAGCAGACATTTTCAAGCCCCTTTTTTTTTTGGTTTTTGGTTTTTTTTTGGGGCGCTAAAATCAAATTTTTCCAGTGCCCCCTATAAAAGGAGAGGGGGACACTAAAAACACCGGCAATTAAAACAAATTAAACTTTAAAACGTAAAATCAAATTAAAATTTGGTTGCCGGGCGTGATGATGCACTCCAGTCCCTCCGGTGCCCACCTCTCGCGGAAGGCCGCGAGCGTACCGGTGGACACCGCGTGCTCCATCTCCAAGGACACCCTGGATCGGATGTAAGAGCGGAAGAGAGGCAGGCAGTCAGGTTGAACGACCCCCTCGACCGCCCGCTGCCTGGACCGGCTGATGGCACCCTTGGCCGTGCCCAGGAGCAGTCCTACGAGGAGGCCCTCGGACCTACCCGCTCCCCTCCGCACAGGGTGCCCAAAGATCAGGAGAGTGGGACTGAAGTGCAGCCAGAATTTCAGGAGCAGCCCCTTCAAATAGTGGAACAGGGGCTGCAACCTTGTGCATTCAATAAAAACATGGAACACGGACTCCTCCAGACCGCAGAAATTGCAGGCGGCTTGGGAGTCCGTGAACCGGCTTAAAAATTTGTTGCACGGCACTGCTCCGTGCACCACCCTCCAGGCCAAGTCCCCGATGAATAGTGGGAGGACCCCTGCGTAGAGTGCCCTCCATCGGGGACCCCCGCCTCCTCCGGACGGCAAGATGGTACGCCATGGCGTGTCCGGACGGCCGGCGAGGATGGCAAAGTTGAGGGTGTGCAGGAGCAGCCCGTACAGGAAACCCCTCCGCGCGGAACTGAAAGGCACGGAGGGGATTTCCCCGAGGCGGCTCAAGTTGTGAGGCGCCGGTCCCCGAGGGAGGTTCCGGGGTTTGGCGCCGATGAGGAATTCCGTCCGGACGGGGGTCAGTTCGGACGGGATCTCCCCACGTGCTTGAGCCTCCTCGATACACCTAACGGAGTCAGGGCCCAGAGCTGTTTTTAGCGACTCGATGGCATCGGCCGCGCGGCGGACGTTGGCAGAATTTAGGCGCCGCGCCAGCGTGACTGGCGCCATCCAGCCCGCTCCTCCGCCATCGAGCAGGTCCCTGACCCTGGTCACCTCACCAGCCACAGCCCTCTCTTCCGACCGCCACATGAAGCCTCGGCCGTGGAGGTACGGATTCCCGAGCAGCGGTTCCTGCAGGACGGCCGCCACTCCAGCCGGCGGAGAGCTGCGCTTGGTGGAGACTTTGTTCCAGACCCTGATGAGTTCCCTGTAAAAGACAGGCAGCTCCCGGAGGGCGGTCCTGGCACCCCCCAAGTTCACAAACAGGAGCTGCGTGTCATAATTGAGGTCGAGCTGCTGGCGGAAGAAATACCTCGCCAGAGCACACCACCTAGGAGGGGGCTCGACGTAAAGGTATCTCTGCAGGGTCTGAAGACGGAAAGTCGCGAGCTGGGCGCTGACGCACACCAACGACTGACCGCCCTCCTCAAGCGGGAGACTCAAGACCGCGACAGAGACCCAGTGCTTCCTGTTGTTCCAGAAGAAGTCCACCAGCTTCTTCTGTATCTTGGCGACAAACGCAGGGGGAGGGGTCAAAGTGACCAGCCGGTACCACAGCATTGCGGCCACCAGCTGGTTTATGACTAGCGCTCGACCCCTGTAGGACAGCACTCGGAGCAGTCCTGTCCAGCGCCCTAGGCGAGCGGCGACCTTGGCCTCCAGCTCCTGCCAGTTCGCCGGCCAGGCTTCCTCGTCGGGGCTAAGGTAGACTCCCAGATAGAGGAGATGGGTCGTGCTCCAGGCAAAAGGCCTGAGCTCCTCCGGCAGGGAGTCCACCCGCCACTGACCCACCAGGAGTCCGGAACATTTCTCCCAGTTGATCCTGGCGGAGGACGCGGCCGAGTAAATCTCCTGGCACTCACGCATCCTCCGCAGGTCAGCGGGATCCTCTACCGCGAGGAGCACGTCATCGGCGTAAGCCGAGAGGACGACCTCCACGCCCGGCCCTTGCAGAGCCAGTCCCGTCAACCTCGTCCGCAAGAGGCGCAGGAAAGGCTCCACGCAAACGGCGTATAACTGGCCGGACATGGGGCATCCCTGGCGCACCCCTCTCCTAAAGCGAAGGGGCGCCGTCAAGGACCCGTTAACCTTAATCAGACACTCCGCGGCGGCGTACAAAAGTCGGATCCGGGCGACGAAATGCGTCCCGAACCCGAAAGCGCGCAGAGTTCCGAGCAGATAGTCGTGATCCACCCTGTCGAACGCCTTCTCTTGGTCGAGGGATAGGAAGGCGACCGACAGACCAGCCTCCTGGGAGCAATGGATGAGGTCCCGGACCAGATGGATGTTGTCGTGGATCGTCCGGCCCGGGACCGTGTATGACTGGTCGGGGTGAATCATGTGGTCCAGCACGGCACCAAGGCGAGCAGACATCGCCCTGGCGAAGATTTTGTAGTCCGTGCTGAGGAGGGAGACCGGGCGCCAGTTCTTAAGGAGGCGGAGATCGCCCTTCTTAGGCAGCAGGACGATGACTGCCCTGCGCCAAGAGAGGGGCATCTCCCCGGTCGCCAGACTTTCCCCCAGGACCCGCGCGTAGTCGCTCCCCAGGACGTCCCAGAACGCCCTGTGGAACTCCACGGTCAGCCCGTCCAGCCCCGGGGATTTTCCCCTCGAGAGCCGGGCGAGGGCACCGGTCAGCTCCGCCAGGCTTAGCGGAGCTTCCAGATTTTCGGCGCCCTCCGGGCTGACCTTCGGCAGGTCCTCCCACAAAACTCTACGCGCTTCCTCGCTGGACGGATCCGGAGAGAACAGAGCCCCGTAATATTCACGGACCCTGTTGTTGACGCCCTCCGGATCCGAGACGAGAGAGCCGTCGTCGGCCAGCAGCGTCAAGAGCTGCTTACGGACACTCTGCCTTTTTTCCAGCGAGTAGAAGAAGGGGGAGCCGCGGTCCAGATCCCGCAGGAACCGGATCCGCGACCTCACGAACGCGCCTCGGGACCCGACGAGCTGCAGGTCCTTCAGCGCGGCCTTCTTCGCTTCGTACACCGTCCGCAGGGCCGGGTCCTGGACGACTTGACCGAGACGGGCTTCCAGGTCGAGCACCTCTTTTTCTAGGCGCCCGACTCTGGCCGCCCGCCTCTTGGTCGACCCCCTCGCGTACTCTTGACAGAAGACGCGGACGTGAGCCTTGCCCACGTCCCACCATAGCCTCAAGGAGGGGAAGCCCCCCTGCTTCCTTCTCCAGTCGGACCAGAATCGACGGAACGAGTCCTGGAACCGCACGTCCTCCAGCAGCCGGTTGTTAAAGTGCCAGTACGCGGACCCCGTCCTCGCGCGGAGCGAAGCGAGCTCCGCCCACACCAGGTGGTGGTCCGAACACGGCACCGGCCGCATGGAGGCCGCCGGGACGCAGGAAACGTACGCCCGAGACACGTAAAGGCGGTCGACTCTAGACCATCCAACTCCAGGCCTCACCCAAGTAAAGGCGCTGGAGTCGGGGTGGAGATTTCGCCAGACGTCCACCAAGTCGAAGGACCCGACCAGGTCCCTCAACTTCTCCATCGCCGTCATGCACTGCGGGGCACCGGAGCGGTCCCTCGCCTCGAGGGTGCAGTTAAAATCCCCCCCGAGGACAATGCAGTCGCCGACGTCGACGGAGCCAAGAAGAGCGGACACCTCTTCAAAGAAGCGCGTTTGCTGCGGGCCGGGATGAGGGGCGTACACGTTCACGAGATGGAGCGGCACGTCCCCCAGGCGAACCGTTACGTGCAGCAAGCGGCCTGGCACGGGCTCCTCGACCCCCAAGATCTCCGGCTGAAAATGCGGGCCCAGCAAGATGGCCACCCCACTAGAAATGGCGGTGAGGTGGCTCATGCGGACCTCTCCTTGCCATTCCAGGAGCCACGTGGCTTCGTCTCCCGGAACGGTGTGGGTTTCTTGCAGGAAGCACACCGCATATTTCCCCTCCCGCAGGAGCGAAAAATTGTCAAATCTACGGCGTGCCCCTCTGCCGCCGTTGATGTTGAGGCTGGCTATGGTTATCTTCATGACAAAAGCATAGTGCAACCTCTACCTTAACCTATTGTGGGGGAGGGAGCGGAGTCTTTTGTTGAACTCCGCTCCCTCCGCAGCCCAGCGAGGAGTCCCTCGAGCTCGCGCAGCTCAAGGTGCTGCTCCTTTGTCAAGGGCCCGTCCGCGGCCAAGGTTTTAACGGCGGCGCGGACGGACCCCTTGATCAGCTCCGGCTCGGACCATTTTTCCAGGGCCAGTCGGGCTTGGTCGCGGCGACCCCGGCTCTGGGCCAAAAAGTCCCGGAGTTCCTTTGCAGGAACGAGGAGGGCCTCAGCGGCGGCCGCGAGCAGATCCACCGCCTCACTGGCGGTGGTCTCTAGGTCTTCACCCGCGTCCCCCACCGAGTCCCCGTCCTCCTCCGGGAGGTGGCCGCCAGCAGCCGGCCCATCGACCGCACAAGGTACGGCAAATGACCCGGCCGCTCCAACCGGCCCTGGCACTGCCCCGATCCCACCCCCAGGATCGTCGGCAGAGGAGTCCCCACTGGGCTCTTTTAAAAATGGTGCCGGGTCGGGAAATGACAGCGGAAGGGGTTCCCCCTCCGCCCCAGGAACCGGAGAACAAGGAGAGACCCGGCCATAGGAAATCCCCAGGCCCTCCAAGTGCTCCAGCTCCAAAGTAAGGGGCGAGGGTGGGTGTTCCTCCCCCTCCCCGCTGCCACCCCCCGGCCCAGCATCTACAGTGTCATAGTTATTTGTTTGTATTTCTGCCGGGTCGAGCGACTCCCGGGGGAAGTTGGATAATAGCCGGGCGGGCTCAGGTTCGGCCTTTTCGGCCCCGCCCGCCTCGGTCCCCGGGACGCCCGGCCCGGCGGCTACGCATTCCTCCGCGGTCCCCACGCCCCCCACGACAGGCAGATCTTCCACGCCCACCCCAGGAGGCAGCGGCTGGGCAGCCTCGACTGCCTCACCCTCCCCGGGGAAAGACTCCTCGCGCCTGCAGCGCAATTTGGGGGCGCTGGTGGGGGACGCGGGACACGCGGCGGGCACCGCCTCCTCCGCGGAGGGATGTTGTTCCCCCTCCGCCTCATTGGGGCGGTGCCTCTTTTTGTTCCTGGGGGCGCGCGGAGTCAGGGAGACCTCCATGTCTGCCGAGGCCTCCCGCTCCGCCCCCCCCTTTTCCTTTTCTTGCCCGCGCCTGGGCCCCTCTGTGGTGGTATTCAAGGGCCCGGGCACGGGCTCGGGGCACCCCGCGCTCGCCGGTGACTGGGTTGGGCTGAGCGCGGTGGTCAAACTTTCCGGCGCACCGAGGGGACCCGCCTCTAGATGTTTCTCCTTCTTCCGCGCCTTCTTTCCGGCCGGACGCTCTCCCTCCCCCCCGCCGGAGGCCCTGAAAACAAAGGCCTCCGACGATGCCCGCGCACCCATGGCTCCCGGCACGCGGACGCAACTAGGGGGAGGGGTGGCGGCGGCGCCAGCTATGGCCGCCTTCGGTGGTTTGGCGGCCTTGGAGGCGGGGCAGTTCTTACGAACGTGCCCCACCTCCCTGCAGGCATGGCACCGCACGCCGTCCGACGTCCAGAAGACGCGGTAGGCAGTCCCCTCGTGCACCACATTAAAGTGCCCTTCTGTCATGTCCTCCCGCGCCAGCCGGACAAAGAGCTGGCGGCGGAAGGAGAACACGTGGCGCAGGCTGTTCTCCCTGAGGCCGAGCGGTATGGGGTTGATCCCCGACCTTACCTCCCCCAGTTGGTGTAGGTGAGGGAGGAGGAGCTCAGCGGAAACAAAGGGCGGGACGTTTGACACGATGACCCTCTGCGCGGTGGCCTCGAGAGGGTCCACCGGCAGGAACGTCCCGCCCACCGTGAGCCCCTTTTCAAGGGCCAGGGACACCGCCCGCTCCGACCCCAGGAAGAACACGGCCTTCCCAGACATCTTGGAGGCTGCGACAATGGCCGAGGGGCCGACTACCCCGGCCATCGCCCGCACGCACTCCTCGATGGTCATTGTGGGGTGAGTGTAGCTCTTGACCCCGTGTTTTTTCGTAATTAACCTAAATGGTGGCAGGGCAGCGGGTGGCGCAGGAGGGGCCGTGGAAGCGGTTGCCACCTGCGCATACGTCCTTGCTGGCCCTGCCACCGGCGTGGATGGGGTCGCCATCACGGGGTCCCTTTAAGGGCTACACCCACCCCAAAGTCACAGGCCTTAATGGTCTTAATTAGGCCTCTTATCTAAAAGACTGAAGCAGAGGAGCTCTTAACGAGGTACCTCTCCCCTAGTTGGCAATTGGGGAGAGGCCTTGCTCCCTCTGCTCAGTTGTCTTAATTGGTTTGGTTTTTTTTTTGTAAATTTGGAAGGAAGAGACCTCAGAGAGAGAGGGGAGAAACAGAGTAGCAGAGAAAGAGAGAGGGGGGTGGGAAGGGGGGGGGGGACTGCGAGGGCAGGTCTCCCCTCGCAGCTGTGGGTGGGTGCACTCCCCAGATGGCAAAACACAAAAGTCTTTGGGGTGGTCTTCAGGTGGGGGGAGAAGATGTCTTCACCTGGGGTAGCTGGAGCCACCAGGCACTCCTAACGATCTTTAATAGGGTGATTAATGACAATCTTCAGCCTGGTAGCTCCAGCTATCCCAGGCTAGGCAAATGTGGGGGGGGTGGGGGGGGTTCCAATTGTGGGGGGGGCCCAGTTGTAAGCACGGCCCCCACGCACACTACCACACACACACACACCCCCCGCGATGTTCCGGCCCTCAGTGGTCTTCTTTCCTCCCCCCACCGATACAACAAAGTCTGTTTGGGGAAATGCACCCACACCCACCTGTAGAAATGTTGGGTCTCCCTCCTTCCACACTGGATGGTTGTTGTGGTTTTTCCCCCTCTCTCCAACTCCTTGCAGAATGGTAAAAAGATGTTAAATGTTTTCTGTCTTCCTCCTCTCCCTCTGGGTAAAGTTGGTGGTGAAACCCCTTCCTTCCTTCTGTTCCTGGGCTGGTCTCAGGGCTCCCCAGGCAGGAGCTCAAGTTGCTAGCTGCTTCCCTCACTGCTCACAGTTCCTACTGTGCAGGACACGCCTCCACTGCTGCACAATTGGTCCTTGTGCATGAAACTCTTTTAGAGTCTACCTGTGAAAACATAAAACAATAACGGTGCCACCCAACCTGGGTGACACTCCAGACATTTACAAGGCCCTTTTTTTCCCCCCCTTTTTTTTGTTTTTTTTTTGTGTTTTTCTTTTTTTGGTTTTTTTTTTGGGCACTAAAATCACAATTTTTCCCCAGTGCCCCCTATAAAAGGGAAGGGGACACTAAAAGCACCGGCAATTAAAACAAATTAACTTTAAAACGTAAAATCAAATTAAAATTTGGTTGCCGGGCGTGATGATGCACTCCAGTCCCTCCGGTGCCCACCTCTCGCGGAAGGCCGCGAGCGTACCGGTGGACACCGCGTGCTCCATCTCCAAGGACACCCTGGACCGGATGTAAGAGCGGAAGAGAGGCAGGCAGTCAGGTTGAACGACCCCCTCGACCGCCCGCTGCCTGGACCGGCTGATGGCACCCTTGGCCGTGCCCAGGAGCAGTCCTACGAGGAGGCCTTCGGACCTACCCGCTCCCCTCCGCACAGGGTGCCCAAAGATCAGGAGGGTGGGACTGAAGTGCAGCCAGAATTTCAGGAGCAGCCCCTTCAAATAATGGAACAGGGGCTGCAACCTCGTGCACTCAATAAAAACATGGAACACGGACTCCTCCAGACCGCAGAAATTGCAGGCGGCCTGGGAGTCCGTGAACCGGCTTAAAAATTTGTTGCACGGCACTGCTCCGTGCACCACCCTCCAGGCCAAGTCCCCGATGAATAGTGGGAGGACCCCTGCGTAGAGTGCCCTCCATCGGGGACCCCCGCCTCCTCCGGACGGCAAGATGGTACGCCATGGCGTGTCCGGACGGCCGGCGAGGATGGCAAAGTTGAGGGTGTGCAGGAGCAGCCCGTACAGGAAACCCCTCCGCGCGGAACTGAAAGGCACGGAGGGGATTTCCCCGAGGCGGCTCAAGTTGTGAGGCGCCGGCCCCCGAGGGAGGTTCCGGGGTTTGGCGCCGATGAGGAATTCCGTCCGGACGGGGGTCAGTTCGGACGGGATCTCCCCACGTGCTTGAGCCTCCTCGATACACCTAACGGAGTCAGGGCCCAGAGCTGTTTTTAGCGACTCGATGGCATCGGCCGCGCGGCGGACGTTGGCAGAATTTAGGCGCCGCGCCAGCGTGACTGGCGCCATCCAGCCCGCTCCTCCGCCATCGAGCAGGTCCCTGACCCTGGTCACCTCACCAGCCACAGCCCTCTCTTCCGACCGCCACATGAAGCCTCGGCCGTGGAGGTACGGATTCCCGAGCAGCGGTTCCTGCAGGACGGCCGCCACTCCAGCCGGCGGAGAGCTGCGCTTGGTGGAGACTTTGTTCCAGACCCTGATGAGTTCCCTGTAAAAGACAGGCAGCTCCCGGAGGGCGGTCCTGGCACCCCCCAAGTTCACAAACAGGAGCTGCGTGTCATAATTGAGGTCGAGCTGCTGGCGGAAGAAATACCTCGCCAGAGCACACCACCTAGGAGGGGGCTCGACGTAAAGGTATCTCTGCAGGGTCTGAAGACGGAAAGTCGCGAGCTGGGCGCTGACGCACACCAACGACTGACCGCCCTCCTCAAGCGGGAGACTCAAGACCGCGACAGAGACCCAGTGCTTCCTGTTGTTCCAGAAGAAGTCCACCAGCTTCTTCTGTATCTTGGCGACAAACGCAGGGGGAGGGGTCAAAGTGACCAGCCGGTACCACAGCATTGCGGCCACCAGCTGGTTTATGACTAGCGCTCGACCCCTGTAGGACAGCACTCGGAGCAGTCCTGTCCAGCGCCCTAGGCGAGCGGCGACCTTGGCCTCCAGCTCCTGCCAGTTCGCCGGCCAGGCTTCCTCGTCGGGGCTAAGGTAGACTCCCAGATAGAGGAGATGGGTCGTGCTCCAGGCAAAAGGCCTGAGCTCCTCCGGCAGGGAGTCCACCCGCCACTGACCCACCAGGAGTCCGGAACATTTCTCCCAGTTGATCCTGGCGGAGGACGCGGCCGAGTAAATCTCCTGGCACTCACGCATCCTCCGCAGGTCAGCGGGATCCTCTACCGCGAGGAGCACGTCATCGGCGTAAGCCGAGAGGACGACCTCCACGCCCGGCCCTTGCAGAGCCAGTCCCGTCAACCTCGTCCGCAAGAGGCGCAGGAAAGGCTCCACGCAAACGGCGTATAACTGGCCGGACATGGGGCATCCCTGGCGCACCCCTCTCCTAAAGCGAAGGGGCGCCGTCAAGGACCCGTTAACCTTAATCAGACACTCCGCGGCGGCGTACAAAAGTCGGATCCGGGCGACGAAATGCGTCCCGAACCCGAAAGCGCGCAGAGTTCCGAGCAGATAGTCGTGATCCACCCTGTCGAACGCCTTCTCTTGGTCGAGGGATAGGAAGGCGACCGACAGACCAGCCTCCTGGGAGCAATGGATGAGGTCCCGGACCAGATGGATGTTGTCGTGGATTGTCCGGCCCGGGACCGTGTATGACTGGTCGGGGTGGATCATGTGGTCCAGCACGGCACCAAGGCGAGCAGACATCGCCCTGGCGAAGATTTTGTAGTCCGTGCTGAGGAGGGAGACCGGGCGCCAGTTCTTAAGGAGGCGGAGATCGCCCTTCTTAGGCAGCAGGACGATGACTGCCCTGCGCCAAGAGAGGGGCATCTCCCCGGTCGCCAGACTTTCCCCCAGGACCCGCGCGTAGTCGCCCCCCAGGACGTCCCAGAACGCCCTGTGGAACTCCACGGTCAGCCCGTCCAGCCCCGGGGATTTTCCCCTCGAGAGCCGGGCGAGGGCACCGGTCAGCTCCGCCAGGCTTAGCGGAGCTTCCAGATTTTCGGCGCCCTCCGGGCTGACCTTCGGCAGGTCCTCCCACAAAACTCTACGCGCTTCCTCGCTGGACAGATCCGGAGAGAACAGAGCCCCGTAATATTCACGGACCCTGTTGCTGACGCCCTCCGGATCCGAGACGAGAGAGCCGTCGTCGGCCAGCAGCGTCAAGAGCTGCTTACGGACACTCTGCCTTTTTTCCAGCGAGTAGAAGAAGGGGGAGCCGCGGTCCAGATCCCGCAGGAACCGGATCCGCGACCTCACGAACGCGCCTCGGGACCCGACGAGCTGCAGGTCCTTCAGCGCGGCCTTCTTCGCTTCGTACACCGTCCGCAGGGCCGGGTCCTGGACGACTTGACCGAGACGGGCTTCCAGGTCGAGCACCTCTTTTTCTAGGCGCCCGACTCTGGCCGCCCGCCTCTTGGTCGACCCCCTCGCGTACTCTTGACAGAAGACGCGGACGTGAGCCTTGCCCACGTCCCACCATAGCCTCAAGGAGGGGAAGCCCCCCTGCTTCCTTCTCCAGTCGGACCAGAATCGACGGAACGAGTCCTGGAACCGCACGTCCTCCAGCAGCCGGTTGTTAAAGTGCCAGTACGCGGACCCCGTCCTCGCGCGGAGCGAAGCGAGCTCCGCCCACACCAGGTGGTGGTCCGAGCACGGCACCGGCCGCATGGAGGCCGCCGGGACGCAGGAAACGTACGCCCGAGACACGTAAAGGCGGTCGACCCTAGACCATCCAACTCCAGGCCTCACCCAAGTAAAGGCGCTGGAGTCGGGGTGGAGATTTCGCCAGACGTCCACCAAGTCGAAGGACCCGACCAGGTCCCTCAACTTCTCCATCGCCGTCATGCACTGCGGGGCACCGGAGCGGTCCCTCGCCTCGAGGGTGCAGTTAAAATCCCCCCCGAGGACAATGCAGTCGCCGACGTCGACGGAGCCAAGAAGAGCGGACACCTCTTCAAAGAAGCGCGTTTGCTGCGGGCCGGGATGAGGGGCGTACACGTTCACGAGATGGAGCGGCACGTCCCCCAGGCGAACCGTTACGTGCAGCAAGCGGCCTGGCACGGGCTCCTCGACCCCCAAGATCTCCGGCTGAAAATGCGGGCCCAGCAAGATGGCCACCCCACTTGAAATGGCGGTGAGGTGGCTCATGCGGACCTCTCCTTGCCATTCCAGGAGCCACGTGGCTTCGTCTCCCGGAACGGTGTGGGTTTCTTGCAGGAAGCACACCGCGTATTTCCCCTCCCGCAGGAGCGAAAAATTGTCAAATCTACGGCGTGCCCCTCTGCCGCCGTTGATGTTGAGGCTGGCTATGGTTATCTTCATGGCAAAAGCATAGTGCAACCTCTACCTTAACCTATTGTGGGGGAGGGAGCGGAGTCTTTTGTTGAACTCCGCTCCCTCCGCAGCCCAGCGAGGAGTCCCTCGAGCTCGCGCAGCTCAAGGTGCTGCTCCTTTGTCAAGGGCCCGTCCGCGGCCAAGGTTTTAACGGCGGCGCGGACGGACCCCTTGATCAGCTCCGGCTCGGACCATTTTTCCAGGGCCAGTCGGGCTTGGTCGCGGCGACCCCGGCTCTGGGCCAAAAAGTCCCGGAGTTCCTTTGCAGGAACGAGGAGGGCCTCAGCGGCGGCCGCGAGCAGATCCACCGCCTCCCTGGCGGTGGTCTCTAGGTCTTCACCCGCGTCCCCCACCGAGTCCCCGTCCTCCTCCGGGAGGTGGCCGCCAGCAGCCGGCCCATCGACCGCACAAGGTACGGCAAATGAACCGGCCGCTCCAACCGGCCCTGGCACTGCCCCGATCCCACCCCCAGGATCGTCGGCAGAGGAGTCCCCACTGGGCTCTTTTAAAAATGGTGCCGGGTCGGGAAATGACAGCGGAAGGGGTTCCCCCTCCGCCCCAGGAACCGGAGAACAAGGAGAGACCCGGCCATAGGAAATCCCCAGGCCCTCCAAGTGCTCCAGCTCCAAAGTAAGGGGCGAGGGTGGGTGTTCCTCCCCCTCCCCGCTGCCACCCCCCGGCCCAGCATCTACAGTGTCATAATTATTTGTTTCATTCTCTGCCGGGTCGAGCGTCTCCCGGGGGAAGTTGGGTAATAGCTGGGCGGGCTCAGGTTCGGCCTTTTCGGCCTCGCCCGCCTCAGTCCCCGGGACGCCCGGCCCGGCGGCTACGCATTCCTCCGCGGTCCCCACGCCCCCCACGACAGGCAGATCTTCCACTCCATCCCCGGGAGGCAGAGGCTGGGCAGCCTCAACTGTCTCACCCTCCCCGGGGAAAGACTCCTCGCGCCTGCAGCGCAATTTGGGGGCGCTGGTGGGGGACGCGGGACACGCGGCGGGCACCGACTCCTCCGCGGAGGGATGTTGTTCCCCCTCCGCGTCATTGGGGCGGTGCCTCTTTTTGTTCCTGGGGGCGCGCGGAGTCAGGGAGACCTCCATGTCTGCCGAGGCCTCCCGCTCCGCCCCCCCCTTTTCCTTTTCTTGCCCGCGCCCGGGCCCCTCTGTGGTGTTGTTCAAGGGCTCGGGCACGGGCTCGGGGCACCCCGCGCTCGCCGGTGACGGGGTTGGGCTGAGCGCGGTGGTCAAATTATCCGGCGCACTGAGGGGACCCGCCTCTTGATGTTTTGTCTTCTTCCGCGCCTTCTTTCCGGTCGGACGCTCTCCCTCCCCCCCGCCGGAGGCCCTGAAAACAAAGGCCTCCGACGATGCCTGCGCACCCATGGCTCCCGGCACGCGGACGCAACTAGGGGGAGGGGTGGCGGCGGCGCCAGCCTTGGCCGCCTTCGGTGGTTTGGCGGCCTTGGAGGCGGGGCAGTTCTTGCGAACGTGCCCCACCTCCCTGCAGGCATGGCACCGCACGCCGTCCGACGTCCAGAAGACGCGGTAGGCAGTCCCCTCGTGCACCACATTAAAATGACCTTCCGTCGTCTCCTCCCGCGCCAGCCGGACAAAGAGCTGGCGGCGGAAGGAGAACACGTGGCGCAGGCTGTTCTCCCTGAGGCCGAGCGGTATGGGGTTGATCCCTGACCTTACCTCCCCCAGTTGTTGTAGGTGAGGGAGGAGGAGCTCAGCGGAAACAAAGGGCGGGACGTTTGAAACGATGACCCTCTGCGCGGTGGCCTCGAGAGGGTCCACCGGCAGGAACGTCCCGCCCACCGTGAGCCCCTTTTCAAGGGCCAGGGACACCGCCCGCTCCGACCCCAGGAAGAACACGGCCTTCCCAGACATCTTGGAGGCCGCGACAATGGCCGAGGGGCCGACTACCCCAGCCATCGCCCGCACGCACTCCTCAATGCTCATTGTGGGGTGAGTGTAGCTCTTGACCCCGTGTTTCCTGGTTATAAGTCTGAATGGTGGCAGGGCAGCGGGTGGCGCAGGAGGTGCCGTGGATGTGGACACCGCCTGCGCATACGTCCTTGCTGGCCCTGCCACCGGCGTGGATGGGGTCGCCATCACGGGGTCCCTTTAAGGGCTACACCCACCCCAAAGTCACAGGCCTTAATGGTCTTTAATGGCCTCTTATGTTAAACTGAGCAGAGGAGCTCTTAACGAGGCACCTCTCCCCTCGTTGACAATTGGGGAGAGGCCTTGCTCCCTCTGCTCAGTTGTCTTAATTGGTTTTTTTTTGCAAATTTGGAAGGAAGAGGCCTCAGAGAGAGAGGGGAGAAACAGAGTAGCAGAGAAAGAGAGAGGGGGGTGGGAAGGGGGGGGGGGGACTGCGAGGGCAGGTCTCCCCTCGCAGCTGTGGGTGGGTGCACTCCCCAGATGGCAAAAACACAAAAGTCCTTGGGGTGGTCTTCAGGTGGGGGGAGAAGATGTCTTCACCTGGGGTAGCTGGAGCCACCAGGCACTCCTAACGATCTTTAATTGGGTGATTAATAACAATCTTCAGCCTGGTAGCTCCAGCTATCCCAGGCTAGGCAAATGTGGGGGGTGGGGGGGGTTCCAATTGTGGGGGGGGCCTAGTTGTAAGCAAGGCCCCCACGCACACTACCACACACACACACACCCCCCGCGATGTTCCGGCCCTCAGTGGTCTTCTTTCCTCCCCCCACCGATACAACAAAGTCTGTTTGGGGAAATGCACCCACACCCACCTGTAGAAATGTTGGGTCTCCCTCCTTCCACACTGGATGGTTGTTGTGGTTTTTCCCCCTCTCTCCAACTCCTTGCAGAATGGTAAAAAGATGTTAAATGTTTTCTGTCTTCCTCCTCTCCCTCTGGGTAAAGTTGGTGGTGAAACCCCTTCCTTCCTTCTGTTCCTGGGCTGGTCTCAGGGCTCCCCAGGCAGGAGCTCAAGTTGCTAGCTGCTTCCCTCACTGCTCACAGTTCCTACTGTGCAGGACACGCCTCCACTGCTGCACAATTGGTCCTTGTGCATGAAACTCTTTTAGAGTCTACCTGTGAAAACATAAAACATTAAACGGTGCCACCCGACCTGGGTGACACTCCAGACATTTACAAGGCCCATTTTTTTTTCCCCCCTTTTTTGTGTTTTTTTTTTGTGTTTTTTCTTTTTTTTTTTGTTTTTTTTTGGGCACTAAAATCACAATTTTTCCCCAGTGCCCCCTATAAAAGGGAAGGGGACACTAAAAGCACCGGCAATTAAAACAAATTAACTTTAAAACGTAAAATCAAATTAAAATTTGGTTGCCGGGCGTGATGATGCACTCCAGTCCCTCCGGTGCCCACCTCTCGCGGAAGGCCGCGAGCGTACCGGTGGACACCGCGTGCTCCATCTCCAAGGACACCCTGGACCGGATGTAAGAGCGGAAGAGAGGCAGGCAGTCAGGTTGAACGACCCCCTCGACCGCCCGCTGCCTGGACCGGCTGATGGCACCCTTGGCCGTGCCCAGGAGCAGTCCTACGAGGAGGCCTTCGGACCTACCCGCTCCCCTCCGCACAGGGTGCCCAAAGATCAGGAGAGTGGGACTGAAGTGCAGCCAGAATTTCAGGAGCAGCCCCTTCAAATAGTGGAACAGGGGCTGCAACCTCGTGCATTCAATAAAAACATGGAACACGGACTCCTCCAGACCGCAGAAATTGCAGGCGGCCTGGGAGTCCGTGAACCGGCTTAAAAATTTATTGCACGGCACTGCTCCGTGCACCACCCTCCAGGCCAAGTCCCCGATGAATAGTGGGAGGACCCCTGCGTAGAGTGCCCTCCATCGGGGACCCCCGCCTCCTCCGGACGGCAAGATGGTACGCCATGGCGTGTCCGGACGGCCGGCGAGGATGGCAAAGTTGAGGGTGTGCAGGAGCAGCCCGTACAGGAAACCCCTCCGCGCGGAACTGAAAGGCACGGAGGGGATTTCCCCGAGGCGGCTCAAGTTGTGAGGCGCCGGCCCCCGAGGGAGGTTCCGGGGTTTGGCGCCGATGAGGAATTCCGTCCGGACGGGGGTCAGTTCGGACGGGATCTCCCCACGTGCTTGAGCCTCCTCGATACACCTAACGGAGTCAGGGCCCAGAGCTGTTTTTAGCGACTCGATGGCATCGGCCGCGCGGCGGACGTTGGCAGAATTTAGGCGCCGCGCCAGCGTGACTGGCGCCATCCAGCCCGCTCCTCCGCCATCGAGCAGGTCCCTGACCCTGGTCACCTCACCAGCCACAGCCCTCTCTTCCGACCGCCACATAAAGCCTCGGCCGTGGAGGTACGGATTCCCGAGCAGCGGCTCCTGCAGGACGGCCGCCACTCCAGCCGGCGGAGAGCTGCGCTTGGTGGAGACTTTGTTCCAGACCCTGATGAGTTCCCTGTAAAAGACAGGCAGCTCCCGGAGGGCGGTCCTGGCACCCCCCAAGTTCACAAACAGGAGCTGCGTGTCATAATTGAGGTCGAGCTGCTGGCGGAAGAAATACCTCGCCAGAGCACACCACCTAGGAGGGGGCTCGACGTAAAGGTATCTCTGCAGGGTCTGAAGACGGAAAGTCGCGAGCTGGGCGCTGATGCACACCAATGACTGACCGCCCTCCTCAAGCGGGAGACTCAAGACTGCGGCAGAGACCCAGTGCTTCCTGTTGTTCCAGAAGAAGTCCACCAGCTTCTTCTGTATCTTGGCGACAAACGCAGGGGGAGGGGTCAAAGTGACCAGCCGGTACCACAGCATTGCGGCCACCAGCTGGTTTATGACTAGCGCTCGACCCCTGTAGGACAGCACTCGGAGCAGTCCTGTCCAGCGCCCTAGGCGAGCGGCGACCTTGGCCTCCAGCTCCTGCCAGTTCGCCGGCCAGGCTCCCTCGTCGGGGCTAAGGTAGACTCCCAGATAGAGGAGATGGGTCGTGCTCCAGGCAAAAGGCCTGAGCTCCTCCGGCAGGGAGTCCACCCGCCACTGACCCACCAGGAGTCCGGAACATTTCTCCCAATTGATCCTGGCGGAGGACGCGGCCGAGTAAATCTCCTGGCACTCACGCATCCTCCGCAGGTCAGCGGGATCCTCTATCGCGAGGAGCACGTCATCGGCGTAAGCCGAGAGGACGACCTCCACGCCCGGCCCTTGCAGAGCCAGTCCCGTCAACCTCGTCCGCAAGAGGCGCAGGAAAGGCTCCACGCAAACGGCGTATAACTGGCCGGACATGGGGCATCCCTGGCGCACCCCTCTCCTAAAGCGAAGGGGCGCCGTCAAGGACCCGTTAACCTTAATCAGACACTCCGCGGCGGCGTACAAAAGTCGGATCCGGGCGACGAAATGCGTCCCGAACCCGAAAGCGCGCAGAGTTCCGAGCAGATAGTCGTGATCCACCCTGTCGAACGCCTTCTCTTGGTCGAGGGATAGGAAGGCGACCGACAGACCAGCCTCCTGGGAACAATGGATGAGGTCCCGGACCAGATGGATGTTATCGTGGATTGTCCGGCCCGGGACCGTGTATGACTGGTCGGGGTGGATCATGTGGTCCAGCACGGCACCAAGGCGAGCAGACATCGCCCTGGCGAAGATTTTGTAGTCCGTGCTGAGGAGGGAGACCGGGCGCCAGTTCTTAAGGAGGCGGAGATCGCCCTTCTTAGGCAGCAAGACGATGACTGCCCTGCGCCAAGAGAGGGGCATCTCCCCGGTCGCCAGACTTTCCCCCAGGACCCGCGCGTAGTCGCCCCCCAGGACGTCCCAGAACGCCCTGTGGAAACTCCACGGTCAGCCCGTCCAGCCCCGGGGATTTTCCCCTCGAGAGCCGGGCGAGGGCACCGGTCAGCTCCGCCAGGCTTAGCGGAGCTTCCAGATTTTCGGCGCCCTCCGGGCCGACCTTCGGCAGGTCCTCCCACAAAACTCTACGCGCTTCCTCGCTGGACGGATCCGGAGAGAACAGAGCCCCGTAATATTCACGGACCCTGTTGTTGACGCCCTCCGGATCCGAGACGAGAGAGCCGTCGTCGGCCAGCAGCGTCAAGAGCTGCTTACGGACACTCTGCCTTTTTTCCAGCGAGTAGAAGAAGGGGGAGCCGCGGTCCAGATCCCGCAGGAACCGGATCCGCGACCTCACGAACGCGCCTCGGGACCCGACGAGCTGCAGGTCCTTCAGCGCGGCCTTCTTCGCTTCGTACACCGTCCGCAGGGCCGGGTCCTGGACGACTTGACCGAGACGGGCTTCCAGGTCGAGCACCTCTTTTTCTAGGCGCCCGACTCTGGCCGCCCGCCTCTTGGTCGACCCCCTCGCGTACTCTTGACAGAAGACGCGGACGTGAGCCTTGCCCACGTCCCACCATAGCCTCAAGGAGGGGAAGCCCCCCTGCTTCCTTCTCCAGTCGGACCAGAATCGACGGAACGAGTCCTGGAACCGCACGTCCTCCAGCAGCCGGTTGTTAAAGTGCCAGTACGCGGACCCCGTCCTCGCGCGGAGCGAAGCGAGCTCCGCCCACACCAGGTGGTGGTCCGAGCACGGCACCGGCCGCATGGAGGCCGCCGGGACGCAGGAAACGTACGCCCGAGACACGTAAAGGCGGTCGACCCTAGACCATCCAACTCCAGGCCTCACCCAAGTAAAGGCGCTGGAGTCGGGGTGGAGATTTCGCCAGACGTCCACCAAGTCGAAGGACCCGACCAGGTCCCTCAACTTCTCCATCGCCGTCATGCACTGCGGGGCACCGGAGCGGTCCCTCGCCTCGAGGGTGCAGTTAAAATCCCCCCCGAGGACAATGCAGTCGCCGACGTCGACGGAGCCAAGAAGAGCGGACACCTCTTCAAAGAAGCGCGTTTGCTGCGGGCCGGGATGAGGGGCGTACACGTTCACGAGATGGAGCGGCACGTCCCCCAGGCGAACCGTTACGTGCAGCAAGCGGCCTGGCACGGGCTCCTCGACCCCCAAGATCTCCGGCTGAAAATGCGGGCCCAGCAAGATGGCCACCCCACTTGAAATGGCGGTGAGGTGGCTCATGCGGACCTCTCCTTGCCATTCCAGGAGCCACGTGGCTTCGTCTCCCGGAACGGTGTGGGTTTCTTGCAGGAAGCACACCGCGTATTTCCCCTCCCGCAGGAGCGAAAAATTGTCAAATCTACGGCGTGCCCCTCTGCCGCCGTTGATGTTGAGGCTGGCTATGGTTATCTTCATGGCAAAAGCATAGTGCAACCTCTACCTTAACCTATTGTGGGGGAGGGAGCGGAGTCTTTTGTTGAACTCCGCTCCCTCCGCAGCCCAGCGAGGAGTCCCTCGAGCTCGCGCAGCTCAAGGTGCTGCTCCTTTGTCAAGGGCCCGCCCGCGGCCAAGGTTTTAACGGCGGCGCGGACGGACCCCTTGATCAGCTCCGGCTCGGACCATTTTTCCAGGGCCAGTCGGGCTTGGTCGCGGCGACCCCGGCTCTGGGCCAAAAAGTCCCGGAGTTCCTTTGCAGGAACGAGGAGGGCCTCAGCGGCGGCCGCGAGCAGATCCACCGCCTCCCTGGCGGTGGTCTCTAGGTCTTCACCCGCGTCCCCCACCGAGTCCCCGTCCTCCTCCGGGAGGTGGCCGCCAGCAGCCGGCCCATCGACCGCACAAGGTACGGCAAATGAACCGGCCGCTCCAACCGGCCCTGGCACTGCCCCGATCCCACCCCCAGGATCGTCGGCAGAGGAGTCCCCACTGGGCTCTTTTAAAAATGGTGCCGGGTCGGGAAATGACAGCGGAAGGGGTTCCCCCTCCGCCCCAGGAACCGGAGAACAAGGAGAGACCCGGCCATAGGAAATCCCCAGGCCCTCCAAGTGCTCCAGCTCCAAAGTAAGGGGCGAGGGTGGGTGTTCCTCCCCCTCCCCGCTGCCACCCCCCGGCCCAGCATCTACAGTGTCATAATTATTTGTTTCATTCTCTGCCGGGTCGAGCAACTCCCGGGGGAAGTTGGGTAATAGCTGGGCGGGCTCAGGTTCGGCCTTTTCGGCCTCGCCCGCCTCAGTCCCCGGGACGCCCGGCCCGGCGGCTACGCATTCCTCCGCGGTCCCCACGCCCCCCACGACAGGCAGATCTTCCACTCCATCCCCGGGAGGCAGAGGCTGGGCAGCCTCAACTGTCTCACCCTCCCCGGGGAAAGACTCCTCGCGCCTGCAGCGCAATTTGGGGGCGCTGGTGGGGGACGCGGGACACGCGGCGGGCACCGACTCCTCCGCGGAGGGATGTTGTTCCCCCTCCGCGTCATTGGGGCGGTGCCTCTTTTTGTTCCTGGGGGCGCGCGGAGTCAGGGAGACCTCCATGTCTGCCGAGGCCTCCCGCTCCGCCCCCCCCTTTTCCTTTCCTTGCCCGCGCCTGGGCCCCTCTGTGGTGTTGTTCAAGGGCTCGGGCACGGGCTCGGGGCACCCCGCGCTCGCCGGTGACGGGGTTGGGCTGAGCGCGGTGGTCAAATTATCCGGCGCACTGAGGGGACCCGCCTCTTGATGTTTTGTCTTCTTCCGCGCCTTCTTTCCGGTCGGACGCTCTCCCTCCCCCCCGCCGGAGGCCCTGAAAACAAAGGCCTCCGACGATGCCTGCGCACCCATGGCTCCCGGCACGCGGACGCAACTAGGGGGAGGGGTGGCGGCGGCGCCAGCCTTGGCCGCCTTCGGTGGTTTGGCGGCCTTGGAGGCGGGGCAGTTCTTGCGAACGTGCCCCACCTCCCTGCAGGCATGGCACCGCACGCCGTCCGACGTCCAGAAGACGCGGTAGGCAGTCCCCTCGTGCACCACATTAAAATGACCTTCCATCGTCTCCTCCCGCGCCAGCCGGACAAAGAGCTGGCGGCGGAAGGAGAACACGTGGCGCAGGCTGTTCTCCCTGAGGCCGAGCGGTATGGGGTTGATCCCTGACCTTACCTCCCCCAGTTGTTGTAGGTGAGGGAGGAGGAGCTCAGCGGAAACAAAGGGCGGGACGTTTGAAACGATGACCCTCTGCGCGGTGGCCTCGAGAGGGTCCACCGGCAGGAACGTCCCGCCCACCGTGAGCCCCTTTTCAAGGGCCAGGGACACCGCCCGCTCCGACCCCAGGAAGAACACGGCCTTCCCAGACATCTTGGAGGCCGCGACAATGGCCGAGGGGCCGACTACCCCAGCCATCGCCCGCACGCACTCCTCAATGCTCATTGTGGGGTGAGTGTAGCTCTTGACCCCGTGTTTCCTGGTTATAAGTCTGAATGGTGGCAGGGCAGCGGGTGGCGCAGGAGGTGCCGTGGATGTGGACACCGCCTGCGCATACGTCCTTGCTGGCCCTGCCACCGGCGTGGATGGGGTCGCCATCACGGGGTCCCTTTAAGGGCTACACCCACCCCAAAGTCACAGGCCTTAATGGTCTTTAATGGCCTCTTATGTTAAACTGAGCAGAGGAGCCCTTAACGAGGCACCTCTCCCCTCGTTGACAATTGGGGAGAGGCCTTGCTCCCTCTGCTCAGTTGTCTTAATTGGTTTTTTTTTGCAAATTTGGAAGGAAGAGGCCTCAGAGAGAGAGGGGAGAAACAGAGTAGCAGAGAAAGAGAGAGGGGGGTGGGAAGGGGGGGGGGGGACTGCGAGGGCAGGTCTCCCCTCGCAGCTGTGGGTGGGTGCACTCCCCAGATGGCAAAAACACAAAAGTCCTTGGGGTGGTCTTCAGGTGGGGGGAGAAGATGTCTTCACCTGGGGTAGCTGGAGCCACCAGGCACTCCTAACGATCTTTAATTGGGTGATTAATAACAATCTTCAGCCTGGTAGCTCCAGCTATCCCAGGCTAGGCAAATGTGGGGGGTGGGGGGGGTTCCAATTGTGGGGGGGGCCTAGTTGTAAGCAAGGCCCCCACGCACACTACCACACACACACACACCCCCCGCGATGTTCCGGCCCTCAGTGGTCTTCTTTCCTCCCCCCACCGATACAACAAAGTCTGTTTGGGGAAATGCACCCACACCCACCTGTAGAAATGTTGGGTCTCCCTCCTTCCACACTGGATGGTTGTTGTGGTTTTTCCCCCTCTCTCCAACTCCTTGCAGAATGGTAAAAAGATGTTAAATGTTTTCTGTCTTCCTCCTCTCCCTCTGGGTAAAGTTGGTGGTGAAACCCCTTCCTTCCTTCTGTTCCTGGGCTGGTCTCAGGGCTCCCCAGGCAGGAGCTCAAGTTGCTAGCTGCTTCCCTCACTGCTCACAGTTCCTACTGTGCAGGACACGCCTCCACTGCTGCACAATTGGTCCTTGTGCATGAAACTCTTTTAGAGTTTATCTGTAAAACATAAAACATTAAACCGTGCCACCCGCCCTGGATGACACAGCAGACATTTACAAGGCCCCTTTTTTTTTTGTTGTTTTTTTTTTGGGGCGCTAAAATCTAATTTTTCCGGTGCCCCCTATAAAAGGGAAGGGGACACTAAAAGCACCGGCAATTAAAACAAATTAAACTTTAAAACGTAAAAATTTGAACACGGATCGTTGAATTCAAAGTCCAGAGTGCTCATGAAACTCTTTTTGGAGTTCACCTGCAAAAACATAAAACATGTATCCGTGCCACCCGACCTGGATGACACACACAAGACATTTACAAGGCCCCTTTTTTATTTATTTTTTTGTGTTTTTTTTTTTGGGGCACTAAAATCAAATTTTTCCTTTTTCCAGTGCCCCCTATAAAAGGAGAGGGGGACACTAAAAGCACCGGCTATTAAAACAAATTAAACTTTAAAACGTAAAATCAAATTAAAATTTGGTTGCCGGGCGTGATGATGCACTCCAGTCCCTCCGGTGCCCACCTCTCGCGGAAGGCCGCGAGCGTACCGGTGGACACCGCGTGCTCCATCTCCAAGGACACCCTGGATCGGATGTAAGAGCGGAAGAGAGGCAGGCAGTCAGGTTGAACGACCCCCTCGACCGCCCGCTGCCTGGACCGGCTGATGGCACCCTTGGCCGTGCCCAGGAGCAGTCCTACGAGGAGGCCTTCGGACCTACCCGCTCCCCTCCGCACAGGGTGCCCAAAGATCAGGAGAGTGGGACTGAAGTGCAGCCAGAATTTCAGGAGCAGCCCCTTCAAATAATGGAACAGGGGCTGCAACCTTGTGCACTCCATAAAAACATGGAACACGGACTCCTCCAGACCGCAGAAATTGCAGGCGGCCTGGGAGTCCGTGAACCGGCTTAAAAATTTGTTGCACGGCACTGCTCCGTGCACCACCCTCCAGGCCAAGTCCCCGATGAATAGTGGGAGGACCCCTGCGTAGAGTGCCCTCCATCGGGGACCCCCGCCTCCTCCGGACGGCAAGATGGTACGCCATGGCGTGTCCGGACGGCCGGCGAGGATGGCAAAGTTGAGGGTGTGCAGGAGCAGCCCGTACAGGAAACCCCTCCGCGCGGAACTGAAAGGCACGGAGGGGATTTCCCCGAGGCGGCTCAAGTTGTGAGGCGCCGGCCCCCGAGGGAGGTTCCGGAGTTTGGCGCCGATGAGGAATTCCGTCCGGACGGGGGTCAGTTCGGACGGGATCTCCCCACGTGCTTGAGCCTCCTCGATGCACCTAACGGAGTCAGGGCCCAGAGCTGTTTTTAGCGACTCGATGGCATCGGCCGCGTGGCGGACGTTGGCAGAGTTTAGGCGCCGCGCCAGCGTGTCTGGCGCCATCCAGCCCGCTCCTCCGCCATCGAGCAGGTCCCTGACCCTGGTCACCTCACCAGCCACAGCCCTCTCTTCCGACCGCCACATGAAGCCTCGGCCGTGGAGGTACGGATTCCCGAGCAGCGGCTCCTGCAGGACGGCCGCCACTCCAGCCGGCGGAGAGCTGCGCTTGGTGGAGACTTTGTTCCAGACCCTGATGAGTTCCCTGTAAAAGACAGGCAGCTCCCGGAGGGCGGTCCTGGCACCCCCCAAGTTTACAAACAGGAGCTGCGTGTCATAATTGAGGTCGAGCTGCTGGCGGAAGAAATACCTCGCCAGAGCGCACCACCTAGGAGGGGGCTCGACGTAAAGGTATCTCTGCAGGGTCTGAAGACGGAAAGTCGCGAGCTGGGCGCTGACGCACACCAACGACTGACCGCCCTCCTCAAGCGGGAGACTCAAGACCGCGGCAGAGACCCAGTGCTTCCTGTTGTTCCAGAAGAAGTCCACCAGCTTCTTCTGTATCTTGGCGACAAACGCAGGGGGAGGGGTCAAAGTGACCAGCCGGTACCACAGCATTGCGGCCACCAGCTGGTTTATGACTAGCGCTCGACCCCTGTAGGACAGCACTCGGAGCAGTCCTGTCCAGCGCCCTAGGCGAGCGGCGACCTTGGCCTCCAGCTCCTGCCAGTTCGCCGGCCAGGCTCCCTCGTCGGGGCTAAGGTAGACTCCCAGATAGAGGAGATGGGTCGTGCTCCAGGCAAAAGGCCTGAGCTCCTCCGGCAGGGAGTCCACCCGCCACTGACCCACCAGGAGTCCGGAACATTTCTCCCAGTTGATCCTGGCGGAGGACGCGGCCGAGTAAATCTCCTGGCACTCACGCATCCTCCGCAGGTCAGCGGGATCCTCTATCGCGAGGAGCACGTCATCGGCGTAAGCCGAGAGGACGACCTCCACGCCCGGCCCTTGCAGAGCCAGTCCCGTCAACCTCGTCCGCAAGAGGCGCAGGAAAGGCTCCACGCAAACGGCGTATAACTGGCCGGACATGGGGCATCCCTGGCGCACCCCTCTCCTAAAGCGAAGGGGCGCCGTCAAGGACCCGTTAACCTTAATCAGACACTCCGCGGCGGCGTACAAAAGTCGGATCCGGGCGACGAAATGCGTCCCGAACCCGAAAGCGCGCAGAGTTCCGAGCAGATAGTCGTGATCCACCCTGTCGAACGCCTTCTCTTGGTCGAGGGATAGGAAGGCGACCGACAGACCAGCCTCCTGGGAACAATGGATGAGGTCCCGGACCAGATGGATGTTATCGTGGATTGTCCGGCCCGGGACCGTGTAGGACTGGTCGGGGTGGATCATGTGGTCCAGCACGGCACCAAGGCGAGCAGACATCGCCCTGGCGAAGATTTTGTAGTCCGTGCTGAGGAGGGAGACCGGGCGCCAGTTCTTAAGAAGGCGGAGATCGCCCTTCTTAGGCAGCAGGACGATGACTGCCCTGCGCCAAGAGAGGGGCATCTCCCCGGTCGCCAGACTTTCCCCCAGGACCCGCGCGTAGTCGCTCCCCAGGACGTCCCAGAACGCCCTGTGGAACTCCACGGTCAGCCCGTCCAGCCCCGGGGATTTTCCCCTCGAGAGCCGGGCGAGGGCACCGGTCAGCTCCGCCAGGCTTAGCGGAGCTTCCAGATTTTCGGCGCCCTCCGGGCCGACCTTCGGCAGGTCCTCCCACAAAACTCTACGCGCTTCCTCGCTGGACGGATCCGGAGAGAACAGAGCCCCGTAATATTCACGGACCCTGTTGTTGACGCCCTCCGGATCCGAGACGAGAGAGCCGTCGTCGGCCAGCAGCGTCAAGAGCTGCTTACGGACACTCTGCCTTTTTTCCAGCGAGTAGAAGAAGGGGGAGCCGCGGTCCAGATCCCGCAGGAACCGGATCCGCGACCTCACGAACGCGCCTCGGGACCCGACGAGCTGCAGGTCCTTCAGCGCGGCCTTCTTCGCTTCGTACACCGTCCGCAGGGCCGGGTCCTGGACGACTTGACCGAGACGGGCTTCCAGGTCGAGCACCTCTTTTTCTA
Organism: Pristiophorus japonicus; assembly: GCF_044704955.1. Lineage (NCBI taxonomy): Eukaryota > Metazoa > Chordata > Chondrichthyes > Pristiophoridae > Pristiophorus > Pristiophorus japonicus. The sequence goes on from NC_091981.1 coordinate 2,410,723, forward strand.
GGCGCCCGACTCTGGCCGCCCGCCTCTTGGTCGACCCCCTCGCGTACTCTTGACAGAAGACGCGGACGTGAGCCTTGCCCACGTCCCACCATAGCCTCAAGGAGGGGAAGCCCCCCTGCTTCCTTCTCCAGTCGGACCAGAATCGACGGAACGAGTCCTGGAACCGCACGTCCTCCAGCAGCCGGTTGTTAAAGTGCCAGTACGCGGACCCCGTCCTCGCGCGGAGCGAAGCGAGCTCCGCCCACACCAGGTGGTGGTCCGAACACGGCACCGGCCGCATGGAGGCCGCCGGGACGCAGGAAACGTACGCCCGAGACACGTAAAGGCGGTCGACTCTAGACCATCCAACTCCAGGCCTCACCCAAGTAAAGGCGCTGGAGTCGGGGTGGAGATTTCGCCAGACGTCCACCAAGTCGAAGGACCCGACCAGGTCCCTCAACTTCTCCATCGCCGTCATGCACTGCGGGGCACCGGAGCGGTCCCTCGCCTCGAGGGTGCAGTTAAAATCCCCCCCGAGGACAATGCAGTCGCCGACGTCGACGGAGCCAAGAAGAGCGGACACCTCTTCAAAGAAGCGCGTTTGCTGCGGGCCGGGATGAGGGGCGTACACGTTCACGAGATGGAGCGGCACGTCCCCCAGGCGAACCGTTACGTGCAGCAAGCGGCCTGGCACGGGCTCCTCGACCCCCAAGATCTCCGGCTGAAAATGCGGGCCCAGCAAGATGGCCACCCCACTAGAAATGGCGGTGAGGTGGCTCATGCGGACCTCTCCTTGCCATTCCAGGAGCCACGTGGCTTCGTCTCCCGGAACGGTGTGGGTTTCTTGCAGGAAGCACACCGCATATTTCCCCTCCCGCAGGAGCGAAAAATTGTCAAATCTACGGCGTGCCCCTCTGCCGCCGTTGATGTTGAGGCTGGCTATGGTTATCTTCATGGCAAAAGCATAGTGCAACCTCTACCTTAACCTATTGTGGGGGAGGGAGCGGAGTCTTTTGTTGAACTCCGCTCCCTCCGCAGCCCAGCGAGGAGTCCCTCGAGCTCGCGCAGCTCAAGGTGCTGCTCCTTTGTCAAGGGCCCGCCCGCGGCCAAGGTTTTAACGGCGGCGCGGACGGACCCCTTGATCAGCTCCGGCTCGGACCATTTTTCCAGGGCCAGTCGGGCTTGGTCGCGGCGACCCCGGCTCTGGGCCAAAAAGTCCCGGAGTTCCTTTGCAGGAACGAGGAGGGCCTCAGCGGCGGCCGCGAGCAGATCCACCGCCTCCCTGGCGGTGGTCTCTAGGTCTTCACCCGCGTCCCCCACCGAGTCCCCGTCCTCCTCCGGGAGGTGGCCGCCAGCAGCCGGCCCATCGACCGCACAAGGTACGGCAAATGAACCGGCCGCTCCAACCGGCCCTGGCACTGCCCCGATCCCACCCCCAGGATCGTCGGCAGAGGAGTCCCCACTGGGCTCTTTTAAAAATGGTGCTGGGTCGGGAAATGACAGCGGAAGGGGTTCCCCCTCCGCCCCAGGAACCGGAGAACAAGGAGAGACCCGGCCATAGGAAATCCCCAGGCCCTCCAAGTGCTCCAGCTCCAAAGTAAGGGGCGAGGGTGGGTGTTCCTCCCCCTCCCCGCTGCCACCCCCCGGCCCAGCATCTACAGTATCATTAAAATCAATTGTTTCATTCTCTGCCGGGTCGAGCAAATCCCGGGGTAAGTTGTGTATTGGCTGGGCGGGCTCAGGTTCGGCCTTTTCGGCCTCGCCCGCCTCAGTCCCCGGGACGCCCGGCCCGGCGGCTACGCATTCCTCCGCGGTCCCCACGCCCCCCACGACAGGCAGATCTTCCACTCCATCCCCGGGAGGCAGAGGCTGGGCAGCCTCAACTGTCTCACCCTCCCCGGGGAAAGACTCCTCGCGCCTGCAGCGCAATTTGGGGGCGCTGGTGGGGGACGCGGGACACGCGGCGGGCACCGCCTCCTCCGCGGAGGGATATTGTTCCCCCTCCGCGTCATTGGGGCGGTGCCTCTTTTTGTTCCTGGGGGCGCGCGGAGGCAGGGAGACCTCCATGTCTGCCGAGGCCTCCCGCTCCGCACCCCCCTTTTCCTTTTCTTGCCCGCGCCCGGGCCCCTCTGTGGTGGTATTCAAGGGCCCGGGCACGGGCTCGGGGCACCCCGCGCTCGCCGGTGACTGGGTTGGGCTGAGCGCGGTGGTCAGACTTTCCGGCGCACCGAGGGGACCCGCCTCTAGATGTTTCTCCTTCTTCCGCGCCTTCTTTCCGCTCGGACGCTCTCCCTCCCCCCCGCCGGAGGCCCTGAAAACAAAGGCCTCCGACGATGCCCGCGCACCCATGGCTCCCGGCACGCGGACGCAACTAGGGGGAGGGGTGGCGGCAGCGCCAGCCTTGGCCGCCTTCGGTGGTTTGGCGGCCTTGGAGGCGGGGCAGTTCTTACGAACATGCCCCACCTCCCTGCAGGCATGGCACCGCACGCCGTCCGACGTCCAGAAGACGCGGTAGGCAGTCCCCTCGTGCACCACATTAAAGTGCCCTTCTGTCACGTCCTCCCGCGCCAGCCGGACAAAGAGCTGGCGGCGGAAGGAGAACACGTGGCGCAGGCTGTTCTCCCTGAGGCCGAGCGGTATGGGGTTGATCCCTGACCTTACCTCCCCCAGTTGTTGTAGGTGAGGGAGGAGGAGCTCAGCGGGAACAAAGGGCGGGACGTTCGACACGATGACCCTCTGCGCGGTGGCCTCGAGAGGATCCACCGGCAGGAACGTCCCGCCCACCGTGAGCCCCTTTTCGAGGGCCAGGGACACCGCCCGCTCCGACCCCAGGAAGAAAACAGCCTTCCCAGACATCTTGGAGGCTGCGACAATGGCCGAGGGGCCGACTACCCCAGCCATCGCCCGCACGCACTCCTCAATGCTCATTGTGGGGTGAGTGTAGCTCTTGACCCCGTGTTTTCTAGTAATTAATCTAAATGGTGGCAGGGCAGCGGGTGGCGCAGGAGGTGCTGTGGAAGCGGTTGCCACCTGCGCATACGTCCTTGCTGGCCCTGCCACCGGCGTGGATGGGGTCGCCATCACGGGGTCCCTTTAAGGGCTACACCCACCCCAAAGTCACAGGCCTTAATGGTCTTTAATGGCCTCTTATGTTCACTGAGCAGAGGAGCCCTTAACGAGGCACCTCTCCCCTCGTTGACAATTGGGGAGAGGCCTTGCTCCCTCTGCTCAGTTGTCTTAATTGGTTTTTTTTTAAAATTTGGAAGGAAAGGGTTCTCAGAGAGAGAGGGGAGAAACAGAGTAGCAGAGAAAGAGAGAGGGGGGTGGGAAGGGGGGGGGGCTGCGAGGGCAGGTCTCCCCTCGCAGCTGTGGGTGGGTGCACTCCCCAGATGGCAAAAACACAAAAGTCCTTGGGGTGGTCTTCAGGTGGGGGGAGAAGATGTCTTCACCTGGGGTAGCTGGAGCCACCAGGCACTCCTAACGATCTTTAATTGGGTGATTAATAACAATCTTCAGCCTGGTAGCTCCAGCTATCCCAGGCTAGGCAAATGTGGGGGGTGGGGGGGGTTCCAATTGTGGGGGGGGCCTAGTTGTAAGCAAGGCCCCCACGCACACTACCACACACACACACACCCCCCGCGATGTTCCGGCCCTCAGTGGTCTTCTTTCCTCCCCCCACCGATACAACAAAGTCTGTTTGGGGAAATGCACCCACACCCACCTGTAGAAATGTTGGGTCTCCCTCCTTCCACACTGGATGGTTGTTGTGGTTTTTCCCCCTCTCTCCAACTCCTTGCAGAATGGTAAAAAGATGTTAAATGTTTTCTGTCTTCCTCCTCTCCCTCTGGGTAAAGTTGGTGGTGAAACCCCTTCCTTCCTTCTGTTCCTGGGCTGGTCTCAGGGCTCCCCAGGCAGGAGCTCAAGTTGCTAGCTGCTTCCCTCACTGCTCACAGTTCCTACTGTGCAGGACACGCCTCCACTGCTGCACAATTGGTCCTTGTGCATGAAACTCTTTTAGAGTTTATCTGTAAAACATAAAACATTAAACCGTGCCACCCGCCCTGGATGACACAGCAGACATTTACAAGGCCCCTTTTTTTTTTTGTTGTTTTTTTTTTGGGGCGCTAAAATCTAATTTTTCCGGTGCCCCCTATAAAAGGGAAGGGGACACTAAAAGCACCGGCAATTAAAACAAATTAAACTTTAAAACGTAAAAATTTGAACACGGATCGTTGAATTCAAAGTCCAGAGTGCTCATGAAACTCTTTTTGGAGTTCACCTGCAAAAACATAAAACATGTATCCGTGCCACCCGACCTGGATGACACACACAAGACATTTACAAGGCCCCTTTTTTATTTATTTTTTTGTGTTTTTTTTTTTGGGGCACTAAAATCAAATTTTTCCTTTTTCCAGTGCCCCCTATAAAAGGAGAGGGGGACACTAAAAGCACCGGCTATTAAAACAAATTAAACTTTAAAACGTAAAATCAAATTAAAATTTGGTTGCCGGGCGTGATGATGCACTCCAGTCCCTCCGGTGCCCACCTCTCGCGGAAGGCCGCGAGCGTACCGGTGGACACCGCGTGCTCCATCTCCAAGGACACCCTGGATCGGATGTAAGAGCGGAAGAGAGGCAGGCAGTCAGGTTGAACGACCCCCTCGACCGCCCGCTGCCTGGACCGGCTGATGGCACCCTTGGCCGTGCCCAGGAGCAGTCCTACGAGGAGGCCTTCGGACCTACCCGCTCCCCTCCGCACAGGGTGCCCAAAGATCAGGAGAGTGGGACTGAAGTGCAGCCAGAATTTCAGGAGCAGCCCCTTCAAATAATGGAACAGGGGCTGCAACCTTGTGCACTCCATAAAAACATGGAACACGGACTCCTCCAGACCGCAGAAATTGCAGGCGGCCTGGGAGTCCGTGAACCGGCTTAAAAATTTGTTGCACGGCACTGCTCCGTGCACCACCCTCCAGGCCAAGTCCCCGATGAATAGTGGGAGGACCCCTGCGTAGAGTGCCCTCCATCGGGGACCCCCGCCTCCTCCGGACGGCAAGATGGTACGCCATGGCGTGTCCGGACGGCCGGCGAGGATGGCAAAGTTGAGGGTGTGCAGGAGCAGCCCGTACAGGAAACCCCTCCGCGCGGAACTGAAAGGCACGGAGGGGATTTCCCCGAGGCGGCTCAAGTTGTGAGGCGCCGGCCCCCGAGGGAGGTTCCGGAGTTTGGCGCCGATGAGGAATTCCGTCCGGACGGGGGTCAGTTCGGACGGGATCTCCCCACGTGCTTGAGCCTCCTCGATGCACCTAACGGAGTCAGGGCCCAGAGCTGTTTTTAGCGACTCGATGGCATCGGCCGCGTGGCGGACGTTGGCAGAGTTTAGGCGCCGCGCCAGCGTGACTGGCGCCATCCAGCCCGCTCCTCCGCCATCGAGCAGGTCCCTGACCCTGGTCACCTCACCAGCCACAGCCCTCTCTTCCGACCGCCACATGAAGCCTCGGCCGTGGAGGTACGGATTCCCGAGCAGCGGCTCCTGCAGGACGGCCGCCACTCCAGCCGGCGGAGAGCTGCGCTTGGTGGAGACTTTGTTCCAGACCCTGATGAGTTCCCTGTAAAAGACAGGCAGCTCCCGGAGGGCGGTCCTGGCACCCCCCAAGTTTACAAACAGGAGCTGCGTGTCATAATTGAGGTCGAGCTGCTGGCGGAAGAAATACCTCGCCAGAGCGCACCACCTAGGAGGGGGCTCGACGTAAAGGTATCTCTGCAGGGTCTGAAGACGGAAAGTCGCGAGCTGGGCGCTGACGCACACCAACGACTGACCGCCCTCCTCAAGCGGGAGACTCAAGACCGCGGCAGAGACCCAGTGCTTCCTGTTGTTCCAGAAGAAGTCCACCAGCTTCTTCTGTATCTTGGCGACAAACGCAGGGGGAGGGGTCAAAGTGACCAGCCGGTACCACAGCATTGCGGCCACCAGCTGGTTTATGACTAGCGCTCGACCCCTGTAGGACAGCACTCGGAGCAGTCCTGTCCAGCGCCCTAGGCGAGCGGCGACCTTGGCCTCCAGCTCCTGCCAGTTCGCCGGCCAGGCTCCCTCGTCGGGGCTAAGGTAGACTCCCAGATAGAGGAGATGGGTCGTGCTCCAGGCAAAAGGCCTGAGCTCCTCCGGCAGGGAGTCCACCCGCCACTGACCCACCAGGAGTCCGGAACATTTCTCCCAGTTGATCCTGGCGGAGGACGCGGCCGAGTAAATCTCCTGGCACTCACGCATCCTCCGCAGGTCAGCGGGATCCTCTATCGCGAGGAGCACGTCATCGGCGTAAGCCGAGAGGACGACCTCCACGCCCGGCCCTTGCAGAGCCAGTCCCGTCAACCTCGTCCGCAAGAGGCGCAGGAAAGGCTCCACGCAAACGGCGTATAACTGGCCGGACATGGGGCATCCCTGGCGCACCCCTCTCCTAAAGCGAAGGGGCGCCGTCAAGGACCCGTTAACCTTAATCAGACACTCCGCGGCGGCGTACAAAAGTCGGATCCGGGCGACGAAATGCGTCCCGAACCCGAAAGCGCGCAGAGTTCCGAGCAGATAGTCGTGATCCACCCTGTCGAACGCCTTCTCTTGGTCGAGGGATAGGAAGGCGACCGACAGACCAGCCTCCTGGGAACAATGGATGAGGTCCCGGACCAGATGGATGTTATCGTGGATTGTCCGGCCCGGGACCGTGTAGGACTGGTCGGGGTGGATCATGTGGTCCAGCACGGCACCAAGGCGAGCAGACATCGCCCTGGCGAAGATTTTGTAGTCCGTGCTGAGGAGGGAGACCGGGCGCCAGTTCTTAAGAAGGCGGAGATCGCCCTTCTTAGGCAGCAGGACGATGACTGCCCTGCGCCAAGAGAGGGGCATCTCCCCGGTCGCCAGACTTTCCCCCAGGACCCGCGCGTAGTCGCTCCCCAGGACGTCCCAGAACGCCCTGTGGAACTCCACGGTCAGCCCGTCCAGCCCCGGGGATTTTCCCCTCGAGAGCCGGGCGAGGGCACCGGTCAGCTCCGCCAGGCTTAGCGGAGCTTCCAGATTTTCGGCGCCCTCCGGGCCGACCTTCGGCAGGTCCTCCCACAAAACTCTACGCGCTTCCTCGCTGGACGGATCCGGAGAGAACAGAGCCCCGTAATATTCACGGACCCTGTTGTTGACGCCCTCCGGATCCGAGACGAGAGAGCCGTCGTCGGCCAGCAGCGTCAAGAGCTGCTTACGGACACTCTGCCTTTTTTCCAGCGAGTAGAAGAAGGGGGAGCCGCGGTCCAGATCCCGCAGGAACCGGATCCGCGACCTCACGAACGCGCCTCGGGACCCGACGAGCTGCAGGTCCTTCAGCGCGGCCTTCTTCGCTTCGTACACCGTCCGCAGGGCCGGGTCCTGGACGACTTGACCGAGACGGGCTTCCAGGTCGAGCACCTCTTTTTCTAGGCGCCCGACTCTGGCCGCCCGCCTCTTGGTCGACCCCCTCGCGTACTCTTGACAGAAGACGCGGACGTGAGCCTTGCCCACGTCCCACCATAGCCTCAAGGAGGGGAAGCCCCCCTGCTTCCTTCTCCAGTCGGACCAGAATCGACGGAACGAGTCCTGGAACCGCACGTCCTCCAGCAGCCGGTTGTTAAAGTGCCAGTACGCGGACCCCGTCCTCGCGCGGAGCGAAGCGAGCTCCGCCCACACCAGGTGGTGGTCCGAACACGGCACCGGCCGCATGGAGGCCGCCGGGACGCAGGAAACGTACGCCCGAGACACGTAAAGGCGGTCGACTCTAGACCATCCAACTCCAGGCCTCACCCAAGTAAAGGCGCTGGAGTCGGGGTGGAGATTTCGCCAGACGTCCACCAAGTCGAAGGACCCGACCAGGTCCCTCAACTTCTCCATCGCCGTCATGCACTGCGGGGCACCGGAGCGGTCCCTCGCCTCGAGGGTGCAGTTAAAATCCCCCCCGAGGACAATGCAGTCGCCGACGTCGACGGAGCCAAGAAGAGCGGACACCTCTTCAAAGAAGCGCGTTTGCTGCGGGCCGGGATGAGGGGCGTACACGTTCACGAGATGGAGCGGCACGTCCCCCAGGCGAACCGTTACGTGCAGCAAGCGGCCTGGCACGGGCTCCTCGACCCCCAAGATCTCCGGCTGAAAATGCGGGCCCAGCAAGATGGCCACCCCACTAGAAATGGCGGTGAGGTGGCTCATGCGGACCTCTCCTTGCCATTCCAGGAGCCACGTGGCTTCGTCTCCCGGAACGGTGTGGGTTTCTTGCAGGAAGCACACCGCATATTTCCCCTCCCGCAGGAGCGAAAAATTGTCAAATCTACGGCGTGCCCCTCTGCCGCCGTTGATGTTGAGGCTGGCTATGGTTATCTTCATGGCAAAAGCATAGTGCAACCTCTACCTTAACCTATTGTGGGGGAGGGAGCGGAGTCTTTTGTTGAACTCCGCTCCCTCCGCAGCCCAGCGAGGAGTCCCTCGAGCTCGCGCAGCTCAAGGTGCTGCTCCTTTGTCAAGGGCCCGCCCGCGGCCAAGGTTTTAACGGCGGCGCGGACGGACCCCTTGATCAGCTCCGGCTCGGACCATTTTTCCAGGGCCAGTCGGGCTTGGTCGCGGCGACCCCGGCTCTGGGCCAAAAAGTCCCGGAGTTCCTTTGCAGGAACGAGGAGGGCCTCAGCGGCGGCCGCGAGCAGATCCACCGCCTCCCTGGCGGTGGTCTCTAGGTCTTCACCCGCGTCCCCCACCGAGTCCCCGTCCTCCTCCGGGAGGTGGCCGCCAGCAGCCGGCCCATCGACCGCACAAGGTACGGCAAATGAACCGGCCGCTCCAACCGGCCCTGGCACTGCCCCGATCCCACCCCCAGGATCGTCGGCAGAGGAGTCCCCACTGGGCTCTTTTAAAAATGGTGCTGGGTCGGGAAATGACAGCGGAAGGGGTTCCCCCTCCGCCCCAGGAACCGGAGAACAAGGAGAGACCCGGCCATAGGAAATCCCCAGGCCCTCCAAGTGCTCCAGCTCCAAAGTAAGGGGCGAGGGTGGGTGTTCCTCCCCCTCCCCGCTGCCACCCCCCGGCCCAGCATCTACAGTATCATTAAAATCAATTGTTTCATTCTCTGCCGGGTCGAGCGACTCCCGGGGGAAGTTGGGTAATAGCTGGGCGGGCTCAGGTTCGGCCTTTTCGGTCCCGCCCGCCTCAGTCCCCGGGACGCCCGGCCCGGCGGCTACGCATTCCTCCGCGGTCCCCACGCCCCCCACGACAGGCAGATCTTCCACTCCATCCCCGGGAGGCAGAGGCTGGGCAGCCTCAACTGTCTCACCCTCCCCGGGGAAAGACTCCTCGCGCCTGCAGCGCAATTTGGGGGCGCTGGTGGGGGACGCGGGACACGCGGCGGGCACCGCCTCCTCCGCGGAGGGATGTTGTTCCCCCTCCGCCTCATTGGGGCGGTGCCTCTTTTTGTTCCTGGGGGCGCGCGGAGTCAGGGAGACCTCCATGTCTGCCGAGGCCTCCCGCTCCGCACCCCCCTTTTCCTTTTCTTGCCCGCGCCCGGGCCCCTCTGTGGTGGTATTCAAGGGCCCGGGCACGGGCTCGGGGCACCCCGCGCTCGCCGGTGACTGGGTTGGGCTGAGCGCGGTGGTCAGACTTTCCGGCGCACCGAGGGGACCCGCCTCTAGATGTTTCTCCTTCTTCCGCGCCTTCTTTCCGGTCGAACGCTCTCCCTCCCCCCCGCCGGAGGCCCTGAAAACAAAGGCCTCCGACGATGCCCGCGCACCCATGGCTCCCGGCACGCGGACGCAACTAGGGGGAGGGGTGGCGGCAGCGCCAGCCTTGGCCGCCTTCGGTGGTTTGGCGGCCTTGGAGGCGGGGCAGTTCTTACGAACATGCCCCACCTCCCTGCAGGCATGGCACCGCACGCCGTCCGACGTCCAGAAGACGCGGTAGGCAGTCCCCTCGTGCACCACATTAAAGTGCCCTTCTGTCACGTCCTCCCGCGCCAGCCGGACAAAGAGCTGGCGGCGGAAGGAGAACACGTGGCGCAGGCTGTTCTCCCTGAGGCCGAGCGGTATGGGGTTGATCCCTGACCTTACCTCCCCCAGTTGTTGTAGGTGAGGGAGGAGGAGCTCAGCGGGAACAAAGGGCGGGACGTTCGACACGATGACCCTCTGCGCGGTGGCCTCGAGAGGATCCACCGGCAGGAACGTCCCGCCCACCGTGAGCCCCTTTTCGAGGGCCAGGGACACCGCCCGCTCCGACCCCAGGAAGAAAACAGCCTTCCCAGACATCTTGGAGGCTGCGACAATGGCCGAGGGGCCGACTACCCCAGCCATCGCCCGCACGCACTCCTCAATGCTCATTGTGGGGTGAGTGTAGCTCTTGACCCCGTGTTTTCTAGTAATTAATCTAAATGGTGGCAGGGCAGCGGGTGGCGCAGGAGGTGCTGTGGAAGCGGTTGCCACCTGCGCATACGTCCTTGCTGGCCCTGCCACCGGCGTGGATGGGGTCGCCATCACGGGGTCCCTTTAAGGGCTACACCCACCCCAAAGTCACAGGCCTTAATGGTCTTTAATGGCCTCTTATGTTAAACTGAGCAGAGGAGCCCTTAACGAGGCACCTCTCCCCTCGTTGACAATTGGGGAGAGGCCTTGCTCCCTCTGCTCAGTTGTCTTAATTGGTTTTTTTTTGCAAATTTGGAAGGAAGAGGCCTCAGAGAGAGAGGGGAGAAACAGAGTAGCAGAGAAAGAGAGAGGGGGGTGGGAAGGGGGGGGGGGGACTGCGAGGGCAGGTCTCCCCTCGCAGCTGTGGGTGGGTGCACTCCCCAGATGGCAAAAACACAAAAGTCCTTGGGGTGGTCTTCAGGTGGGGGGAGAAGATGTCTTCACCTGGGGTAGCTGGAGCCACCAGGCACTCCTAACGATCTTTAATTGGGTGATTAATAACAATCTTCAGCCTGGTAGCTCCAGCTATCCCAGGCTAGGCAAATGTGGGGGGTGGGGGGGGTTCCAATTGTGGGGGGGGCCTAGTTGTAAGCAAGGCCCCCACGCACACTACCACACACACACACACCCCCCGCGATGTTCCGGCCCTCAGTGGTCTTCTTTCCTCCCCCCACCGATACAACAAAGTCTGTTTGGGGAAATGCACCCACACCCACCTGTAGAAATGTTGGGTCTCCCTCCTTCCACACTGGATGGTTGTTGTGGTTTTTCCCCCTCTCTCCAACTCCTTGCAGAATGGTAAAAAGATGTTAAATGTTTTCTGTCTTCCTCCTCTCCCTCTGGGTAAAGTTGGTGGTGAAACCCCTTCCTTCCTTCTGTTCCTGGGCTGGTCTCAGGGCTCCCCAGGCAGGAGCTCAAGTTGCTAGCTGCTTCCCTCACTGCTCACAGTTCCTACTGTGCAGGACACGCCTCCACTGCTGCACAATTGGTCCTTGTGCATGAAACTCTTTTTGGAGTTCACCTGCAAAAACATAAAACATGTATCCGTGCCACCCGACCTGGATGACACACACAAGACATTTACAAGGCCCCTTTTTTATTTATTTTTTTGTGTTTTTTTTTTTGGGGCACTAAAATCAAATTTTTCCTTTTTCCAGTGCCCCCTATAAAAGGAAAGGGGGACACTAAAAGCACCGGCAATTAAAACAAATTAAACTTTAAAACGTAAAATCAAATTAAAATTTGGTTGCCGGGCGTGATGATGCACTCCAGTCCCTCCGGTGCCCACCTCTCGTCCTTGTGCATGAATCCCAAAAAGTTAGTTTGCAGGTGTAGCAGGCAATCGGGAAGGCGAATGGAATGTTGCCCTTCATTGCGAGAGGGATGGAGTACAAAAGCAGGGAGGTCCTGCTGCAACTGTATAGGGTATTGGTGAGGCTGCACCTGGAGTACTGCATGCAGTTTTGGTCACCTTACTTAAGGAAGGATATACTGGCTTTGGAGGGGGTACAGAGATGATTCACTAGGCTGATTCGAGAAATGAGGGGGTTACCTTATGATGATAGATTGAGTAGACTGGGTCTTTACTCCTTGGAGTTCAGAAGGATGAGGGGTGATCTTATAGAAACATTTAAAATCATGAAAGGGATAGACAAGATAGAGGCAGAGAGGTTGTTTCCATTGGTGGGGGAGACTAGAACTAGGGGGCACAGCCTCAAAATACGGAGGAGCCAATTTAAAACCGAGTTGAGAAGGAATTTCTTCTCCCAGAGGGTTGTGAATCTGTGGAATTCTCTGCCCAAGGAAGCAGTTGAGGCTAGCTCATTGAATGTATTCAAGTCACAGATAGATAGATTTTTAAGCAATAAGAGAATTAACGGTTACGGGGAGAGGGCGGGTAAGTGGAGCTGAGTCCACGACCAGATCAGCCATGATCTTATTGAATGGCGGAGCAGGCTCGAGGGGCTATATGGCCTACTCCTGTTCCTAATTCTTATGTTTTTATGTTCTTACCCTCTCCCTCGAGTGTGGGCCCAGTTTATGCAGTGGTGGTTGCTATTCTCCAGGCAGGACCCATCAGAGCAGTGACCCTATCTTCTACGGGCCTCCTCCTGTTCGAGTTCTTTCCCTTTTGTTGTGTGCCACCTTCCTCTGCAAAGATGAAAATATAACTTTTTAGAGAGGGCGTCTTTCTGCTGGGCGGGACATACAGATGGTCACATTTACAATTGCAATTGCATTGAATAAATGAAAATATTACTTACACTAACTGCTTGACCAAGGTCCTGCAACTTCTTTTTGCACTGGCCTCCAGACCTCGGGCTGGTCAGCATTGCACAGTAATCTTCTGCAAGTTGGTTCCAGCGTTTCTTCATTTCTTTTGGTGAAACTTTTCTGTGACCACTGCTGGTGTACAGCTCGTGCCATCTTGTCTCAATCACAGTAACCAGTGCCTCCACTTCATCCTGTGACAAACTCTTGGTCCTTGCGCCGCGTTGGATCGTATATTGCATCGTACGTTCTCACACAGCACTCAATATTCTCACACGGCACTCAACCTTCTCACACAGCACTCAACCATCTCACACAGCACTCAACCTTCTCACACAGCACTCAACGTTCTCACACAGCACTCAATGTTCTCACACAGCACTCAATGTTCTCACACAGCACTCAACGTTCTCACACAGTACTCAACGTTCTCACACAGTACTCAACCTTCTCACACAGCACTCAACCTTCTCACACAGCACTCAATGTTCGCACACAGCACTCAATGTTCTCACACAGTACTCAATGTTCTCACACAGCACTCAATGTTCTCACACAGCACTCAACGTTCTCACACAGTACTCAACGTTCTCACACAGTACTCAACCTTCTCACACAGCACTCAACGTTCTCACACAGTGTTCAACGTTCTCACACAGCACTCAACCTTCTCACACAGCACTCAACCTTCTCACACAGCACTCAATGTTCTCACACAGCACTCAATGTTCTCACACAGTACTCAATGTTCTCACACAGCACTCAACCTTCTCACACAGTACTCAACGTTCTCACACAGTACTCAATGTTCTCACACAGTACTCAATGTTCTCACACAGCACTCAACCTTCTCACACAGCACTCAACGTTCTCACACAGTACTCAACCTTCTCACACAGCACTCAACCTTCTCACACAGCACTCAATGTTCTCACACAGCACTCAATGTTCTCACACAGTACTCAATGTTCTCACACAGCACTCAACCTTCTCACACAGTACTCAACGTTCTCACACAGTACTCAATGTTCTCACACAGTACTCAATGTTCTCACACAGCACTCAACCTTCTCACACAGCACTCAATGTTCTCACACAGCACTCAATGTTCTCACACAGTACTCAATGTTCTCACACAGCACTCAACCTTCTCACACAGTACTCAACGTTCTCACACAGCACTCAATGTTCTCACATAGTACTCAACCTTCTCACACAGCACTCAACCTTCTCACACAGTACTCAACGTTCTCACACAGCACTCAACGTTCTCACACAGTACTCAATGTTCTCACACAGCACTCAACGTTCTCACACAGTACTCAACCTTCTCACACAGCACTCAACGTTCTCACACAGCACTCAACGTTCTCACACAGTACTCAATGTTCTCAAACAGCACTCAATGTTCTCACACAGTACTCAATGTTCTCACACAGCACTCAATGTTCTCACACAGTACTCAACGTTCTCACACAGTACTCAATGTTCTCACACAGCACTCAACGTTCTCACACAGTACTCAACCTTCTCACACAGTACTCAACGTTCTCACACAGCACTCAACGTTCTCACACAGTACTCAATGTTCTCACACAGTACTCAACGTTCTCACACAGCACTCAACGTTCTCACACAGTACTCAATGTTCTCACACAGTACTCAATGTTCTCACACAGTACTCAACGTTCTCACACAGCACTCAACGTTCTCACACAGCACTCAAAGTTCTCACACAGTACTCAACGTTCTCACACAGCACTCAACGTTCTCACACAGTACTCAATGTTCTCACACAGTACTCAACGTTCTCACACAGCACTCAACGTTCTCACACAGCACTCAACCTTCTCACACAGCACTCAATGTTCTCACACAGCACTCAATGTTCTCACACAGTAATCAATGTTCTCACACAGCACTCAACCTTCTCACACAGTACTCAACGTTCTCACACAGCACTCAATGTTCTCACATAGTACTCAACCTTCTCACACAGCACTCAACCTTCTCACACAGTACTCAACGTTCTCACACAGCACTCAACGTTCTCACACAGTACTCAATGTTCTCACACAGCACTCAACGTTCTCACACAGTACTCAACCTTCTCACACAGCACTCAACGTTCTCACACAGCACTCAACGTTCTCACACAGTACTCAATGTTCTCACACAGTACTCAACGTTCTCACACAGCACTCAATGTTCTCACACAGTACTCAATGTTCTCACACAGCACTCAACGTTCTCACACAGCACTCAATGTTCTCACACAGTACTCAATGTTCTCACACAGCACTCAATGTTCTCACACAGCACTCAATGTTCTCACACAGTACTCAACGTTCTCACACAGCACTCAATGTTCTCACACAGTACTCAACGTTCTCACACAGCACTCAACCTTCTCACACAGCACTCAATGTTCTCACACAGCACTCAATGTTCTCACACAGCACTCAACCTTCTCACACAGCACTCAACCTTCTCACACAGTACTCAACGTTCTCACACAGTACTCAACGTTCTCACACAGCACTCAACCTTCTCACACAGCACTCAATGTTCTCACACAGCACTCAATGTTCTCACACAGCACTCAATGTTCTCACACAGTACTCAACGTTCTCACACAGCACTCAATGTTCTCACACAGTACTCAACGTTCTCACACAGCACTCAACCTTCTCACACAGCACTCAATGTTCTCACACAGCACTCAATGTTCTCACACACCACTCAACCTTCTCACACAGCACTCAACCTTCTCACACAGTACTCAACGTTCTCACACAGTACTCAACGTTCTCACACAGTACTCAATGTTCTCACACAGCACTCAACGTTCTCACACAGCACTCAACCTTCTCACACAGTACTCAACGTTCTCACACAGCACTCAACCTTCTCACACAGTACTCAACGTTCTCACACAGCACTCAACCTTCTCACACAGTACTCAATGTTCTCACACAGCACTCAACCTTCTCACACAGCACTCAACGTTCTCACACAGCACTCAACCTTCTCACACAGTACTCAACGTTCTCACACAGTACTCAACGTTCTCACACAGTACTCAATGTTCTCACACAGCACTCAACGTTCTCACACAGCACTCAACCTTCTCACACAGTACTCAACGTTCTCACACAGCACTCAACCTTCTCACACAGTACTCAACGTTCTCACACAGCACTCAACCTTCTCACACAGTACTCAATGTTCTCACACAGCACTCAACCTTCTCACACAGCACTCAACGTTCTCACACAGCACTCAACCTTCTCACACAGTACTCAACGTTCTCACACAGCACTCAACGTTCTCACACAACACTCAACCTTCTCACACAGTACTCAATGTTCTCACACAGTACTCAACGTTCTCACACAGCACTCAACGTTCTCACACAGCACTCAACCTTCTCACACAGCACTCAACGTTCTCACACAGCACTCAATGTTCTCACACAGCACTCAACCTTCTCACACAGTACTCAACGTTCTCACACAGCACTCAATGTTCTCACACAGTACTCAACCTTCTCACACAGTACTCAACGTTCTCACACAGCACTCAACCTTCTCACACAGCACTCAATGTTCTCACACAGTACTCAACGTTCTCACACAGCACTCAATGTTCTCACATAGTACTCAACCTTCTCACACAGCACTCAACCTTCTCACACAGTACTCAACGTTCTCACACAGCACTCAACGTTCTCACACAGTACTCAATGTTCTCACACAGCACTCAACGTTCTCACACAGTACTCAACCTTCTCACACAGCACTCAACGTTCTCACACAGCACTCAACGTTCTCACACAGTACTCAATGTTCTCAAACAGCACTCAATGTTCTCACACAGTACTCAATGTTCTCACACAGCACTCAATGTTCTCACACAGTACTCAACGTTCTCACACAGTACTCAATGTTCTCACACAGCACTCAACGTTCTCACACAGTACTCAACCTTCTCACACAGTACTCAACGTTCTCACACAGCACTCAACGTTCTCACACAGTACTCAATGTTCTCACACAGTACTCAACGTTCTCACACAGCACTCAACGTTCTCACACAGCACTCAATGTTCTCACACAGTACTCAATGTTCTCACACAGTACTCAACGTTCTCACACAGCACTCAACATTCTCACACAGCACTCAACGTTCTCACACAGTACTCAACGTTCTCACACAGCACTCAACGTTCTCACACAGTACTCAATGTTCTCACACAGTACTCAACGTTCTCACACAGCACTCAACGTTCTCACACAGCACTCAACCTTCTCACACAGCACTCAATGTTCTCACACAGCACTCAATGTTCTCACACAGTACTCAATGTTCTCACACAGCACTCAACCTTCTCACACAGTACTCAACGTTCTCACACAGCACTCAACCTTCTCACACAGTACTCAATGTTCTCACACAGCACTCAACCTTCTCACACAGCACTCAACGTTCTCACACAGCACTCAACCTTCTCACACAGTACTCAACGTTCTCACACAGTACTCAACGTTCTCACACAGTACTCAATGTTCTCACACAGCACTCAACGTTCTCACACAGTACTCAACCTTCTCACACAGTACTCAACGTTCTCACACAGCACTCAACGTTCTCACACAGTACTCAATGTTCTCACACAGTACTCAACGTTCTCACACAGCACTCAACGTTCTCACACAGCACTCAATGTTCTCACACAGTACTCAATGTTCTCACACAGTACTCAACGTTCTCACACAGCACTCAACATTCTCACACAGCACTCAACGTTCTCACACAGTACTCAACGTTCTCACACAGCACTCAACGTTCTCACACAGTACTCAATGTTCTCACACAGTACTCAACGTTCTCACACAGCACTCAACGTTCTCACACAGCACTCAACCTTCTCACACAGCACTCAATGTTCTCACACAGCACTCAATGTTCTCACACAGTACTCAATGTTCTCACACAGCACTCAACCTTCTCACACAGTACTCAACGTTCTCACACAGCACTCAACCTTCTCACACAGTACTCAATGTTCTCACACAGCACTCAACCTTCTCACACAGCACTCAACGTTCTCACACAGCACTCAACCTTCTCACACAGTACTCAACGTTCTCACACAGTACTCAACGTTCTCACACAGTACTCAATGTTCTCACACAGCACTCAACGTTCTCACACAGTACTCAACCTTCTCACACAGTACTCAACGTTCTCACACAGCACTCAACGTTCTCACACAGTACTCAATGTTCTCACACAGTACTCAACGTTCTCACACAGCACTCAACGTTCTCACACAGCACTCAACGTTCTCACACAGTACTCAAACTTCTCACACAGTACTCAACGTTCTCACACAGCACTCAACGTTCTCACACAGTACTCAATGTTCTCACACAGTACTCAACGTTCTCACACAGCACTCAATGTTCTCACACAGTACTCAATGTTCTCACACTGCACTCAATGTTCTCACACAGCACTCAATGTTCTCACACAGTACTCAACGTTCTCACACAGCACTCAATGTTCTCACACAGTACTCAACGTTCTCACACAGCACTCAACCTTCTCACACAGCACTCAATGTTCTCACACAGCACTCAATGTTCTCACACAGCACTCAATTTCTCACACAACACTCAACCTTCTCACACAGTACTCAACGTTCTCACACAGTACTCAACGTTCTCACACAGTACTCAATGTTCTCACACAGCACTCAACGTTCTCACACAGCACTCAACCTTCTCACACAGTACTCAACGTTCTCACACAGCACTCAACCTTCTCACACAGTACTCAACGTTCTCACACAGCACTCAACCTTCTCACACAGTACTCAATGTTCTCACACAGCACTCAACCTTCTCACACAGCACTCAACGTTCTCACACAGCACTCAACCTTCTCACACAGTACTCAACGTTCTCACACAGCACTCAACGTTCTCACACAACACTCAACCTTCTCACACAGTACTCAATGTTCTCACACAGTACTCAACGTTCTCACACAGCACTCAACGTTCTCACACAGCACTCAACCTTCTCACACAGCACTCAACCTTCTCACACAGTACTCAACGTTCTCACACAGCACTCAATGTTCTCACACAGTACTCAACCTTCTCACACAGTACTCAACGTTCTCACACAGTACTCAATGTTCTCACACAGTACTCAATGTTCTCACACAGCACTCAACCTTCTCACACAGCACTCAACCTTCTCACACAGCACTCAATGTTCTCACACAGCACTCAATGTTCTCACACAGTACTCAATGTTCTCACACAGCACTCAACCTTCTCACACAGTACTCAACGTTCTCACACAGCACTCAACGTTCTCACACAGTACTCAATGTTCTCACACAGCACTCAACGTTCTCACACAGTACTCAACCTTCTCACACAGCACTCAACGTTCTCACACAGCACTCAACGTTCTCACACAGTACTCAATGTTCTCAAACAGCACTCAATGTTCTCACACAGTACTCAATGTTCTCACACAGCACTCAATGTTCTCACACAGTACTCAACCTTCTCACACAGCACTCAACGTTCTCACACAGTACTCAACGTTCTCACACAGTACTCAACGTTCTCACACAGCACTCAATGTTCTCACACAGTACTCAACGTTCTCACACAGCACTCAATGTTCTCACACTGCACTCAACGTTCTCACACAGTACTCAACCTTCTCACACAGCACTCAACGTTCTCACACAGTACTCAACGTTCTCACACAGCACTCAACCTTCTCACACAGCACTCAACGTTCTCACACAGTACTCAACGTTCTCACACAGCACTCAATGTTCTCACACAGCACTCAACGTTCTCACACAGTACTCAATGTTCTCACACAGCACTCAACGTTCTCACACAGCACTCAATGTTCTCACACAGTACTCAATGTTCTCACACAGCACTCAACGTTCTCACACAGCACTCAACGTTCTCACACAGTACTCAACGTTCTCACACAGTACTCAACCTTCTCACACAGCACTCAACCTTCTCACACAGCACTCAACGTTCTCACACAGTACTCAACGTTCTCACACAGTACTCAACGTTCTCACACAGTACTCAACGTTCTCACACAGCACTCAATGTTCTCACACAGTACTCAACGTTCTCACACAGCACTCAATGTTCTCACACTGCACTCAACGTTCTCACACAGTACTCAACGTTCTCACACAGCACTCAACCTTCTCACACAGCACTCAACGTTCTCACACAGCACTCAACGTTCTCACACAGTACTCAACGTTCTCACACAGCACTCAACGTTCTCACACAGCACTCAATGTTCTCACACGGTACTCAATGTTCTCACACAGTACTCAACGTTCTCACACAGCACTCAACGTTCTCACACAGCACTCAACGTTCTCACACAGTACTCAAACTTCTCACACAGTACTCAACGTTCTCACACAGCACTCAACGTTCTCACACAGTACTCAATGTTCTCACACAGTACTCAACGTTCTCACACAGCACTCAATGTTCTCACACAGTACTCAATGTTCTCACACTGCACTCAATGTTCTCACACAGCACTCAATGTTCTCACACAGTACTCAACGTTCTCACACAGCACTCAATGTTCTCACACAGTACTCAACGTTCTCACACAGCACTCAACCTTCTCACACAGCACTCAATGTTCTCACACAGCACTCAATGTTCTCACACAGCACTCAATTTCTCACACAACACTCAACCTTCTCACACAGTACTCAACGTTCTCACACAGTACTCAACGTTCTCACACAGTACTCAATGTTCTCACACAGCACTCAACGTTCTCACACAGCACTCAACCTTCTCACACAGTACTCAACGTTCTCACACAGCACTCAACCTTCTCACACAGTACTCAACGTTCTCACACAGCACTCAACCTTCTCACACAGTACTCAATGTTCTCACACAGCACTCAACCTTCTCACACAGCACTCAACGTTCTCACACAGCACTCAACCTTCTCACACAGTACTCAACGTTCTCACACAGCACTCAACGTTCTCACACAACACTCAACCTTCTCACACAGTACTCAATGTTCTCACACAGTACTCAACGTTCTCACACAGCACTCAACGTTCTCACACAGCACTCAACCTTCTCACACAGCACTCAACCTTCTCACACAGTACTCAACGTTCTCACACAGCACTCAATGTTCTCACACAGTACTCAACCTTCTCACACAGTACTCAACGTTCTCACACAGTACTCAATGTTCTCACACAGTACTCAATGTTCTCACACAGCACTCAACCTTCTCACACAGCACTCAACCTTCTCACACAGCACTCAATGTTCTCACACAGCACTCAATGTTCTCACACAGTACTCAATGTTCTCACACAGCACTCAACCTTCTCACACAGTACTCAACGTTCTCACACAGCACTCAACGTTCTCACACAGTACTCAATGTTCTCACACAGCACTCAACGTTCTCACACAGTACTCAACCTTCTCACACAGCACTCAACGTTCTCACACAGCACTCAACGTTCTCACACAGTACTCAATGTTCTCAAACAGCACTCAATGTTCTCACACAGTACTCAATGTTCTCACACAGCACTCAATGTTCTCACACAGTACTCAACCTTCTCACACAGCACTCAACGTTCTCACACAGTACTCAACGTTCTCACACAGTACTCAACGTTCTCACACAGCACTCAATGTTCTCACACAGTACTCAACGTTCTCACACAGCACTCAATGTTCTCACACTGCACTCAACGTTCTCACACAGTACTCAACCTTCTCACACAGCACTCAACGTTCTCACACAGTACTCAACGTTCTCACACAGCACTCAACCTTCTCACACAGCACTCAACGTTCTCACACAGTACTCAACGTTCTCACACAGCACTCAATGTTCTCACACAGCACTCAACGTTCTCACACAGTACTCAATGTTCTCACACAGCACTCAACGTTCTCACACAGCACTCAATGTTCTCACACAGTACTCAATGTTCTCACACAGCACTCAACGTTCTCACACAGCACTCAACGTTCTCACACAGTACTCAACGTTCTCACACAGTACTCAACCTTCTCACACAGCACTCAACCTTCTCACACAGCACTCAACGTTCTCACACAGTACTCAACGTTCTCACACAGTACTCAACGTTCTCACACAGTACTCAACGTTCTCACACAGCACTCAATGTTCTCACACAGTACTCAACGTTCTCACACAGCACTCAATGTTCTCACACTGCACTCAACGTTCTCACACAGTACTCAACGTTCTCACACAGCACTCAACCTTCTCACACAGCACTCAACGTTCTCACACAGCACTCAACGTTCTCACACAGTACTCAATGTTCTCAAACAGCACTCAATGTTCTCACACAGTACTCAATGTTCTCACACAGCACTCAACGTTCTCACACAGTACTCAATGTTCTCAAACAGCACTCAATGTTCTCACACAGTACTCAATGTTCTCACACAGCACTCAATGTTCTCACACAGTACTCAACGTTCTCACACAGTACTCAATGTTCTCACACAGCACTCAACGTTCTCACACAGTACTCAACCTTCTCACACAGTACTCAACGTTCTCACACAGCACTCAACGTTCTCACACAGTACTCAATGTTCTCACACAGTACTCAACGTTCTCACACAGCACTCAACGTTCTCACACAGCACTCAATGTTCTCACACAGTACTCAATGTTCTCACACAGTACTCAACGTTCTCACACAGCACTCAACATTCTCACACAGCACTCAACGTTCTCACACAGTACTCAACGTTCTCACACAGCACTCAACGTTCTCACACAGTACTCAATGTTCTCACACAGTACTCAACGTTCTCACACAGCACTCAACGTTCTCACACAGCACTCAACCTTCTCACACAGCACTCAATGTTCTCACACAGCACTCAATGTTCTCACACAGTACTCAATGTTCTCACACAGCACTCAACCTTCTCACACAGTACTCAACGTTCTCACACAGCACTCAACCTTCTCACACAGTACTCAATGTTCTCACACAGCACTCAACCTTCTCACACAGCACTCAACGTTCTCACACAGCACTCAACCTTCTCACACAGTACTCAACGTTCTCACACAGTACTCAACGTTCTCACACAGTACTCAATGTTCTCACACAGCACTCAACGTTCTCACACAGTACTCAACCTTCTCACACAGTACTCAACGTTCTCACACAGCACTCAACGTTCTCACACAGTACTCAATGTTCTCACACAGTACTCAACGTTCTCACACAGCACTCAACGTTCTCACACAGCACTCAATGTTCTCACACGGTACTCAATGTTCTCACACAGTACTCAACGTTCTCACACAGCACTCAACGTTCTCACACAGCACTCAACGTTCTCACACAGTACTCAAACTTCTCACACAGTACTCAACGTTCTCACACAGCACTCAACGTTCTCACACAGTACTCAATGTTCTCACACAGTACTCAACGTTCTCACACAGCACTCAATGTTCTCACACAGTACTCAATGTTCTCACACTGCACTCAATGTTCTCACACAGCACTCAATGTTCTCACACAGTACTCAACGTTCTCACACAGCACTCAATGTTCTCACACAGTACTCAACGTTCTCACACAGCACTCAACCTTCTCACACAGCACTCAATGTTCTCACACAGCACTCAATGTTCTCACACAGCACTCAATTTCTCACACAACACTCAACCTTCTCACACAGTACTCAACGTTCTCACACAGTACTCAACGTTCTCACACAGTACTCAATGTTCTCACACAGCACTCAACGTTCTCACACAGCACTCAACCTTCTCACACAGTACTCAACGTTCTCACACAGCACTCAACCTTCTCACACAGTACTCAACGTTCTCACACAGCACTCAACCTTCTCACACAGTACTCAATGTTCTCACACAGCACTCAACCTTCTCACACAGCACTCAACGTTCTCACACAGCACTCAACCTTCTCACACAGTACTCAACGTTCTCACACAGCACTCAACGTTCTCACACAACACTCAACCTTCTCACACAGTACTCAATGTTCTCACACAGTACTCAACGTTCTCACACAGCACTCAACGTTCTCACACAGCACTCAACCTTCTCACACAGCACTCAACCTTCTCACACAGTACTCAACGTTCTCACACAGCACTCAATGTTCTCACACAGTACTCAACCTTCTCACACAGTACTCAACGTTCTCACACAGTACTCAATGTTCTCACACAGTACTCAATGTTCTCACACAGCACTCAACCTTCTCACACAGCACTCAACCTTCTCACACAGCACTCAATGTTCTCACACAGCACTCAATGTTCTCACACAGTACTCAATGTTCTCACACAGCACTCAACCTTCTCACACAGTACTCAACGTTCTCACACAGCACTCAACGTTCTCACACAGTACTCAATGTTCTCACACAGCACTCAACGTTCTCACACAGTACTCAACCTTCTCACACAGCACTCAACGTTCTCACACAGCACTCAACGTTCTCACACAGTACTCAATGTTCTCAAACAGCACTCAATGTTCTCACACAGTACTCAATGTTCTCACACAGCACTCAATGTTCTCACACAGTACTCAACCTTCTCACACAGCACTCAACGTTCTCACACAGTACTCAACGTTCTCACACAGTACTCAACGTTCTCACACAGCACTCAATGTTCTCACACAGTACTCAACGTTCTCACACAGCACTCAATGTTCTCACACTGCACTCAACGTTCTCACACAGTACTCAACCTTCTCACACAGCACTCAACGTTCTCACACAGTACTCAACGTTCTCACACAGCACTCAACCTTCTCACACAGCACTCAATGTTCTCACACAGCACTCAACGTTCTCACACAGTACTCAATGTTCTCACACAGCACTCAACGTTCTCACACAGCACTCAATGTTCTCACACAGTACTCAATGTTCTCACACAGCACTCAACGTTCTCACACAGCACTCAACGTTCTCACACAGTACTCAACGTTCTCACACAGTACTCAACCTTCTCACACAGCACTCAACCTTCTCACACAGCACTCAACGTTCTCACACAGTACTCAACGTTCTCACACAGTACTCAACGTTCTCACACAGTACTCAACGTTCTCACACAGCACTCAATGTTCTCACACAGTACTCAACGTTCTCACACAGCACTCAATGTTCTCACACTGCACTCAACGTTCTCACACAGTACTCAACGTTCTCACACAGCACTCAATGTTCTCACACAGCACTCAACATTCTCACACAGCACTCAATGTTCTCACACAGTACTCAACCTTCTCACACAGCACTCAACCTTCTCACACAGCACTCAACGTTCTCACACAGTACTCAACCTTCTCACACAGCACTCAACCTTCTCACACAGCACTCAATGTTCTCACACACACTGGCTCTTTAAAAATGACCGATTGCAGACCGGGCGGGAGCTGTACTGCGCCTGCGCGCCATTGAAATCACCTCAAAAACCTTCTTTTTTCCCCGCACATGTGCAGAAGGTGCGGCATGGTTTTTTTGGTGCTGACAGCAGGCTCCACCCCCCCGAGGCGATTGGACACGCTGCGCAGCACCAATTTTGAAAAATAAAGTGGGAGAACTTGACACAAATATTTTTGGAGTATTTCTGGCCTAGAAAAACGGGCATAACTCCGGCAATAAGCCAGAAAACAGCATTGGACAAAATTGAGTGCTATGAGAGGAGAGGAGAGGGCGGGGTTGTGAGATTTATTGCTCTCGCCAAGAGCCGGCATAGACGCAATGAGCCAGAGGGCTTCCTTCTGTGCTGAAAACTTCTCTTGGCCCGAGATCGGTGAAGGCCAAGGCCCGCCCAAAGGTCTGCCGAGGGCCGCCGGCAGACCGGGCGGTATTTTGCCGGGAAGATGTCTCTAAAAGAGGTGGCAGTACCGCTCGGCGGAATCGGGCCCACAGAGGGTGGGAGACCTGGAAATAAAAACCATTACAAAGAGCAAAAACCACCGGACACCTTCAGGGGACCATCCAATAAGTGGCCATTAAAAAAAAACAGTTTGAAGATGTTCACTAACCTTTTTTTTCTGTTCTTCGTACTGACCATTGGGGACAGACCGGCCTCCACACAGCGGCCCTTGCCTGTCCTGGGGCAGACTCCCGCCCACACCAATCCGGCAGCTCGGCGGGCGGGAGGACACTTACACTATGTGGCCGTCAGAGGCCGTCAGCGGGCGGTATTCCCCTCCCGCCCACTCCAGCCCGCGTGAATACTGTCACAGAGAGGAGAATGTTGGCAAAACCCGCCGGCAGTCGGCGGTAAGACCACCAATATCGGGGCCTGTAGTTCTGTCATTCAAGAGCCCTAGGCATTCAGATATGTCGCAGACACACCCTGAACATATATTCCGATAACTAGATGGCGATCGAGTTGCGTTTACTCGGTGATGGTGCTGTTGTGATGTGGAGTGACTGTAGACCTCAAACTGTCTCCCACAGAATTTCGAGCGGTTTGATGGACCCCACTGACATTTAATGATTCCTATTACACCACAACACAGAAACCAACGCGACAGAAAAAAGGCTATGACCGTCTGTGAATTACTCAGCAATTAGGTTTAGTGACCATTCTGTGAAAGTGATCTCTCCCAAACACACACTTTGCAAGTGTTGTTAATACTCTCCACAAAGCACGGTCCCCGTGGCACTAAACCCGCACCATTAGCTGAATTCTTGTTTTTTTGCTTTCAAATGTAATATATAATTAATGGAATCTATAATATAATGAGCTGAGTGCACATGGGGTCTGCCACCATCAGAATCTTCACACTGAATAATAGGCTCTGAGTTACAGCAGCACCAACAGTTATCGGCGGGGAGAACTGTATTCAACACAATTTTTAGCTTCATCTCAAATAACGTTTCATTCAGCATCAAAACAAATCTCGACAGACTATGGCTTTAACAAATTTTAAAGGGAAGAGGCATACAGAGGATGGATGGGAAGGGGGAAATGTTCCAGCGGAGTGGGAAATCTGCCCCCCCTCCCATATCTCCCGCGCTCCTGGTATCCCCCACGCCCTGTATCCGCTCCCCACTCCCAGTAACCCCCTTTCCCCCGCGCTCCCCGTGTCCCCCGCTCCCCGTATCCCCCGCTCCCTGTATCCCCCGCTCCCTGTATCCCCCACTCCCCATATCCTCCGCTCCCCGTATCCCCCGCTCCCTGTATCCCCCACTCCCTGTATCCCCCGCTCCCCGTATCCCCCGCTCCCCGTATCCCCCACTCCCTGTATCTCCCGCTCCCCGTATCTCCCACTCCCTGTATTGCCCCCACTTCCTGAATCCCCTGCTCCTTGTATCCCGCCCACTCCCTGTATCCCCCACTCCCTGTATCCCCCCCACTCCCTGTATCCACCCGCTCCCTATAACCCCCGCTATTTGTATCCCCAGGTCCTTGTATCCAATCACTGTATCCACCCGCTCCCTGTAACCTGCCCCTCCGCCGTATCCTCTGCTCCCTGTATCTGCTCCCTGTATCCGCCTGCTCCCTATAACCCCCATTCCCTCTATCCCCCGCTCCCTGTATCCGCTCCCTGTATCCCCCGCTCCCTCTATCCCCCGCTCCCTGTATCCGCTCCCTGTATCCACTCCCTGTATCCGCTCCCTGTATCCGCTCCCTGTATCCACTCCCTGTATCCCCCCACTCCCTGTATCCGCTCCCTGTATCCACTCCCTGTATCTCCCGCTCCCTGTATCCGCTCCCTGTATCCACTCGATGTATCCCCCACTCCCTGTATCCACTCCCTGTATCCGCTCCCTGTATCCGCTCCCTGTATCTGCTCCCTGTATCCGCTCCCTTTATCCGCTCCCTGTATCCGCTCCCTGTATCCGCTCCCTGTATCCACTCCCTGTATCCACTCCCTGTATCCGCTCCCTGTATCAGCTCCCTGTATCCGCTCCCTGTATCAGCTCCCTGTATCCGCTCCCTGTATCCGCTCCCTGTATCCGCTCCCTGTATCAGCTCCCTGTATCCGCTCCCTGTATCCGCTCCCTGTATCCGCTCCCTGTATCCACTCCCTGTATCCGCTCCCTGTATCCGCTCCCTGTATCTGCTCCCTGTATCCACTCCCTGTATCCACTCCCTGTATCCGCTCCCTGTATCCGCTCCCTGTATCCGCTCCCTGTATCCGCTCCCTGTATCCACTCCCTGTATCAGCTCCCTGTATCCGCTCCCTGTATCCGCTCCCTGTATCCGCTCCCTGTATCTGCTCCCTGTATCCGCTCCCTGTATCCACTCCCTTTATCCGCCTGCTCCCTATAACCCCCATTCCCTCTGTCCCCCGCTCCCTGTATCCACTCCCTGTATCCGCTCCCTGTATCCGCCTGCTCCCTATAACCCCCATTCCCTGTATCCCCCGCTCCCTGTATCCGCTCCCTGTATCCCCTGCTCCCTGTATCCGCCCCCTGTATCCGCCTGCTCCCTATAACCCCCATTCCCTGTATCCCCCGCTCCCTGTATCCGCTCCCTGTATCCGCTCCCTGTATCCGCCTGCTCCCTATAACCCCCATTCCCTGTATCCCCCGCTCCCTGTATCCACTCCCTGTATCCCCCGCTCCCTGTATCCGCTCCCTGTATCCGCCTGCTCCCTATAACCCCCATTCCCTGTATCCCCCACTCCCTGTATCCGCTCCCTGTATCCCCTGCTCCCTGTATCCGCTCCCTGTATCCGCTCCCTGTATCCGCCTGCTCCCTATAACCCCCATTCCCTGTATCCCCCGCTCCCTGTATCCGCTCCCTGTATCCGCCTGCTCCCTATAACCCCCATTCCCTGTATCCCCCGCTCCCTGTATCCGCTCCCTGTATCCGACTGTATCAAGTTTCCCTAGTCAGGCCTCAGCAATGATCCACAGCAGGACTGCAGCCAGTGCGATGGAGGAAATGCTGACTATTTTGCAGCACAGACACTGCTCCACCTCGATAGATGTTTGGACTAGAGGAGAAACAAGGGATATGGGGATCGGGCGGGATCTGAGGTCGAAGATCAGCCGTGATCATATTGAATGGCGGAGCAGGCTCGAGGGGCCGAATGGCTGACTCCTGCTCCTAATTCTTATGTCCTTATGTTCTGAGCACCACGAGATCCATTAAGGACCTTAAAGAAGAAGAAATGCCCCGAAGATCAGACGTACCCGAGACCTTGGTGGAGACGAAGCCACTGACACCGGAGACCCAATGGATGAAGAGAAGGCTCCTCAGAGACCTGCTACCAACATGGGGACACGCCCGGGTCAATACTTTCACTGCCGCCTTCCCCCGGTGGCCTGAGATGGTAACACGAGCGGAAAGGATGAATTTCAAACACCGCTGTGTTATCATTTCCACACGCCTGCCGGGGAAGGTGCCGGTGAGGCAGTCCCGGCTAGTGGGTGTGGAGGGAAACCACGCTCGGTGTGGGCCATCACCTGTTGGCCTTCCTCTCCCATTTTCCTACCATCTGCACCACAATCCTCCCCAATCTCTGCATAGAATTTTACAGCCCAGAAACAGGCCATTGGGCCCACCGCTCCGTGCCGGGGTTTATGCCCCACACCAGCCCCCTCTCACCATTGTCCATCTCACCCCATCCCCATATCCTTCTATCCCTTTCTCCCTCATGTGTTTACCCAGCTTCATCTTAAAATGTGGAAGTATAGTGAACAGTGAGGAGGATAGTGATGGCCTTCAGGAAGACATTGGCAGGCTGGTGGAATGGGCGGACATGGGGCAGGGGAATTTAACACAGAAAAGTAGAAAGAATGAGAAGAGGCAATATAAACTAAAGGGTACAATCCTAAAGGGGGTGCATGAACAGAGAGACCTGGGGGTATATGGGCACAAATCGTTGAAGGTGGCAGGGCAGGTTGAGAAAGCGGTTAAAAAAGCTTACGGGATCCTGGGCTTCATAAATAGAGATACAGAGTACAAAAGCAAGGAAGTTATGATGAACCTGTATAAAACACTGGTTCGTTCTCAACTGGAGTATTGTGTCCAATTCTGGGCCCAGCACTGTAGGAAGGATGTGAAGGCCTTCGAGAGGGTGCAGAGGGGATTTACGAGAATGGTTCCAGGGATGAGGGACTTCAGTGACGGGGATAGACTGGAGAAGCTGGGGTTGTTCTCCTTGGAGCAGAGAAGGTTGAGAGGAGATTTGATCGAGGTGTTGAAAGTCATGAGGGGTCTGGACAGAGTAGATCGAGAGAAACTGTTCCCATTGGTGGAAGGGTCGGGAACCAGAGGACACAGATTTAAGGCGATTGGCAGAAGAACCAAAGGCGACATGAGGGAAAACGTTTTTACGCAGCGAGTGGTTAGGATCTGGAATGCGCTGCCTGAGAGGGTGGTGGAGGCAGACTCAATCGCGGCTTTCAAAAGGGAATTGGATAAATACCTGAAGGAAAAACATTGCAGGGCTACGAGGAAAGGGTGGGGGAGGGGGACTGGCTGAGGGGCTCTTGCAGAGAGCCGGCACGGGCTCGATGGGCCGAATGGCCTCCTTCTGTGCAGTAACCGCTCTCTGATGCTGTTCTATGATTCTAAATACATCGATACTATTCGCCTCAACCCCTCCCTGTGGCAGCGAGTTCCACATTCTCACCACTCTCTGAGTAAAGACGTTTTCCTAAATTCCCTACCGGATTTATTACAGACTATATTATATTCATGACTCCTATTTTGGGTCTCGACCACAATTGGAAACATCTCTACATCTACCCTATCAAACCCTTCGATAATCTTCAACACAACAGCAGTGTCAGCCATGGCTCAGTGGGGAGAAAACTCACCTCTGAGTCAAAAGGTTGTGTGTTCAAGTCCCACTCCAGAGACTTGAGCACAAGAATCTAAACAGATACTTCCAGTGCACTACTGAGGGAGCATTGTAATGTCGGAGGGGCAGTACTGAGGGAGCGCCACACTGTCGGAGGGGCAGTACTGAGGGAGTGCCGCACTGTCGGAGGGGCTGTACTGAGGGAGCGTCGCACTGTCGGAGGGGCAGTACTGAGGGAGCGCCGCACTGTCGGAGGGGCAGTACTGAGGGAGCGCCACACTGTCGGAGGGGCAGTACTGAGGGAGCGCTGCACTGTCGGAGGGGCAGTACTGAGGGAGCGCTGCACTGTCGGAGGGGCAGTACTGAGGGAGTGCTGCACTGTTGGAGGGGCAGTACTGAGGGAGTGCCGCACTGTCAGAGGGGCAGTACTGAGGGAGCGCTGCACTGTCGGAGGGGCAGCACTGAGGGAGTGCTGCACTGTCGGAAGGACAGTACTGAAGGAGCGCTGCACTGTCGGAGGGGCAGTACTGAGGGAGCGCCACACTGTCGGAGGGGCAGTACTGAGGGAGCGCCACAGTGTCGGAGGGGCAGTACTGAGGGAGCGCCACACTGTCGGAGGGGCAGTACTGAGGGAGCGCCACAGTGTCGGAGGGGCAGTACTGAGGGAGCGCTGCACTGTCGGAGGGGCAGTACTGAGGGAGTGCCGCACTGTCAGAGGGGCAGTACTGAGGGAGTGCTACACTGTCAGAGGGGCAGTACTGAGGGAGCGCTGCACTGTCGGAGGGGCAGTATGGAGGGAGCACTGCACTGTCAGAGGGGCAGTACTGAGGGAGCGCTGCACTGAGGGAGTGCTGCACTGTCGGAAGGGCAGTACTGAGGGAGCGGTGCACTATCGGAGGGGCAGTACTGAGGGAGTGCTGCACTGTTGGAGGGGCAGTACTGAGGGAGCACCGCACTGTCGGAGGTGCTGTCTTTCGGATGAGACGTTAAACCGAGGCCCCATCTGCTCTCTCAGGTGGATGTAAAAGATCCCATGGCACTATTTTGAAGACGAGCAGGTGAGTTCTCCCCGGTGTCCTGGGGCCAATATTTATCCCTTCAATCAACATCACTAAAACAGATTATCTGGTCATTATCACATTGCTGTGTGTGAGAGCTTGCTGTGCGCAAATTGCCTGCCGTGTTTCCCGCATTACAACAGTGACTACACTCCAAAAGTACTTCATTGGCTGTAAAGCACTTTGAGACGCTGTGAAAGGCGCTATAGAAATGCAAGTCTTTCTTTTTTTCGGTTCCTATAATAGCAGCAAAGTGGAAGGCAAACAGCTGTACGTTCTGCTTTCCCATCGGCAAAACCAGGAGCTCCGCCGACGGCCCTGTTGACAAGCGCACCGCCTAATGTGGACCTGAGCCACGAAGTTCAGGAGGCTGAATCCTCAGTAGATGTTGAGGCTGCTGCTCTCGGGCAGGGTGATGGTAGGGATCGGGCAGGGGGTAGGGATCAGGCAGGGTGATGGTAGGGATTGGGCAGGGTGATGGTAGGGATCGGGCAGGGGGTAGGGATCGGGCAGGGTGATGGTAGGGATCGGGCAGGGGGTAGGGATCGGGCAGGGTGATGGTAGGGATCGGGCAGGGTGATGGTAGGGATCGGGCAGGGTGATGGTAGGGATCGGGCAGGGGGTAGGGATCGGGCAGGGTGATGGTAGGGATCGGGCAGGGGGTAGGGATCGGGCAGGGTGATGGTAGGGATCGGGCAGGGTGATGGTAGGGATCGGGCAGGGGTTGGGATCGGGCAGGGTGATGGTAGGGATCGGGCAGGGTGATGGTAGGGATCGGACAGGGTGATGGTAGGGATCGGGCAGGGGTTGGGATCGGGCAGGGTGATGGTAGGGATCGGGCAGGGTGATGGTAGGGATCGGACAGGGTGATGGTAGGGATCGGGCAGGGGTAGGGATCGGGCAGGGTGATGGTAGGGATCGGGCAGGGGTTGGGATCGGGCAGGGTGATGGTAGGGATCGGGCAGGGTGATGGTAGGGATCGGGCAGGGGGTAGGGATCGGGCAGGGTGATGGTAGGGATCGGGCAGGGGGTAGGGATCGGGCAGGGTGATGGTAGGGATCGGGCAGGGGGTAGGGATCGGGCAGGGTGATGGTAGGGATCGGGCAGGGGGTAGGGATCGGGCAGGGTGATGGTAGGGATCGGGCAGGGTGATGGTAGGGATCGGGCAGGGGGTAGGGATCGGGCAGGGTGATGGTAGGGATGGCTTTAGCATCCCTGTGTGAGAGTGAGCAATCCTCAGCCCAGGTTGCTGCCCTGACTGCTGCTCAAACAACTCCTGCTGGCATATGTTTGCATGTGGCCATCGCACCAGCTCTATATTGGCCTTGGCCATGATACTCTATGCTAAGAACATAAAAACACAAGGAATAGGAGCAGGAGTCGGCCATTTGGCCCCTCGAGCCTGCTCCGCCATTCAATAAGATCATGACTGATCCGATCATGGACTCAGCTCCACTTCCCTGCCCGCTCCCCATAACCCTTCACTCCCTTTGCGTTCAAAAATCTGTCTATCTCCACCTTAAATATATTCAATGACCCAGCCTCCACAGCTCTCTGGGGCAGAGAATTCCACAGATTTACAACCCTCTGAGAGAAGAAATTCCTCCTCATTTCTTCAATCTCAACACTTTCCCGCCCGATCCCCATATCCCTCGATTCCCCGAGAGTCCAAAAATCTATCGATCTCAGTCTTGAATATACTCAACGACTCAGCATTCACAGCCATAGGAACAAAGGAACAGTGGGAGGCTGTTCAGCCCCTCGAGCCTGCTCTGCCGATCAATGAGATCATGGCGGACCTGTGACCTAACTCCATTTACCTGCCTTTGCCCCATATCCCTTAATACCTTGTGTTAACAAAAGTCCATCAATCTCCGATTTAAAATGAACAATTGACCCCAGCATCAACTGCCGTTTGTGGAAGAGAGTTCCAAACCTCTCCCACCCTGTGTGTGTAGAAGTGTTTCCTAATTTCACTCCTGAAAGGTCTGGCTCCAATGTTTAGACTCTGCCCCTAGTCCCAGACTCCCCAACCAGCGGGAATCGTTTCCCTGGGGTAGAGAATTGCAAAGATAAATTTCCTGCTGCGCTCACTGGCAAGGTACCAGTGGTCGATAAATATACACGGAGCCAGACCCCAGCCTGGGGCAGCATCGTGCGGAAAGGAGAGAGGATTTGGAGAAAGGGTAAAATGAATCACGAGAAGCAATTGCCCACTGCCCCAGTAAGGCCCCCATCCTCCCAGAGAGCCAGATGTGGACACAATCAATACATT
Source organism: Pristiophorus japonicus (assembly GCF_044704955.1). NCBI lineage: Eukaryota > Metazoa > Chordata > Chondrichthyes > Pristiophoridae > Pristiophorus > Pristiophorus japonicus. Next base: position 2,444,648 of record NC_091981.1, read on the forward strand.
TTCACAGGCCACAAGGACACAGTGTGAATGTCAAAGGGAGATTTGACATGAGAATTGCTAACTGCCAGCAGACAAAGTGCAACTTGTCAGCTAAAAAAGTGACAGAGCGTCCAGTGGGGGTGGGGCACTGTCTCGGCCAGTGAGCTGCTTGGCCCAGGCGTTGTTCAAATCATCATCCTTTGATCGAACGGCCAAGAGAAGTAATGAGATACAATAACTTTCTGCACAGTTCCATTATTAAAATGTACCATTATTTATTCCAGTCAATCATTGTTTACACAAGGTTGGAAGGGGTGAAGAGCACAGATGCATTTTAGGGGAAGCGAGATAGATCCATGAGGGGGAAAGGGTCAGAAGGATATGGCGATAGGGTGGGGGAGGCCCGAGCGGACTACCAACACTGGCACCGAGCAGCTGGGCCAAAGGCTTTGTTTCGTGCCGTACATTCTGGGTAATATAATCCCTGCACGTGCAAAGCAAGGAACAGTGGCACAGTAACAAGCTTACAAGTAACTTCACTTTCTGTTTACAAACCTCACTGGCCCCTAATGTCCTCGTGGCCTGGGAAGCAGCGGAGGGGAGGTGGGATATTGGGCGGGACCCAGAAATGTTAAAGTCTCCACTGGGACCTGGTGTGGCTGCAAGTTCCATCAGCCCAACACAAGTCCAGGATGGCAGGAGTGAGATGGAGCTCAGCACGGCTCCGTGCGTCGCACCCTGTGCCTCTGAGTCCGAAGGTTCTGGGTTCACGTCCCACTCCAGGGACTTGAGCAAAAAAATCTAAGCTGGCATTCCCAGTGCAGTACTGAGGGAGTGCCGCACTGTCGGAGGGGCAGTACTGAGGGAGTGTCGGAGGGGCAGTGCTGAGGGAGCGCCGCACTGTCGGAGGGGCAGTACTGAGGGAGTGTCGGAGGGGCAGTGCTGAGGGAGCGCCGCACTGTCGGAGGGGCAGTGCTGAGGGAGCGCCGCACTGTCGGAGGGGCAGTGCTAAGGGAATGCCGCACTGTCGGAGGGGCAGTGCTGAGGGAGTGCCGCACTGTCGGAGGGGCAGTACTGAGGGAGTGCCACACTGTAGGAGGGGCAGTACTGAGGGAGCGCCGCACTGTCGGAGGGGCAGTACTGAGGGAGTGCCACACTGTCCGAGGGGCAGTACTGAGGGAGTCCTGCACTGTCGGAGAGGCAGTACTGAAGGAGTGCTGCACTGTCGGAGGTGCAGTACTGAGGGAGTGCTGCACTGTCGGAGGGGCAGTACTGAGGGAGTGTCGGAGGGGCAGTGCTGAGGGAGCGCCGCACTGTCGGAGGGGCAGTGCTAAGGGAACGCCGCACTGTCGGAGGGGCAGTACTGAGGGAGTGCCACACTGTCCGAGGGGCAGTACTGAGGGAGTGCTGCACTGTCGGAGAGGCAGTACTGAAGGAGTGCTGCACTGTCGGAGGTGCAGTACTGAGGGAGTGCTGCACTGTCGGAGGGGCAGTACTGAGGGAGCGTCGCACTGTCGGAGGGGCAGTACTGAGGGAGCGCCGCACTGTCGGAGGGGCAGTACTGAGGGAGTGCCGCACTGTCGGAGGGGCAGTGCTGAGGGAGTGCCGCACTGTCGGAGGGGCAGTACTGAGGGAGTGCCACAGTATCAGAGGGGCAGTACTGAGGGAGCGCCGCACTGTCGGAGGGGCAGTACTGAGGGAGTGCGGCACTGTCGGAGGGGCAGTACTGAGGAAGTGCCACACTATAGGAGGGGCAGTACTGAGGGAGTGCCACACTGTAGGAGGGGCAGTACTGAGGGAGTGCCACACTGTAGGAGGGGCAGTACTGAGGGAGCGCCGCACTGTCGGAGGGGCAGTACTGAGGAAGTGCCACACTGTAGGAGGGGCAGTACTGAGGCAGCGCCGCACTGTCGGAGGGGCAGTACTGAGGGAGTGCGGCACTGTCGGAGGGGCAGTACTGAGGAAGTGCCACACTATAGGAGGGGCAGTACTGAGGGAGTGCCACACTGTAGGAGGGGCAGTACTGAGGGAGTGCCACACTGTAGAAGGGGCAGTACTGAGGGAGCGCCGCACTGTCGGAGGGGCAGTACTGAGGGAGCGCCGCACTGTCGGAGGGGCAGTGCTAAGGGAACGCCGCACTGTCGGAGGGGCAGTACTGAGGGAGTGCCACACTGTCCGAGGGGCAGTACTGAGGGAGTGCTGCACTGTCGGAGAGGCAGTACTGAAGGAGTGCTGCACTGTCGGAGGTGCAGTACTGAGGGAGTGCTGCACTGTCGGAGGGGCAGTACTGAGGGAGCGCCGCACTGTCGGAGGGGCAGTACTGAGGGAGCGCCGCACTGTCGGAGGGGCAGTACTGAGGGAGTGCCGCACTGTCGGAGGGGCAGTGCTGAGGGAGTGCCGCACTGTCGGAGGGGCAGTACTGAGGGAGTGCCACAGTATCAGAGGGGCAGTACTGAGGGAGCGCCGCACTGTCGGAGGGGCAGTACTGAGGGAGTGCGGCACTGTCGGAGGGGCAGTACTGAGGAAGTGCCACACTATAGGAGGGGCAGTACTGAGGGAGTGCCACACTGTAGGAGGGGCAGTACTGAGGGAGTGCCACACTGTAGGAGGGGCAGTACTGAGGGAGCGCCGCACTGTCGGAGGGGCAGTACTGAGGAAGTGCCACACTGTAGGAGGGGCAGTACTGAGGCAGCGCCGCACTGTCGGAGGGGCAGTACTGAGGGAGTGCGGCACTGTCGGAGGGGCAGTACTGAGGAAGTGCCACACTATAGGAGGGGCAGTACTGAGGGAGTGCCACACTGTAGGAGGGGCAGTACTGAGGGAGTGCCACACTGTAGAAGGGGCAGTACTGAGGGAGCGCCGCACTGTCGGAGGGGCAGTACTGAGGAAGTGCCACACTGTCGGAGGGGCAGTACTGTGGGAGTGCTGCACTGTCGGAGGGGCAGTTCTAAGGGAGTGCCACACTGTCCGAGGGGCAGTACTGAGGGAGCACTGCACTGTCGGAGGGGCAGTACTGAGGGAGTACTGCACTGTCGGAGGAGCCAGTACTGAGGGAGCACTGCACTGTCAGAGGGGCAGTACTGAGGGAGTGCCGCACTGTCGGAGGGGCAGTACTGAGGGAGCGCTGCACTGTCGGAGGGGCAGTACTGAGGGAGTGCTGCACTGTCGGAGGGGCAGTACTGAGGGAGCGCCGCACTGTCGGAGGGGCAGTACTGAGGGAGCACTACACTGTCGGAGGGGCAGTGCTGAGGGAGTGCAGCACTGTCGGAGGGGCAGTACTGAGGGAGTGCTGCACTGTCGGAGGGGCAGTACTGAGGGAGCGCTGCACTGTCGGAGGGGCAGTACTGAGGGAGTGCTGCACTGTCGGAGGGGCAGTACTGAGGGAGTGCTGCACTGTCGGAGGGGCAGTACTGAGGGAGCGCCGCACTGTCGGAGGAGCAGTACTGAGGGAGTGCTGTACTGTCAGAGGGGCCAGTACTGAGGCAGTAAGCTCTGGAACCCCCTCCCTAAACCTCTCTGCCTCTCTCTCTTCCTTAAAACCTAACTCTTTGACCAAGCTTTGGTCACCTGCCCCAATATCTCCTTATGTGACTCTGTGTCAAACTTTTTGTCTCACTATACTCCTGTAAAGCACCTTGGGACGTTTCACTACATTAAAGGTGCTCTATAAATGCAGGTTGTTGTTGCGCAAGGGGAAAGAGGAGAAAGAGCGAGAGGATTGAAAGATTGACATCAGAGTGCTTGGTCTTTGTCAGCACACAAACAGCGTTATGGTAAAACATTCTTATCTGACACATCCTGTTGTATATTGATAAAACAACCTGGGCTGTATTGATTTAATGTAATGATGTAGATTAACCCCTGGTCTAACAGTGGCCTCTGACACTGGTACAGTATGCCAAGCAATCGTTTGGAATTTGAACAATCAGTTAAGTTAATTAGATCGTCACTGCGTTAAACCCGCACTGAAGTGAGGCAGATGGGGCAGATATCGCCAACAGGAACCGCAATACTTAGCACGCCATGTCCTATCGAGCGGTAATTTGCCACAAAGATCGCTGACAGCTGGAAACGTGCCCTCAAGGTGAATAGTGACAGTAATGTATCAATAGGAGATTCATAAAAATATGAAGGTTTTGTGGAAAAGGCTGACAGGAGTTTGAAGTTCTCTCTCAGATGCTACGGTTGTGTAAAGAGGGTTAATGAATTTGCACTTTTGTGGCTATTAACATATTCATTCTGGTGCTGAATAATTTGTTATCATGGCCAGTAAAATGTAAAAGACTCCTCCACTCCATGAGTGAGCAACATGGGCTTGTTCGCTCTAATTCACCCTGATGTTTGCCGTTTAGCCACCATGCCATTCACTTGGCATTAAACATGATAAACGACATTCCTGCTGCACAATTCTGTTTGCTGCTTGCAATTGTGAGCAATATCATCTGATGGGTGACTGCTGACAATGGACATTAAAGCTGAATTATACTGTGTCTGGGTCACAATCAAGGGGCACATTATTCTGTCAACAAGGGTCCTCCCAACACTTGATGCTCAGAACATATTAAGATTACCTAACATCAACTCAGATGATTCTTTGACTTCATCCTCCTGCCCAAAGCGTGCCTGGAATGAGCTGATTCTGAATTACAAATGGATTTTTTTTGTCTTCGTAAATTGTACATAAGCAGGAGCCGTTTTCCCAATCCGAATCCCAAACTAGTTCTGAAGCAAAATTTGAAATCAAATTACGACACCGGGGAGCTGTGATATCGTCAGACAAATTGTTCTTAAATTTCTAAACTGCATCTAAAAAAAAACTAATTAAAACATGCAACGAATGGACAACCTCAAATGTGTATTCAGTTCAAAGACACTGCGTGTCAGCCGTGGCTCAGTGAGCAGTACCCTCACCTCTGAGGTCTGAAGATTGTGGGTTCAAGTCCCACTCCAGACTTAAGCACAAAAATCCAGGCTGACACTCCCAGTGCCTTCAGTTGCCTGGGCTCAGAGCTCTGAAACTCTCTAACTCTCTCTATTCCTTACAGCCTATCTCTTTGACCCAAGTTTTTAGTCACCTCGTGTGGCTCGGTGTCAAATGTTGTTTGATAATCGCTCCTGTGAAGCACCTTGGGCTGTCTTCCCACGTTAATCATCAGCATCACAGACCGTCCCTCGAACGAGGATGACTTGCTTCCACAAGAGTTCACAGATGCTTCAATGAAGGACCCGATGTTTCAATTGAGGGGGTGGAAGACGCCTGTGCGTGGATTTATTTAACGTGGGGTGACCGTTGCACACCAGCCACCACACGGGCTTGACAGAGCGAGGTCTTGGTCCAGGGGCAAGGGTTAACCAGGACGACTGGAGACCTGCTCTGCTGCACGGACCCAGTGCGCTCACATATCGCAGTGTGGGCTGGCCACATATCAGGGGTTCGATATCAAACCTGCCCAACTCATCCAAACAACTACTTTAAAGGCGCTATATAAATGCAAATTGCTATTGACACGGGCACTCGGTGGGCGGTTGTTAGGAGAGAAGAGATAAATACAGCGTGGGTAGATTTTTGTTTACTTTGGGGCACAGAACTACCACAATCGAACAGACCATTCAGCCCCCAGTTACTGAGGTAAAATCAGGCAGCCCAGCACAAAGATAGAGAAACTAGACGGGAGAAGCTGGACTTATTTTTCTTAGAGCAGGGAAGGTTATGGGGAGATTTGATAGAGGTGTTGAAAATCATGAAGGGTTTTGATAGAGTAACTAAAGAGAAAATGTTTCCAGTAGAAAAGGCTCGGTAACCAGAGGGACACAGATTGACGATAATCGGCGATGGAACCCGAAGGGGAGATGAGGAGAATGTGTTTACGCGGCGAGTTGTTGTGATCGGGAACGTGCTGCCTGATAGGGCGGTGGGAGCAGATTCAATAGTAACTTCCACACGGGGAATTGGATGAATACGTGAAGAGGAAAGGTTTGCCGGGCTGTGGGGAAAGAGCAGGGGGAGTGGGACCGATTGGATCGCTCTGGCACAGAGCCGGCACAGACTCGATGGGACAAATGGCCACCTCCTATGCTGTAAGCTTCGATGAGAGCTAACGCAAGCACCAACTATTGATCGCTCCCAGTATTATCTCCAATGGAGAAAGGATATAGCCAGCTCAGTAGGGAAGTCCTGCATCTGTAGAAACATAGAAACATAGAAACATAGAAAATAGGTGCAGGAGTAGGCCATTCGGCCCTTCTAGCCTGCACCGCCATTCAATGAGTTCATGGCTGAACATGCAACTTCAGTACCCCACTCCTGCTTTCTCACCATACCCCTTGATCCCCCTAGTAGTAAGAACTTCATCTTACTCCTTTTTGAATATATTTAGTGAATTGGCCTCAACAACTTTCTGTGGTAGAGAATTCCACAGGTTCACCACTCTCTGGGTGAAGAAGTTTCTCCTCATCTCGGTCCTAAATGGCTTACCCCTTATCCTTAGACTGTGACCCCTGGTTCTGGACTTCCCCAACATTGGGAACATTCTTCTTGCATCTAACCTGTCGAAACCCATCAGAATTTTAAACGTTTCTATGAGATCCCCTCTCATTCTTCTGAGCTCCAGTGAATACAAGCCCAGTTGATCCAGTCTTTCTTGATAGGTCAGTCCCGCCATCCCGGGAATCAGTCTGGTGAACCTTCGCTGCACTCCCTCAATAGCAAGAATGCCCTTCCTCAGGTTAAGAGACCAAAACTGTGCACAATACTCCAGGTGTGGCCTCACCAAGGCCCTGTACAACTGTAGCAACACCTCCCTGCCCCTGTACTCAAATCCCCTCGCTATGAAGGCCAACATGCCATTTGCTTTCTTAACTGCCTGCTGTACCTGCATGCCAACCTTCAATGACTGATGTACCATGACACCCAGGTCTCGTTGCACCTCCCCTTTTCCTAATCTGTCACCATTCAGATAATAGTCTGTCTCTGTTTTTACCATCAAAGTGAATAACCTCACATTTATCCACATTATACTTCATCTGCCATGCATTTGCCCACTCACCTAACCTATCCAAGTCGCTCTGCAGCCTCATAGCATCCTCCTCACAGCTCACACTGCCACCCAATTTAGTGTCATCCGCAAATTTAATACATTTAATCCCCTCGTCTTAATCATTAATGTACAATGTAAACAGCTGGGGCCCCAGCACAGAACCTTGCGGTACCCCACTAGTCACTGCCTGCCATTCTGAAAAGTACCCATTTACTCCTACTCTTTGCTTCCTGTCTGACAACCAGTTCTCAATCCATGTCAGCACACTACCCCCAATCCCATGTGCTTTAACTTTGCACATTAATCTCTTGTGTGGGACCTTTTCGAAAGCCTTCTGAAAGTCCAAATACACCACATCAACTGGTTCTCCCTTGTCCACTCTACTGGAAACATCCTCAAAAAATTCCAGAAGATTTGTCAAGCATGTTTTCCCTTTCACAAATCCATGCTGACTTGGACCTATCATGTCACCTCTTTCCAAATGCGCTGCTATGACATCCTTAATAATTGATTCCATCATCCTACCCACTACTGAGGTCAGGCTGACCGGTCTATAATTTCCTGTTTTCTCTCTCCCTCCTTTTTTAAAAAGTGGGGTTACATTGGCTACCCTCCACTCGATAGGAACTGATCCAGAGTCAATGGAATGTTGGAAAATGACTGTCAATGCATCCGCTATTTCCAAGGCCACCTCCTTAAGTACTCTGGGATGCAGTCCATCAGGCCCTGGGGATTTATCAGCCTTCAATCCCATCAATTTCCCCAACACAATTTCCCGACTAATAAGGATTTCCCTCAGTTCCTCCTCCTTCTCACTAGACCCTCTGACCCCTTTTATATCTGGAAGGTTGTTTGTGTCCTCCTTAGTGAATACCGAACCAAAGTACTTGTTCAATTGGTCCGCCATTTCTTTGTTCCCCGTTATGACTTCCCTTGATTCTGACTGCAGGGGACCTACGTTTGTCTTCACCAACCTTTTTCTCTTTACATATCTATAGAAACTTTTGCAATCCGTCTTAATGTTCCCTGCAAGCTTCCTCTCGTACTCCGTTTTCCCTGCCCTAATCAAACCCTTTGTCCTCCTCTGCTGAGTTCTAAATTTCTCCCAGTCCCCGGGTTCGCTGCTATTTCTGGCCAATTTGCATGCCACTTCCTTGGCTTTAATATTATCCCTGATTTCCCTTGATAGCCACGGTTGAGCCACCTTCCCTTTTTTATTTTTACGCCAGACAGGAATGTACAATTGTTGTAGTTCATCCATGCGGTTTCTAAATGTCTGCCATTGCCCATCCACAGTCAACCCCTTAAGTATCATTCGCCAATCTATCCTAGCCAATTCACGCCTCATACCTTCAAAGTTACCTTTCTTTAAGTTCTGGACCATGGTCTCTGAATTAACTGTTTCATTCTCCATCCTAATGCAGAATTCCACCATATTATGGTCACTCTCCGAAAGGGGCCTCGCACAACGAGATTACTAATTAATCCTCTCTCATTACACAACACCCAGTCTAAGATGGCCTTCCCCCTAGTTGGTTCCTCGACATATTGGTCTAGAAAACCATCCCTTATGCACTCCAGGAAATCCTCCTCCACCGTATTGCTTCCAGTTTGGTTAGCCCAAGCTATGTGCATATTAAAGTCACCCATTATAACTGCTGCACCTTTATTGCATGCACCCCTAATTTCCTGTTTGATGCCCTCCCCAACATCACTACTACTGTTTGGAGGTCTGTACACAACTCCCACTAACGTTTTTTGCCCTTTGGTGTTCTGCAGCTCTACCCATATAGATTCCACATCATCCAAGCTAATGTCCTTCCTAACTATTGCATTAATCTCCTCTTTAACCAGCAATGCTACCCCACCTCCTTTTCCTTTTATTCTATCCTTCCTGAATGTTGAATACCCCTGGATGTTGAGTTCCCAGCCCTGATCATCCTGGAGCCACGTTTCTGTAATCCCAATCACATCATATTTGTTAACATCTATTTGCACAGTTAATTCATCCACCTTATTGCGGATACTCCTTGCATTAAGACACAAAGCCTTCAGGCTTGTTTTTTTAACACCCTTTGTCCTTTTAGAATTTTGCTGTACAGTGGCCCTTTTTGTTCTTTGCCTTGGGTTTCTCTGCCCTCCACTTTTCCTCATCTCCTTTCTGTCTTTTGCTTTTGCCTCCTTTTTGTCTCCCTCTGTCTCCCTGCATAGGTTCCCATCCCCCTGCCATATTAGTTTAACTCCTCCCCAACAGCACCAGCAAACACTCCCCCGAGGACATTGGTTCCGGTCCTGCCCAGGTGCAGACCGTCCGGTTTGTACTGGTCCCACCTCCCCCAGAACCGGTTCCAATGCCCCAGGAATTTGAATCCCTCCCTGCTGCATCACTGCTCAAGCCACGTATTCATCTGTGCTATCCTGCGATTCCTACTCTGACTAGCACATGGCACTGGTAGCAATCCCGAGATTACTACTTTTGAGGTCCTACTTTTTAATTTAGCTCCTAGCTCCTTAAATTCGTTTCATAGGACCTCATCCCTTTTTTTTACCTATGTCGTTGGTACCAATGTGCACCACGACAACTGGCTGTTCTCCCTCCATTTTTAGAATGTCCTGCACCCGCTCCGAGACATCCTTGACCCTTGCACCAGGGAGGCAACATACCATCCTGGAGTCTCGGTTGCGGCTGCAGAAACGCCTATCTATTCCCCTCACAATTGAATCCCCTATCACTATCGCTCTCCCACTCTTTTTCCTGCCCTCCTGTGCAACAGAGCCAGCCACGGTGCCATGAACTTGGCTGCTGCTGCCCTCCCCTGATGAGTCATCCCCCTCAACAGTACTCAAACCGGTGTTTCTGTTTTGCAGGGGGATGACCGCAGGGGACCCCTGCACTACCTTCCTTCCACTGCTCTTCCTGCTGGTCTTCCATTCCCTATCTGGCTGTGGACCCTTCTCCTGCGTTAAGACCAACTCGCTACACGTGCTACTCACGTCATTCTCAGCATCGTGGATGCTCCAGAGTGAATCCACTCTCAGCTCCAATTCCGCAACGCGGTCCGTCAGGAGCTGGAGGCGGATACACTTCCCGCACACGTAGTCGTCAGGGACACTGGAGCCGTCCCTGAGTTCCCACATGGTACAGGACGAGCATATCACGTGACCGAGCTGACCTGCCATGACTTAACCCTTAGATAGGCAACAACAATGCTAAAGTTTACTCACTGTTATAGAAGAGAAAAAAGAAAAACTACTCACCAATCACCAGCCAATCACTTACCCCCTTGGCTGTGACGTCACCTTTCTGTTTCTTTCTACTTCTTTTTTACCTTCTCCCTGTAGCTGCACAAATCACGACTTTTATAGGCCTCACCACGCACCTCCTCACGCTCCCGATACAACCTCAGATCCGATACACCCCACATTTGTACAGCAAGACCAGCCTGAAAACATCTGTCCTTTTATTCTAGATTATTTAAAAGGATTTTTGTTTGCAGCTGTGAAGTTCACATAGTTGACTAAACAAGGTTGAATAAAGAACTCAAAAATTGACAAGAGATGTACATTTCTATAGAATTAACCAGTCCACAGTGAGCGACACTGGGAACCAAGAAAGAAAGACTTGCATTTCTATAGCGCCTTTCACGACCTCAGGATGGCCCAAAGCGCTTTACAGCCAATGAAGTACTTTTTTGGAGTGTAGTCACTGTTGTAATGTGGGAAACGAGGCAGCCAATTTGCGCACAGCAAGCTCCCACACACAGCAATGTGATAATGACCAGATAATCTGTTTTTTAGTGATGTTGATTGAGGGATAAATATTGGCCCCAGGACACCGGGGAGAACTCCCCTGCTCTTCTTCGAAATAGTGTCATGGGATCTTTTACATCCACCTGAGAGAGCAGACGGGGCCTCGGTTTAATGTCTCATCCGAAAGACGGCACCTCCGACAGTGCGGCACTCCCTCAGTACTGCCCCTCCGACAGTACAGCACTCCCTCAGTACTGCCCCTCCGACAGTGCGGCGCTCCCTCAGTACTGCCCCTCCAACAGTGCAGCTCTCCCTCAGCACTGCCTCTCCAACAGTGCGGCACTCCCTCAGTACTGCCCCTACGACAGTGCGGCGCTCCCTCAGTACTGCCCCTCCAACAGTGCAGCTCTCCCTCAGCACTGCCTCTCCAACAGTGCGGCACTCCCTCAGTACTGCCCCTACGACAGTGCAGCACTCCCTCAGCACTGCCTCTCCAACAGTGCAGCAATCCCTCAGTATTGCCCCTCCGACAGTACAGCACTCCCTCAGTACTGCCCCTCCGACAGTACGGCGATCCCTCAGTACTGCCCCTCCGACAGTGCAGGGCTCCCTCAGTACTGCCCCTCCGACAGTGCAGGGCTCCCTCAGTACTGCCCCTCCGACAGTGCAGCACTCCATCAGTACTGCCCCTCCGACAGTGCAGGGCTCCCTCAGTACTGCCCCTCCGACAGTGCAGGGCTCCCTCAGTACTGCCCTGGGAGTGTCAGCCTGGATTTTGTGCTCAAGTCTCTGGAGTGGGACGAACCCATGAGCTTCTGACTCAGAGACGAGAGTTTAGCATTCAGCCAACTCCTGATGGGAGCCACTTCAATGGAAGACAGATTGTAATTTAGTAAAACTGCGGGTCCCACCTGCTTTCACATCTTTCCCAATTTATAAACCAATTAGTTTGGGCTTTGTAACCAATTCTCACCCAGAAACAAGTTCTCTGCCAGTGTTTCCCGTAAATTACAATGCTTCAAAAGTACTTCTTACAACAACTTGTATTTATATAGCGCCTTTAACGTAGTGAAACATCCCAGGGCGCTTCACAGGAGTAATGTGAGGCAAAAAATTTGACACCAAGCCACATTAGGAGAAATTAGCGCAGGTGACCAACATCCCCAGCATCGAAGCACTGACCACACTTGATCTGCTCCGCTGGGCAGGCCACATTGTCCACATGCCCGACACGAGACTCCCAAAGCAAGCGCTCTACTCGGAACTCCTCCACGGCAAGCGAGCCCCAGGTGGGCAGAGGAAACGTTACAGGGACACCCTCAAAGCCTCCCTGATAAAGTGCAACATCCCCACTGACACCTGGGAGTCCCTGGCCAAAGACCGCCCTAAGTGGAGGAAGTGCATCCGGGAGGGCGCTGAGCACCTCGAGTCTCGTCACCGAGAGCATGCAGAAACCAAGCGCAGGCAGCGGAAGGAGCGTGCGGCAAACCAGTCCCACCCACCCTTTCCCTCAACCACTGTCTGTCCCGCCTGTGACAGAGACTGTGGCTCTCGTATTGGACTGTTCAGCCACCTGAGAACTCACTTTTAGAGTGGAAGCAATTTTTCTCGCTTCCGAGGGACTGCCTGTGATGATATGTTTTAAGGAGAGAATTGAAGAGTGCTTTGGGACGTCCTGAGGTCGTGAAAGGCGCTATAGAAATGCAAGTCTTTGTTCCTATTATATAAATAGTTGAAAGTACAAGAGTGTTGTTAGTGAGTAACCAAACTCTGGGAATGAATGCGGAGAGAGCAAGGTGGACACAAAGCCCCTCACAGAAAGCCGGTGGTATTGGATATGTTTTTGCCCAATTCGCATGATATTTTAGTTGACATGCCTTGCACATCTGCTGCTGCTGAATTTTCAGCTAAAAGCTTCCGAAGGCACGGAGAGCCCTGTTTGCCTGTGATGCTGACAGACCTGCTCTCTGCACAAATCCGCCTCTTTCAAATTAGTCTAAATTGTGAGCTGCGCTATAATCTCAGCATGAAGCACCACCTACAGATCGACAGACAGCCCGGCGCAAATCAGCTATACCTCTCATTAGTGCTGCCTTCCCGGATAGTTTTCAGCTCCAATTAACTGTGTCGGGAGGCCGGGATTAAGGGGCATTTACACAAGTCGAAAGGTTCAAGGGTCTGAATAACGGGAAAGGAGCAATCCAGCAAAGAGCAGCTCCAGCGCAGCACGGCACAGGCTGACAGCAAAGGGCCCAGGGAACGCTGGTCCACTGGGTCACTATATCTGCCCAGGCTTCTTCCTGCTGCATGGATTGTGGGGAGCGGGGGCAGAGAGAGAGAGAGAGGTTAGGGAGAGAAAGAGAGGGTGAGAGAGAGAGAGGTTAGGGAGAGAAAGAGAGGGTGAGAGAGAGACTGGGGAAGAGGAGGGTGAGAGTTGGGGGCGAGTGGGGCAGAGAGAGAGAGGCGGGGGGGGGGAGAGAGAGTTGGGGGGAAGAGAGAGAGGCAGGGGGAGAGAGAGTTGGGGGGAAGAGAGAGAGGCGGGGGGGGGGTGGAGGGGAGAGAGAGAGTTGGGGGAGGGAGAGAGAGAGAGAGTTGGGGAAAGGGGGAGAGAGAGAGTTGGGGTGGGAGAGAGAATTAGGGAGGGGAGGGGAGGAGAGAGAGTTGGGGAGAGGGGAGGTGAGGGGGTGGGGAGGGAGGAGGAGAGAAAGTTGGTGGGAGGAGAGAGAGTTGTGGAGGGGGGAGAGGAGGGGAGAGGAGAGAGAGTTGGGGAGGGGGAGGGGAGGGGGAGGAGAGAGAGTTGGGGGAAGGAGAGAAAGGAGGGACAGAGAGAGAGGTTAGGGAGAGAAAGGCGGAGTGGAGGGTGAGAGAGAAAGAGGAGGGGGAGAGAGGGGTTGGAGAGAGAGGGGGTGAGGGCGAGAAGGAGCGGGGACTGAGAGAGGGGAGGGGGAGAGAGAGTGGGGAGAGAGAGTGAGAGGGGGTGGAGAGAGAGGGGAGCGGGGGAGAGGGAAGAGTGAGAGGGGATAAGGAGTGAGGTTGGAGGTTGTGTTCCCAAGCTGAAAATTGATGAAGAATGAAGGACAGATCTACGACCTAAAAGGGGCCTTGTTTTTGGAGCTCGAGCTCGTGGCTGTCCAATCAGTACACTGGATTATAATTTGACTTTTGTATTCAAGAAGTCTGGAGGCCCATTTGTGTTATGTCCGACACTCAGGCTGGAGTGATGCTGCAATGGCAAACTACCTGGAATATTCTCTCTGGGTTAACTTTCAGTACAAGGACACCATGGAGTGTATTGCTACAATATGCTTGCTACCACGTCTCGTGTTCAATGACAATATCCAAATACAATTCATGTTACTTTCTCTCCACAGAATCTCAAGGTAATGTGGAATATTCTCTACGACATCACAAACACATGTTTACAAGATGGGTCTTAACACAGGAACTTGTCAGGTGACCTGACTTTTGTATTCTTGTAAACAGCAATGGCTGCATTACCACAGTAGTCCATTAGGTGGAACTATATTATACTTCTCTCTCCTTAATGAAGAAGTAATTATAAAAAACAATCATCATACATAAATTACATGGTTATATATAACAAAAGATATGGGGCTAGAATTTGCACTCTTTCACTGTCTCTGGGCGGTATTGGCTGTTTTGGGCAAGAACCGGGTCAGCGAGAAATTGCCCAGCTGAGTTACGCCGGCAGTTTCGAAGTACCGCTGGCGGGGTGGACCGCCGGCGTGCACCATCCACAGATCGCCCTGGAAATTCCATCGGCCTCCTGAGCTCCCGCCCGAGGGGGAGTGTGCAACGACACTACTTAACGCTGCTCTCTCATCTTTGGGCATAAAAACTGAATTTGGCAGTTGGAGCCTGGATATAATGCCCGGCACTAAACTCAGCACTCAGGCGGTAACACCGCCTCAAAAACGGCCGTATCGAATTTCGACCCCTAAGTTCCTTGGAGACCGGCTAAAAGTGCCTCCATGGTTTTCTGAAATACTGTTGGAGCAGATGCAATACCATTGTTCAGCATTTCCATGTGGACTTATCGTGGTCGGATTCTGACTTTCTTCAGCAAGCTCCAATTACAAGTCAGCTTGAGAAAGATCTTGTTTAGGAAATTGTCGGCCACCATGGAGATTGGCTAACAACTCCTCAGCTCTGGGCAAGGATAGCCATGGACACCCAAATGATCAATATCCTATCGCCGCTTCCTTGGGTCCTCAGAATTATTCACCCAGTTTCCTATGTTAGTGTTATCTGCAATTTGGACAGCGCTCCCTCTCGCCCATTATCTAAACTGTTGATGTACGCCGTGAGCAGAAGCAGTCCCGGAGCAGAGCCATGTGGGTCACTGCAACTTCCAACCATTCTGAGAAACTGTCCTTAATTCCTCGTCTCTCTTTCCTCCTTTATAAGCGATTGTCGCCCTTCACCTAATTCCGTACACTTATTCGTCTCCAATCGTCTCTGTTTTGTCTATAATGTACTTATGAATGACTCCACGAGGCAATGTGTTGTACTCAAACTGTAGTGACCTTGGTCCTTTATTCGGAACTCCAGAGTGAGGCACAAGCATGATGGGCTGCCCTTTATACTGGGCCCTGCACACCTATGCAGGTGACCCTCAGGTGTCCCGCCACAGAACTCTCTGATGGACAGCCTCTGCCATAGGGGCAGGAAATCCCGGTCTCCACCAGTTGCACCCTCTAGTTGTGCCAGCGTAGTATATGCACAGTGTAAACCTTATTGATAGTACATCAGGTAATAAGTCTCCATCTTATGCAACTATACAGTGACTACACAGAGAGTATATCTATAGTCTGCATATATAACAGTCTCCTCCTTGGGATTTTATCAAACACCTTCTGAAAGTCCATATACACCGCATCCACTGCATTTCCTCCATCCATTGTATCCATCAACATCTCAATAAATGCTATCAGGTTTGCCAAGCACCAACTTCCTTTCTGAAATACACATTGGTTGTTTATAATTATTTTCTCGTCATCTAGATATTTAGCAATTTCATCGAATTAAAGATTCCAAAATTTCCCCCAGCTCGGATGTGAAACAAACGGCCCTGCAATTACTCAGTTAGTTTGATCTCCTGTGGGTGCACAAACTGGGACTGGGTTTTTCAATATTAACCCAAAAATAAAATTACGGGTAACACTGTTGGTCACTCTTCAGTTCTGAGGCGCACATGCAATCTGAATAGAACCCTCAAGTAGAATGTCATTCAATAATATTATGGCACGGTTGCCATATCCAATGTACCGGTACAAGTTAAGTCCCCTCAGGCGAGGAGCAGAGGGAGGGCCGGGCAAGGTCCTGAGAGAGGGACGGGCGAGGTCCGGAAGTCAGGACCTGCGAGGAGCGGAGGTCGGAAGCGGAAAGGAGAGGACGGACGAGGCACGGAGGAGCAGAGAGGTAGAGCCCAGAGCCAGAGCAGCGTGAAGGAAAGGTGCAGCACGGGCCAATAGCGAGGCTGTGAGGTATCGAGACTCACATTGCGTGCTGTGAATCCCATGTGGAGAGAGGTCCTGTGACAGTAGGAGTATGTTTGAGTGTGTGTGTGTGCGGCAGAGCTGGTCTCCAGTCGTCCTGGTTAACCCTTGCTCCTGGACCAAGACATAACTCTGTCAAACCCGTGTGGTGGCTGGTGTGCAACAGAACTCACGCACAGGCATCTTCCACCCTTTAAAATGAATTCATCAGTTACCTGAGTATTCATTCTTAGTGTGGAAGCAAGTCATCCTCGACCTCGAGGGACTGCCTATGATGATGACAAGTTAAGTAATTGGTGATCTTTTACTAAAGGTGGCGGAGAACTCCCTCTGGCCATTGTGTGTTAGTGACATTGGGTGCAGGAGGTTTTCCGACATTTGTTATTTCTAATTAAATTCCAGAAATGTTCTAAAAAGACCCAACAACAACAACAACTTGTATTTATATAGTGCCTTTAACGCAGTAAAATGTCCCAAGGCGCTTCACAGGAGTATTATGAGTCACAAATGTGACACCGAGCCACATAAGGGGAAATTAGGACAGGTGACCAAAAGCTTGGTCAGAGAGGGAGATTTTAAGGAGCGTCCTAAAGGAGGAGAGAGAGGTAGAGAGGCGGAGAGGTTTAGGGAGGGAGTTCCAGAGCTTGGGGCCCAGGCAGCAGAAGGCACGGCCACCGATGGTGGAGCGATTATAATCAGGGATGCTCAGGAGGGCAGAATTAGAGGAGCGCAGACATCTCGGGGGGCTGTGGGGCTGGAGGAGATTACAGAGATAGGGAGGGGCGAGGGCCATGGAGGGATTTGTAAACAAGAATGAAAATCTTGAAATTGAGGTGTTGTTTAACTGGGAGCCAATGTAGGTCAGCGAGCACAGGGGGTGATGGGTGAGCGAGACTTGGTGCAAGTTAGGAAAAGGGTCAGCGAGCACAGGGGTGATGGGTGAGCGGGACTCGGTGTGAGTTAGGACACGGGGCAGCGAGCACAGGGGGTGATGGGTGAGCGGGGCTCGGTGCAAGTTAGGACACGGGGTAGTGAGCACAGTGGGTGATGGGTGAGCGGGACTCGGTGCGAGTTAGGACACGGGGCAGCGAGCACAGGGGGTGATGGGTGAGCGAGACTTGTTGCAAGTTAGGAAAAGGGTCAGCGAGCACAGGGGTGATGGGTGAGCAGGACTCGGTGTGAGTTAGGACACGGGGCAGCGAGCACAGTGGGTGATGGGTGAGCGGGACTCGGTGCGAGTTAGGACACGGGGCAGTGAGCACAGGGGGTGATGGGTGAGCGGGGCTCGGTGCGAGTTAGGACACGGGGCAGCGAGCACAGGGGGTGATGGGTGAGTGGGACTCGGTGCGAGTTAGGACACGGGGCAGTGAGCACAGGGGGTGATGGGTGAGTGGGACTCGGTGCGAGTTAGGACACGGGTCAGCGAGCACAGGGGGTGATGGGTGAGCGGGGCTCGGTGCGAGTTAGGACACGGGGCAGCGAGCACAGGGGGTGATGGGTGAGTGGGATTCGGTGCGAGTTAGGACACGGGGCAGCGAGCACAGGGGGTGATGGGTGAGCGGGACTCGGTGCGAATTAGGACACGGGGCAGCGAGCACAGGGGGTGATGGGTGAGCGGGGCTCGGTGCGAGTTAGGACACGGGGCAGTGAGCACAGGGGGTGATGGGTGAGCGGGGCTCGGTGCGAGTTAGGACACGGGGCAGCGAGCACAGGGGGTGATGGGTGAGCGGGACTCGGTGCGAGTTAGGACACGGGGCAGCGAGCACAGGGGGTGATGGGTGAGCGGGGCTCGGTGCGAGTTAGGACACGGGACAGTGAGTACAGGGGGTGATGGGTGAGCGGGACTCGGTGCGAGTTAGGACACGGGGCAGCGAGCACAGGGGGTGATGGGTGAGCGGGACTCGGTGCGAGTTAGGACACGGGGCAGCCGCGTTTTGGATCACCTCAAGTTTACGTAGAGTAGAATGTGAGAAGTCGGCCAGGAGTGTGTTGGAATAGTCAAGTCTGGAGGTAACAAAGGCAGGGATGAGGGTTTCATTCAGAATCTTACTAGAAACTGTACTGGGAGGAAATCATGTGTTCTGTTTATGCTGTCACTAGTCCACAGTAACCTGATAAGATAATGAACAGAATAAAGAAGACAAGATTAGGATTCCTTTGACATTCCCTGTGGTTTCCTTTCTACACAAACGCATCACTTTTAGACATGGCAGTTTTGTTTTCTGTTGGCTTGTCAGAACCCTGTGAAATGTGTAATTTTCTTCTGCAAGTACTGGAGTAAACTGCCCGAGCCACAAACCCACAGGGAAGTGCAGCATCTTAGATCACTGGACTCCCAGGAACGCAGAGCAAGACTTTGATCGGGTTTAGATGGTCGAAACGGTAAATCACTGACAAAAAGGCCAGCGGCAGTCGGAGGAGCCACAGGAGCAGGAGCGAGAGGTCGAGGTCTATTAAAAAGCAGGACCTCAAAGGTAGTAATCTCCGGATTACTCCCAGTGCCACGAGCTAGTGAGTACAGAAATAAGAAGATAGAGCTGATGGATCCGTGGCTGGAGAGATGGTGCAGGCGGGAGGGCTTTGGTTTCCTGAGGCATTGGGACTGCTTCTGGGGGAGGTGGGACCGGTTCAAACCGGACAGGTTGCACCTCAACAGAGCCGGGACCAATAGCCTTGTGGGGGGTGTTTGCTAGTGCTGTTGGGGAGAGTTTAAACTAGCTTGGCAGGGGGATGGGAACCTGAAAATAGTTTCAGTAGGGACGAGAGTAAAGCTGGAATTAGAAAGCAAAAATAAAGAAGGTGAGTTTGAAGGAGAGAGGAAACAAGCAGATAAAAAGGGTAAAAAAACAAATTTAAAGGCACTTTGTCTAAATGCAAGTAGCATCGTAACAAAATAGATGAGTTGACGGCACAAATTGAGACAAATGGGTATGATCTGATGGCCATTACAGAGACGTGGTTGCAAGGTGACCAGGACTGGGAATTAAATATTCAGGGATATTTGACAATCCGGAAGGACAGACAGAAAGGAAAAGGAGGTGGGGTAGCTCTATTGATAAAGGATGGAATCACTGCAATAGTGAGAAATGATATTGGCTCAAATGATCAGGATGTTGAAACAGTTTGGGTGGAGATAAGGAACAATAAAGGGAAAAAGTCACTGGTGGGCGTAGTCTATAGGCCCCCTAACAGTAGCAACTGTGTTGGTTGGAGCATAAACCAGGAAATAGTGGGGGCTTGTAAAAAGGGAACAGCAATAATCATGGGTGATTTTAACCTCCTTATTGATTGGAGAAATCAAATTGGTCAGGGTAGCCTTGAGGAGGAGTTCATAGAGTGCATAAGGGACGGGTTCCTTGAGCAGTATGTAACAGAACCAACCAGGGGGCAGGCTATCTTAGATCTGGTCCTGTGTAATGAGACAGGATTAATAAACAATCTCCTAGTAAAGGATCCCTTGGAATGAGTGATCATATCATGGTTGAATTTCAATTTCAGATGGAGGGTGAGAAAGTTGGATCTCTAACCAGCGTACTGAGCTTAAATAAAGGAGACGATGAAGGTATGAGGGCAGAGTTGGGTAAAGTGGACTGGGAAAATAGATTAAAGTGTAGGACGGTTGATGAACAGTGGCGTACATTTAAGGAGATATTTCACAACTCTCAAGAAAAATATATTCCAGTGAGGAGAAAATGATGTAAGAGAAAAGATGGCCATCCGTGGCTAACTAAAGAAATAAAGGACCGTATCTTTATTTCTTTAGTTAGTCATGGATGGCTATCTTTTCTCTTACACCCTTTCCTCCTCACTGGAATATATTAAAAACAAGCGCATACAAAGTGGCCAAAACTAGTGGGAGGACAGAAGATTGGGAAGCTTTTAAAAGCCAGCAAAGAACAACTAAAAAAATGATTAAGAAAGGGAAGATAGACTATGAAAGTAAACTAGCACAAAATATAAAAACAGATAGCAAGAGTTTCGATAGGTATATAAAAAGGAAAAGAGTGGCTAAAGTAAATGTTGGTCCCTTAGAGGACGAGACCGGGGAATTAGTAATGGGGAACATGGAAATGGCAGAAACACTGAACAAATATTTTGTATCAGTCTTTACGGTAGAGAACACTAACAATATTCCAACAGTGGATAGTCAAGGGGCTATAGGGGGGGAGGAACTTAACACTAAGGAGGTGGTACTCAGTAAGATAATGGGACTAAAGGCAGATAAATTCCCTGGACCTGATGGCTTGTATCCTAGGGTCTTAAGAGAAGTAGCGGCAGGGATTGTGGATGCATTGGTTGTAATTTACCAAAATTCCCTGGATTCTGGGGAGGTCCCAGCGGATTGGAAAACTACAAATGTAACGCCCCTATTTAAAAAAGGAGGCAGACAGAAAGCAGGAATCTATAGACCAGTTAGCCTAACATCTGTGGTTGGGAAAATGTTGGAATCCATTATTAAAGAAGCAGTAGCAGGACATTTGGAAAAGCAAAATTCAGTCAGGCAGAGTCAGCATGGATTTATGAAGGGGAAGTCATGTTTGACAAATTTGCTAGAGTTCTTTGAGGATGTAACGAACAGGGTGGAATAAAGGGGAACCAGTGGATGTGGTATATTTGGATTTCCAGAAGGCATTTGACAAGGTGCCACATAAAAGGTTACTGCACAAGATAAAAGTTCACAGGGTTAGGAGTAATATATTAGCATGGATAGAGGATTGGCTAACTAACAGAAAACAGAGAGTCGGGATAAATGGTTCATTCTCAGGTTGGCAATCAGTAACCAGTGGGATGCCGCAGGGATCAGTGCTGGGACCCCAACTATTTACAATCTATATTAACAACTTGGAAGAAGGGACTGAGTGTAACGTAGCCAAGTTTGCTGACGATACAAAGATGGGAGGAAAAGCAATGTGTGAGGAGGACACAAAAAATCTGCGAAAGGACATAGACAGGCTCAGTGAGTGGGCAAAAATTTGGCAGATGGAGTATAATGTTGGAAAGTGTGAGGTCATGCACTTCGGCAGAAAAAAATCAAAGCGCAAGTTATTATTTAAATGGAGAAAGATTGCAAAGTGCCGCAGTATAGCGGGACCTGGGGGTAATTGTGCATGAAACACAAAAGGATAGTATGCAGGTACAGCAAGTGATCAGGAAGGCCAATGGTATTTTGGCCTTTATTGCAAAGAGGATGGAGTATAAAAGCAGGGAAGTCTTGCTACAGCTATACAGGGTATTGGTGAGGCCACACCTGGAATACTGCGTGCAGTTTTGGTTTCCATATTTAAGAAAGGATATACTTGCTTTGGAGGCAGTTCAGAGAAGGTTCACTAGGTTGATTCCGGGGATGAGGGGGTTGACTTATGAGGAAAGGTTGAGTAGTTTGGACCTCTACTCATTGGAATTCAGAAGAATGAGAGGTGATCTTATCGAAACGTATAAGATTATGAGGGGGCTCGACAAGGTGAATGCAGAGAGGATGTTTCCACTGATGGGGGAGACTAGAACTAGGGGGCATGATCTTAGAATAAGGGGCCGCCCATTTAAAACTGAGATGAGGAGAAATTTCTTCTCTCAGAGGGTTGGAAATCTGTGGAATTCGTTGCCTCAGAGAGCTGTGGAGACTGGGTCATTGAATATATTTAAGACAGAGATAGACAGTTTCTTAAATGATAAGGGGTTATGGGGAGCGGACAGAGAAGTGGAGCTGAGTCCATGATCAGATCAGGCATGATCGTATTGAATGGTAGAGCAGGCTCGAGGGGCCGAATGGCCGACTCCTGCTCCTATTTCTTATGTTCTTATGAAATGCTCCGCCGTGATAATCCTCTTTTGCCCTGATTGCCACTTTGAAGTAAATTCTTCTGACGGGTAACTTGCTTAAAGTAAAGAAACAACCAACTGGAAATTTCAGTCTTTTGAATTTCAAGGCTCAAGGGAGATTGTTTTCCGAAATAAAATCAATACTTTAGTTCTGCACGGATAATCTGCGACTTCGGGAAGAGAAAACACTCTGTGAACATGTGCTTCGATGCCAACAGCAAGAAATGGCTGAGTGATTCTGTGAACTGAGAATGATCCACATCTGGTCATTAACAGCTATTGGTATTGGTGTGTCCTGTTTCAGGGAATGATTCAGTGTTTGGGGAGACTGGGATCCTGTGAAGCGCCTCGGGACGTTTGATTACGTTAAAGGCGCTATATAAATACAGGCTGATCGTGTTGATTTGTAGGCTCACAGATGGGTAATTAGATATTGTGACACTGTTATTGTGACATTAAGATAATAAGTGTACCGAGTGTAACAATTTTCGATCCACCTGATACAAGGTGCCTGGAATAGGAGGATGGTGCTGCTTCCATAGAGAAGATGTCTCGCTTATCACTGTCATGCTCAAATTCCCTCTAGGTCTGTTCCTGTGCAGATTTTGACTACAGCCCCAGCCCTGAGAACATTACTTCCGGATCTGCGTTTGTCTCTGCCATTCTCTCCTCCCCTTCTTATCATTCAGTTGGGTCTTTGTTCATTCCTACCCTTTCACACTTTGCTCCCCAATGCCAACCCCAACCCAACACTACTCCTCTGCATTCTGGCTATACTGCCGCCGGCCCAGGCTTCAACAAGCCCACGGCTACTCTTTCCCAAAGAGCCCACGGCTACCCTTTCCCAAAGAGCCCATCGAGGCACCAGCCACTGCTCTGTATGGTACAGCAATCCCACTTCCCCAACCTCCTCTCTCACCAGCTGCTCGCCCAAGTTGCCCAATGGTGCTAACCTCTCCCCACCCAATGTTGGCCTCTTGGGCTCTGCCAACAGGATCAGCAATCTTTGACCTCTATGTATTTCTGTTGGGAATGTCTATTTACTCATCACCAAAGACCTTGCCGTCTACATCCTTTACTGTGGATGATTTCATTGACATCTTGGCTTTGACTCAATCTTTGCCACTTACCGAAGCCTTCTGCCTAGCTATACCTTCCATCACCTATGCTGACCAAGCTGCCATGGTAACGATGGGGTCCTCATCACCAAATCACACTTTGGTCTACATAAGAACATAATAGGAGCCTGCTCCGCTATTCAATGTCGTGATTTCTCCCTTTATTCCTCTGCTACCTTCTCCCTTAGGCACGTCACCTTGTCCCACCCTTCTTTTAAAATCCTCATTGTCTACTGGCCCCAAGCCCCACCCCGAGCTTCTCCCCGAGATATGCACCTTCCTTTCCTCCCTCAGCATCTGCACGGAGTGACTCGTCATCCTCGGTGATTTCAGCCTCCCTCCCAGGTCCTCCTGCCCTCTCCCTTCTGCATGCATTGCCTTTCTTCCCCTCCTTAAACCTCTTCTTCCCCACCAACTCTCTTGGTCAGCTGGCACTCCCATCGCCTTGATCATTGACGAGGTCACCTCCGAACATTTCCTTCTATCCCCATCCCCTTGGCCCCTTCCAACTCCACCCATTGAAAACTTATCCCCAACTGACTTACAAAGGCTTCTTCACAATCCCAACTTTGGATCTCGCGTCACCACAATACTTTGACAGCCATCACCTTGCTCAACCGTTCCCTCACCTCCACCTTTCATGCCCTGGTGCCCAGTAAAAATGTTACTAATGCCCATTCAGCTCGCTCCTCCTAGTATGCTTCCCATCTTCGCTCCCTCATGTCCAAGGGTTGCAGACTTGAGCGTATCTGGCTTGCAATTGGTCCAGGATCTGTCACAGAGCTGGCTGGACCGCACCGAGCTCTGTCAGGACTGACTTTCCTCCTCCAAAACTCCCCTCGTGTTTCAGGACCATCCTGAAGAGCAAAAATAAACTCTGGCTGCTGTTCTCCACTGCGTCCTGTCTCTCTAAATCCTTCCGGTAAATCACTCAGTTGTGTTAAACTGCTATAAAGAATAACTGCAGTGGTTCAAGAAGAAGGTGCCCACCCCAATATCTGAGCAACGGGGGATGGGCATTGATGCCAGGCATGAAAGCGACTTCCACAGCCCGAGAAGGATTTTTTTAATTGGCTTTGCTTGGCTCCATTCTTATCAATCCAATTATAGTCAGACATCTCCAGCAATCGTTTGTCCTCCACCCCTGCACTAGTAACTCTGGACTCCCTCAAGTATCGAGCTTTGGTCATCTCTTCCTCACTGCCGCTTGGAAAAACATTCACAGCCATGTGCCTCGAGCTCCAGGTTTATGCTCAGACGTCCCGCTCGACTTCCCCACCACCTCTCCTGACCCCTCAAGTGCTTCTCTATTGTCAGACTGACATCTAGTCGTAGATCAGCCACAATTCCATCCAGTTAAACGTGCAGAAGACCAAAGCCATCATCTTCAGCTTCCTCAGCTGCGACTCAGTGAGTCGCACACTCGCCTCTGGGTCAGAAGGTCGTGGGTTCAGGTTCCACGCACAAAAACCTAGGCTGACACTCCCAGTGCAGTGCTGAGGGAGTGCTGCACTGTCGGAGGGGCAGTGCTGAGGGAGTGCTGCACTGTCAGAGGGGCAGCACTGAGGGAGTGCTGCACTGTCAGAGGGGCAGTACTGAGGGAAATGCTGCACTGTCGGAGGTGCAGTACTGAGGGAGTGCCGCACTGTCGGAGGGGCAGTGCCGAGGGAGTGCTGCACTGTCGGAGGGGCAGTGCTGAGGGAGTGCTGCACTGTCGGAGGGGCAGTGCTGAGGAAGTGCTGCACTGTCAGAGGGGCAGCACTGAGGGAGTGCTGCACTGTCGGAGGGGCAGTGCTGAGGAAGTGCTGCACTGTCGGAGGGGCAGTGCTGAGGAAGTGCTGCACTGTCAGAGGGGCAGTACTGAGGGAATGCTGCACTGTCGGAGGGGCAGTACTGAGGGAAATGCTGCACTGTCGGAGGTGCAGTACTGAGGGAGTGCCGCACTGTCGGAGGGGCAGTACTGAGGGACGCTGCACTGTCGGAGGTGCAGTACTGAGGGAAATGCTGCACTGTCGGAGGGCAGTACTGAGGGAGTGCCGTACTGTCGGAGGGGCAGTACTGAGGGAGTGCTGCACTGTCGGAGGTGCAGTACTGAGGGAGTGCCGCACTGTCGGAGGGGCAGTACTGAGGGAGCGCTGCACTGTCGGAGGTGCAGTACTGAGGGAAATGCTGCACTGTCGGAGGTGCAGTGCTGAGGGAGTGCTGCACTGTCAGAGGTGGCGTCTTTCCGATGAGGCATTAAACCGAAGCTAACCAGGGGGCATAGATTTAAAGTAATCGGTAGGCGGTTTAGAGGGGATTTGAGGGGAAATGTCTTCACTCAGAGGGTGGTGGGGGGGTCTGGAACTCACTGCCTGAAAGGGTGGTAGAGGCAGAAACCCTCACCACATTTAAAAAGTAGGTTGAACCTTCCTTATCCGACACCCTCGGGTCCTGGCCTGTGCTGCATAAGGATTTTGCCGGACAAGGGGAAGTCACGCGTTCATATAGTGACAGATGTAATGTAATTTGTTGAATGTATTACAATGCGGAGAATATTGGTGAGTACGAACAAAATATATCTGCGCATGCGCCACCCAGCGGCCGGGAATGGTGCCGGACGAGGGGTGGTCCCGGATAAGGGAGTCCCAGATAAGGGAGGTTCCACCTGTACTTGGATGTGCACCTGAAGTGCCATAACCTACAGGGCTACGGACCAAGAGCTGGAAAGTGGGATTAGGCTGGGTAGTTCTTTGTCGGCCAGCTCGGACACGATGGGCCGAAATGGCCTCCTTCTGTGCCGTGAATTTCAATCATTCTACATTTCTATGAAATAGACAACCAAGCATCAAACGAGGCATGTTCAAACCCCGAGCATCTGAGCCTCGATCAGGAACCAGGCGGGCGTGTTGGGTCAGTCACTGCTGGAGGGATGCTCTGCCTGCTTACGGACAAGTCTTGCTAACTGGTTCTGTCTCTGGCCTTCAGCGAGCCAAAGGTGGGCAGAGGAAACGTTACAGGGACACGATCAAAGCCTCCCTGATAAAATGCAACATCCCCACCGACACCTGGGAGTCCCTGGCCAAAGACCGCCCTAAGTGGAGGAAGTGCATCCGGGAGGGCGCTGAGCACCTCGAGTCTCAACGCCGAGAGCATGCAGAAACCAAGCGCAGGCAGCGGAAGGAGCGTGCGGCAAACCAGTCCCACCCTCCCCTTCCCTCAACTACTGTCTGTCCCACCTGTGACAGGGACTGTGGCTCTCGTATTGGACTGTTCAGCCACCTGAGAACTCATTTTAAGAGTGGAAGCAAGTCTTCCTCGACTCCGAGGGACTGCCTATGGTGATGATGGTTTGTTTCAGAGGCTATGCTGGCGTCATCCCAGGCAGCTACATTGCATTAAATGTCTTAGGTCAGAGCTGCATTTCTGATACTCTGCTCAAAGCTAAAGGAAATATCAGAATGAGCAGCAAGTAGACGAGAGGAATAAAACTCCACCATTGCAAGTTTACGCAGAACTTTAAATCCACCGTGAAAGGGTTGATTGCAAAACCAATTGACTGCAGAAGCGTTTTATTTATTATTTCACTTTGTCGGTGGTTTAAATGGTTGACTGATTTTTAACTGCGTGGATGCTCTGAGGGTCTGGCTGGCTTGGTGTGAGACAGCTTTGACCGTCAAGAGAATGATTTTAATTGATTCCGACAGACATTGTTAGATCACAAGGTGCAGAGGTGTGAACCTGAGATCCCTGTTCATAGCTGCAGCTGACAGAAGCGGGTGTTCACTGATGCACTGATAAATCAGGCATTACCTTTTTAAAGAGATATCTGGTAACGATAGGTACTGTGAAAGGTATTGAAAAGTACCACCAGCGATGGATTCCGCAAGATCCTGCAAATCCCCTGGGAGGACAGATGCACCAACGTTAGCGTCCTCGACCAGGCCAACATCCCCAGCATCGAAGCACTGACCACACTCGACCAGCTCCACTGGGCAGGCCACATTGTCCCCATGCCAGACACGAGACTCCCAAAGCAAGCGCTCTACTCGGAACGGCAAGTGAGCCCCAGGTGGGCAGAGGAAACGTTACAGGGACACCCTCAAAGCCTCTCTGATAAAGTGCAACATCCCCACCGACACCTGGGGGTCCCTGGCTCAAAGAGGAGGAGAAGCATCGGGGAAGGCGCCGAACACCTCGAGTCTTGTCGCCGGGAGCACACGGAGGCCAAGCGTAAACAGCGGCAGGAGCGCACGACAACACAGGCCCCCCACCCACCCGTCCCTCCAACCACCGTGTACCCCAGACACCGCCTGTGACAGAGACTGTGGGACCCACATTGGTCTCATCAGTCACCTGAGAACTGGTGTTAGTGTGGGAACAAGTCATCCTCGACTCCGACGGACTGCCTCAGAAGAAAGATAAGAGGCATGGATTGACAGGAGCAGCAGAGATTTAATTTAAACTAGTTTCAGCAAACTCAACGGCTGGACAGGGGTTTGAAAATCACCCATTCTGCCTTCCAGCGTTCATTTAAATGGCTCCTGCAAGCTGTGGTCAGAAAGATACTTGCTTGGTCTTTGTGTAGTTCTGACCTTCTGGAAGATCTCACCATATAAGGAATGCTTGTACCTTCCCCCGCGATGTGAGGAGACAGCCAGCACGTGCTATGTCTGGAAACCCATCCTTGATGGCGATGGCCGTGAGCCGTGACCCACCGGTACCCCAGACAGCGAGTTGCTGAAATGCTGAGCTAATGCAATCATAGAAACCAACAGCACAGAGGGAGGCCATTCGGCCCATCGTGTCTGCGCCGGCCGTCCAAGAGCTACCCAGCCTAATCCCACTTTCCAGCTCTCGGTCCGTAGCCCTGTAGGTTACGGCACTTCAGGTGCTCATCCAAGTACTTTTTAAATGTGGTGAGGGTTTCTGCCTCTACCACCCTTTCAGGCCGTGAGTTCCAGACCCCCACCACCCTCTGGGTGAAGACATTTCCCCTCATCTCCCCTTTAAATCTCCGCCCCCTGGCTATTGACCCCTCTGCTGAGGGAAATAGGTCCTTCCTATCCACTCTATCTCGGCCCCTCATAATTTTACACACCTCAATTAAATCTCTCCCTCAGCCTCCTCTGTTCCAAAGAAAACAACCCCAGCCTATCCAATCTTTCATAGAGTAACATTTCTGCTAATAAATCTAGGACGTAGTCTAGAACTCTCATTCCTAAAAGGGGAGGGTCTGTTAGGGGTCAGGGGTTGCGCTCCTCATTCCGGGGTACCCAGTCACGGCTCGTGCAATCACTGTTGGCGCCAATGCGCTTGGTCCTGCTCAATGGTGATCAATGCTGACCTCCAGGATGTTGCTTGTGGGGATTGGTGATAGTGGTGCCATCGATGGTCAGGGGAAGATAGCTGGGTCATTCTTTCATTCAACGCGGTCTTGCCAAATCGACCGAACACCACATACCATTGCAAACCCCGTTCAAAAACATTTCCACTTTGCTACTTGTCCTTCGGCGTCACTATCAATAATAAAGATTGCGAAGGATGTCCATACGCAAACAAACTCTCTCCTTTTCAGTGTTAAAATAAGTTCAGGAAAAGCCTTGAAGATATGTCGCCTGTCTGTTGTGGACTTGCTGATGGTGACGGACGCCACAGATTTCCTTGTGAAGGGCTGGAATATTTTAGCAGACAATCGTGGTGCTGACAGCAACTCACTCGCTTACTGGGCAACCCGCAGGCTGACAGAGGGAGTGCCGCACTGTCGGAGGGGCAGTACTGAGGGAGCGCCGCACTGTCGGAGGGGCAGTACTGAGGGAGCGCCGCACTGTCGGAGGGGCAGTACTGATGGAGCACCGCACTGTCGGAGGGGCAGTACTGAGGGAGCGCCGCACTGTCGGAGGGGCAGTACTGAGGGAGCGCCGCACTGTCGGAGGGGCAGTACTGAGGGAGCGCCGCACTGTCGGAGGGGCAGTACTGAGGGAGCGCCGCACTGTCGGAGGGGCAGTACTGAGGGAGCACCGCACTGTCGGAGGGGCAGTACTGAGGGAGTGCCGCACTGTCACAGGGGCGGTACTGAGGGAGTGCCGCACTGTCGGAGGGACGGTACTGAGGGAGTGCCGCACTGTCGGAGGGACGGTACTGAGGGAGCGCCGCACTGTCGGAGGGACGGTACTGAGGGAGTGCCGCACTGTCGGAGGGGCAGTACTGAGGGAGTGCCGCACTGTCGGAGGGGCAGTACTGAGGGAGCTCCGCACTGTCGGCGATCCTGGAAGTGGGGGGTGGGGGGGTGTGGGGGTTGGGAGATCGGAAATCCTAGAGGCGGGGGGTGGTCGATAATCTTGCGGGTGGGGTGGGGGGAGATCTGATCATGGGGAGGGAAGCTGCTTAGCTTTGGGGGCCGGGAGGGATCATTCCTGCTGCTCTTGGCCCACAAGCAGAGCTGGAAAAGGACCTCTCCCGAAGCTGTACCTGTGTCCTTTCAGCTGCCGGGTTTCCCGAGGCCCAGAAAAGCCAGCCAGCCAGGGTAAATCCCATAGCACAGATACACTCTGAGGCAGGCTGCCGAGTTATAGTAACTAACTGAGCCTCCTGCCTCCTGGGAGTGTGGTCGCCCATCCCCCGTCCCGACTCTGTTTACACTGTAACTGGTGCAGTTATATAACCACTATACTACCATTAGTGGAATGCGCTAATTCTTGGGTTCAATCCATCGGGTTGGAGATTTTGAACATTTTCACTCCCCTCCACCCACACCAAACCCACCAGTTTTTGGGGGGGTGAAAATTGCCCCCTGTCGGTAACGAGTGATCTGAAATCTTTGCCCACCTGCCGACAATCATCCCAAGCAGAGGGTTCGACAGACACGGAACAAATTGCCTCAGTATAACAGCGCTCCCTGTCACTGAACCCAGAGGCAGAGTGTGGAACTACTCCAACTCTCAGCATGCAGATTTAACTATATTTCAAAACAATATCTTCTATTTTTAAGTGGGAGAAACGAGGGTGCACGCTATCACTAATATAACACGACCAAGCTCCGAAGACGGATTAAACCAAATAATTAGCGTGTTCCGCTAATAGTAGTATAGTGGTTCTGTAAGTGCACCAGTAATCCCGAGGCCTGGACTGATGATCCAGAGACACGAATTCAAATCCCACCATGGCAGCTGGGGAATTTAAATTCAGTTAATTAAATAAATCTGGAATTAGAAAACTAAAATAAGGACTTGCATTTCTATAGCGCCTTTCATGACCACCGGATGTCCCAAAGTGCTTTACAGCCAATGAAGTACTTTTTGAAGTGTAGTCACTGTTGTAATGTAGGAAAAGCAGCAGCCAATTTGTGCACAGCAAGCTCCCACACACAGCAATGTGATAATGACCAGATAATCTGTTTTAGTGATGTTGATCGAGGGATAAATATTGGCCCCAGGACACCGGGGAGAACTCCCCTGCTCTTCTTCAAAATAGTGCCATGGGATCTTTTACATCCACCTCAGAGAGCAGACGGGGCCTCGGTTTAACGTCTCATCTGAAAGACAGCAACTCCGACAGTGCAGCGCTCCCTCAGTACTGCCCCTCCGACAGTGCAGCGCTCCCTCAGTACTGCCCCTCCGATAGTGCAGCACTCCCTCAGTACTGCATCTCCGACAGTGCAGCATTCCCTCAGTACTGTCCCTCCAACAGTGCAGCGCTCCCTCAGTACTGCCCCTCCGACAGTGCGGCGCTCCCTCAGTACTGCCTCTCTGACAGTGCGGTGCTCACTCAGTACTGCCCCTCCGACAGTGCAGCACTCCCTCAGTACTGCCCCTCTGACAGTGCAGCACTCCCTCAGTACTGCCCCTCCGTCAGTGCAGCACTCCCTCAGTACTGTCCCTCTGACAGTGCGGTGCTCCCTCAGTACTGCCCCTCCGACAGTGCAGCACTCCCTCAGTACTGCCCCTCCGTCAGTGCAGCACTCCCTCAGTACTGTCCCTCTGACAGTGCGGTGCTCCCTCAGTACTGCCCCTCTGACAGTGCAGCACTCTCTCATTACTGCCCCTCCAACAGTGCGGTGCTCCCTCAGTACTGCCCCTCTGACAGTGCAGCGCTCCCTCAGTACTGCCTCTCCGACAGTGCAGCGCTCCCTCAGTGCTGCCCCTCCGACAGTGCAGTGCTCCCTCAGTACTGCCCCTCTGACAGTGCAGCGCTCCCTCAGTACTGCCCCTCTGACAGTGCAACGCTCCTTCAGTACTGCCCCTCCGACAGTGCAGCACTCCCTCAGTACTGCCCCTCCGACAGTGCAGCACTCCCTCAGTACTGCCCCTCCGACAGTGTAGCACTCCCTCAGTACTGCCCCTCCGACAGTGCAGCACTCCCTCAGCACTGCACTGGGAGTGCCAGCCTAGATATTTTGCTCAAGCTCCTGGAGTGGGACTTGAACCCACAACATTCTTACTTAGAGTTGAGAGTGATACCCACTGAACCACGGCTGATACTAGCATCAGTAATGGTGACGATGAAACTACCGGATTATCGTAAAAACCCATCGGGTTCACTGATGTCCTTTAGGGAAGGAAATCTGCCGCCCTTACCCGGTCTGGCCGATATGTGACTCCAGACCCACAGCAATGTGGTTGACTCTGAACTGCTCTCCGAAATGGCCCAGCGGGACACTCCGTTGTATCAAACCACCAGGGAAACACCTCGCGTACTGCAGTGGTTGAAGAAGGCGGCTCTCCACCACCTTCTCAATTAGGGATGGGCAATAAATGCCGGCCTTGCCAGCGACGCCCACATCCCAGGAATGAATATTAATAAAATTAACCAACCTTTTCTTCTTTTAGATGCTGTGGGTTTCAAACATGTTCTCAGGCGATGCCAATAATTACTGCTGGAGATAATGGTGGATGATTGATTAACCGACTTGTTTGACATTCCTCTGTCCTCTATCCCAACAGAAGGGTGAGCCTACTGGCAATAACTGGACAATGCCGTCCATTGCTAGAGCAGAGAAAAGCCAGCTCACCTGTAAGGTTACTAATTTTAAGAAAAGCACAGAAGGAGACCATGAACTAATAATTGATTAATACAAGCGTTTGGAATTAGACTGGACAATGGGAGCAAAAAAGTGCCAGCTTTAGGGCAGGCGTACGAAAGCCTGGGTCTAACGCTAAACATCTGTAAGACAAAGTCCTCCACCAGCCTGTCCTCACTGCAGAGCACTGCCCCACCAGTCATCAAGATCCACAGCGCGGCCCTGGACAACGTGGACAATTTCCCATACCTCGGGAGCTTCTTATCAACAAGAGCAGACATTGACGATGAAATTCAACACCACCTCCAGTTCGCCAGTGCAGCCTTCGGCCGCCTGAGGAAGAGAGTGTTCGAAGACCAGACCCTCAAATCTGCCACTAAGCTCATGGTCTACAGGGCTGCAGTAATACCCGCCCTCCTATATGGCTCAGAGACGTGGACCATGTACAGTAGACACCTCAAGTCACTGGAGAAATACCACCAACAATGCCTCCACAAGATCCTACAAATCCCCTGGGAGGACAGACGCACCAATGTTAGCGTCCTCGACCAGGCCAACATCCCCAGCATTGAAGCACTGACCACATTTGATCAACTCCGCTGGGCGGGCCACACTGTTCACATGCCAGACACGAGACTCCCAAAGCAAGCGCTCTACTTGGAACTCCTTCACGGCAAACGAGCCAAAGGTGGGCAGAGGAAACGTTACAAGGACACCCTCAAAACCTCCCTGATAAAGTGCAACATCCCCACTGACACCTGGGAGTCCCTGGCCAAAGACCGCCCTAAGTGAAGGAAGTGCATCCGGGAGGGCGCTGAGCACCTCGAGTCTCATCGCCGAGAGCGTGCAGAGACCAAGCGCAGGCAGCGGAAGGAGCGTGCGGCAAATCTGTCCCACCCACCCCTTCCCTCAACGACTGTCTGTCCCACCTGTGACAGAGTCTGTGGTTCCTGTATTGGATTGTTCAGCCACCTGAGAACTCATTTTAAGAGTGGAAGCAAGTCTTCCTCGATTCCGAGGGACTGCCTATGATGATGATGATGTTGACTCACCCTAATTAAGAACACTCTGTGGTCAGGAACCAAAACTAACTTTATGCATAACAACAATGGAGTTGTTACATCAGGCCCTGAACTTGATTGACCAGGGTGGGGAATAACAAGCTCACTGGAGACGCCAAGACTGCAAAAGGACCGGACAACAAAGGAATCACCCCAGGTGCACATTTTTGGGGAAGAAGATGTTAAGATGAGGAGTCATTTTGAGTCTCGCAGACTCCATATGCAAACTGGGAACAGAAGAGTCCATTATTGCTGTCAATTAACCAGGAACATCACCAAGCAATGTATCGATGCAAACACGTTATCAGAAACCGCAGTGGCAGAAGATCAGTCAAAACCGGGATATAAATATGCGAGCAAAAAGCAGCTCAAGGAAAAGAAGGACAATGGTGATCATTTTCCAACAATCTATCGACTCGGAATCAGTTCCTATGGACTGGAGGGTAGCTAATGTAACACCACTTTTTTAAAAGGGAGGGAGAGAGTAGGCGGGTAATTATAGACCGGTTAGCCTGACATCAGTGGTGGGGAAAATGTTGGAATCAATTATTAAAGATGAAATAGCAGCACATTTGGAAAGCAGTGACAGGATCGGTCCAAGTCAGTATGGATTTATGAAAGGGAAATCATGCTTGACAAATCTTCTGGAATTTTTTGAGGATGTAATTAGTAGAGTGGACAAGGGAGAACCAGTGGATGTGTATATTTGGACTTTCAAAAGGCTTTTGACAAGGTTCCACACAAGAGATTGGTGTGCAAAATCAAAGCTCATGGTATTGGGGGTAATGTACTGATGTGGATAGAGAACTGGTTGGCAGACAGGAAGCAGAGAGTCGGGATAAACGGGTTCTTTTCAGAATGGCAGGCAGTGACTAGTGGAGTGCCCCAGGGCTCATTGCTGGGACCCCAGCTCTTCACAATATACATCAATGATTTAGATGAAGGAATTGAGTGTAATATCTCCAAGTTTGCAGATGACATTAAACTGGGTGGCGGTGTGAGCTGTGAGGAGGACACTAAGAGGCTGCAGGGTGACTTGGACAGGTTAGGTGAGTGGGCAAATGCATGGCAGATGCAGTATAATGTGGATAAATGTGAGGTTATCCACTTTGGGGGCAAAAACGCGAAGGCAGAATATTATCTGAATTGCGGCAGAATAGGAAAAGGGGAGTGCAACGAGACCTGGGTGAAATGGTACATCAGTCATTGAAAGTTGGCATGCAGGTACAGCAGGCGGTGAAGAAGGCAAATGGTATGTTGGCCTTCATAGCTAGGGGATTTGAGTATAGGAGCAGGGAGGTCTTACTGCAGTTGTACAGGGCCCTGGTGAGATCACACCTGGAATATTGTGTTCAGTTTTGGTCTCCTAATCTGAGGAAGGACATTCTTGCTATTGAGGGAGTGCAGCGAAGGTTCACCAGACTGATTCCTGGGATGGCCGGACTGACATATGAGGAGAGATTGGATCGACTGGGCCTTTATTCGCTGGAGTTTAGAAGGATGAGAGGGGATCTCATAGAAACATATAAGATTCTGACGGGACTGGACAGGTTAGATGTGGGAAGAATGTTCCCGATGTTGGGGAAGTCCAGAACCAGGGAACACAGTCTAAAGATAAGGGGTGCCCACTGCTCCGATCTCCAGCTACCCCCCCTCCAGCCCCTCCCCGCCCCCAGCCCCGATCTCCAGACCGCCCCCCCCAGCCCCAATCTCCAGACCCCCCCCCCAGCCCCGATCTCCAGCCTCCCCCGCCCCCCACCTCATCCCCCAGACCTCCCGAACGCAGGCTCCCTCCACCCGCCGATCGTCGAACGAAGCCCTCTAACCTTGGGCACTGTCCCCAAGGATCTGGCCTCTGGACGCTAATGTCTCCCACCCCCATCAGCCAATCTGTCCATTTGGCCGACCGCAGGGTGTGGGGCGGAGCTATCAGCTGCCAATCAGGTCCTGCTGTTAGGATCAGCGATTGTTCCTGTCATGTATGTAACCACAATGTAACACCACTGTATTACTGTATACACACAATCTAGATGCACACCTTGACCACTGGGGGTGAACTTGTGGGAGACACTCCTTACCTGATCCCCCAGGTATATAAAGGGAGGTCCCAAGCAGGGTCATCACTTGTGGAGTGCTGTGAATAAAGAGTTGAGGTCACAGAGTGACCTTGTCCCCAGAATGTGCCTCGTGTGGTTTCATACTGTAGAGTAAGGACTTTACAGTGGCGACGAGAAACGGGAATTCACGACCCACGAGAATGGCCACCGGTAGCACAGAGGAATGGTACTGTGTTGGGGAAGACTGGGACGATTTTGTCGAGAGGCTTCAGCAAAGCTTCGTTACCAAAGACTGGCTGGGGGATGCAGCGGCCGACAAGCGAAGGGCTCATCTCCTGACCAGCTGCGGACCAAAGACCTACGCGCTCATGAAGGACTTACTAGCACCCGAAAAGCCAGTGGGCAAAACCTTTGAACAACTTAGCAAATTGATCAGGGAGCACCTCAAATCGGCGAGTAGCATACACAGGGCCCGACACAGATTCTACACCCACTGACGTCATGAAGGACAGAGCATACCGGACTTCGTAGCGGACCTCCAGCGTTTGGCCAGCCTCTGTAAGTTCACAGGCATCTGCAGGGGAGAGATGCTAAGGGGCTTTTTTATCGAGGCCATCGGTCATGCGGGAATTTTCCGCAAATTAATTGAGACCAAGGATTTGACCTTGGAAGCGGCGGCGTTGTTAGCTCAAACTTTCATGGCGGGGGAGGAAGAGACGAAAATAATATACGCGCGCAATTCTGCCTCTAACGCGGCGATGGATCAGGGAGTCACCATCATCAATGCGACTCAGAGCCCCGCAGGCAGGCAGGGGCAGTCCAACATTCCCCAGGCAGCAATAGACCCCACTGTAGGACACCAATAGAGACAATGGCAGGCCGAACGGACATTCACGCCATCACAGCGGACAATGCGGCCCGGGATGGGGCCTTTGACACCCACTAATAGGGTACTTAAGAGCAGTCAAGGGGACAGTCAGCGCAGAATGCCTGGCCATAGTCCCTTTGTCCCCAACAATGGAAACTTTAACTCATGCTGGAGGTGTGGGGGAAAACACTCAGCCAGATCTTGCAGATTCCAACAGTTTGTCTGCAGAAACTGCAATCTCAGTGGCCACTTAGCTCGAATGTGCAGGAAGCCTGCAACCAGACTAATATATGAGGCGGATGGACCAGAAGAGGGTTCTTTGAGGCAGGATGACTTTTGGGGCAAATCGATGGACGTCGAGGTTCAGCGGGTCCATGTGGTGAATATTCACAGTTCCTACACCAAAACGGCACCAATGATGATGAGGGTTTTATTAAACTGTATCCCTGTATGCATGGAGCTGGACACTGGGGCTGGCCAGTCACTCATGGACGTTCAGCAATTTGAGAAGCTCTGGCCACTTAAAGACAGTAGACCCAAATTAGCATGTATTGAGACACAATTACGGACTTACACCAAAGAAATCATTCCGGTGCTAGGCAGTGCAATGTTGGCTGTCACACACAATGGGTTAGTGAATCGGCTGCCGCTCTGGATTGTCCCGGGCAATGGTCCCGCACTGTTGGGGAGGAGCTGGTTAGCCGAGATGAACTGGAAATGGGGGGATGTTCACTCAATGTCATCTGTGGAGCGAAGTTCGTGCTCACAAGTCCTACAACAATTCGATTCACTATTCCAACCTGGCGTCGGGACTTTCAAAGGCACCAAAGTAGTGATACACATCACCCCGGAGGCCAGGCCAGTGCACCACAAAGCCAGAGCGGTGCCGTATGTGATGCAGGAAAAAATTCGAGAGCGAATTGGACCGGCTGTTGCAAGAGGGCATCATGTCGCCTGTTGAATTCAGCAACAGGGCGAGCCCCATCGTTCCCGTCCTAAAAGCGGATGGCTCTGTCAGGATCTGTGGCGACTACAAGGCCACCATCAATCGGGTGTCCCTACAAGATCAATACCCGCTCCCGAGAGCGGAGGACCTCTTCACCACGCTGGCAGGTGGCAAGCTGTTCACCAAGTTGGACCTCACTTCAGCCTATATGACCCAGGAACTGGCCGACGAATCTAAACTACTGACCACCATCACCACGAACAAGGGACTGTTCGTTTATAACAGGTGCCCATTTGGCATTCGATCAGCGGCCGTGATTTTTCAACGAAACATGGAAAGCCTGCTCAAATCCATTCCTGGAACGATCGTATTCCAGGGTCGAGACACCGAGGAACACCTCCACAACCTGGAGGAGGTGCTACGCCGACTGGACCGGGTAGGCCTGCGACTCAAGAAGTCTAAATGTGTGTTCTTAGCTCCTGAGGTTGAGTTTCTGGGCAGGAGGGTTGCTGCAGATGGGATTCGGCCCACCGAATCCAAAACAGAGGCGATTCGACGAGCACCCAGGCCCTGCAACACATCGGAGCTGCGTTCATTCCTGGGACTGTGAACTATTTCGGGAACTTTCTGCCGAACTTGAGCACGTTATTGGAGCCACTACATGTGCTCCTACATAAGGGTTACGATTGGTTTTGGGGGGACTGTCAGGAACGGGCTTTTGATCGGGCGCAAAACCTACTTTGTTCAAACAAGTTGTTGACCCTGTACGACCCCTGTAAACGTTTAGTTCTGACATGTGATGCATCATCCTATGGGGTTGGGTGCGTGTTGCAGCAGGGCAATACTGAGGGTCAACTACAACCTGTGGCTTATGCCTCCAGGTGGCTCTCTCAAGCAGAACGGGGATATGTGATGGTCGAGAAGGAAGCGCTTGCATGTGTCTATGGTGTAAAAA
Source organism: Pristiophorus japonicus (assembly GCF_044704955.1). Lineage (NCBI taxonomy): Eukaryota > Metazoa > Chordata > Chondrichthyes > Pristiophoridae > Pristiophorus > Pristiophorus japonicus. The sequence continues at coordinate 2,482,756 of NC_091981.1, forward strand.
AAATGCATCAGTACCTCTTTGGTAGGAAGTTTGAGTTAGAGACGGACCACAAGCCATTAACATCCCTGTTGTCAGACAGCAAGGCTATCAATGCCAACGCATCAGCTCGGGTACAGCGATGGGCTCTCACGCTGGCTGCTTATGACTACTCCATCCGGCACTGGCCAGGCACTGAAAACTGCGCTGACACGCTCAGCAGGCTCCCACTGGCCACCACTGAGGGGGCAGCGGAGCAAAGCGCCGAGATGGTCATGGCTGTCGATGCCTTTGATAGCGCAGGCTCCCCCATCACAGCCCGCCAGATCAAAATCTGGACAAACAGAGATCCCCTCCTATCCCTGATTAAGAAATGTGTCCTGACTGGGGATTGGACGCCCGCACACGGACCATGCCCTGAGGAGGTCAGACCGTTCCACAGACGGATGGATGAGCTCTCCATCCAAGCTGACTGCCTACTATGGGGCAGCCGGGTAGTCATGCCCCAGAAGGGCAGGGAGGCATTCATCAGGGAACTCCACAGCGAGCACCCAGGCATTGTGATGATGAAGGCTATTGCCCGGTCACACGTTTGGTGGCCTGGAATTGATTCAGACCTGGAACACTGTGTTCGCAGGTGCACGACGTGTGCCCAGCTGGGTAATGCCCCCAGGGAGGCCCCGCTCAGCCTGTGACCCTGGCCCACCAAGCCATGGTCACACATTCATGTTGACTACGCGAGCCCGTTCATGGGGACGATGTTCCTCATTGTGGTAGATGCATACTCGAAATGGATCGAGTGCACCATCCTGAATTCATACACGTCATCCACCACCGTGGAAAGCCTACGTGCGATCTTTGCAACCCATGGCATGCCAGACATCCTGGTTAGTGATAATATCCCGTGTTTCACAAGCTACGAATTCCGGGAGTTTATGTCGGGCAATGGCATCAACCACATCAGGACTGCACCGTTCAAACCGGCCTCCAATGGCCAGGTGGAACGTGCGGTCCAAATCATTAAGCAAGGTATGCTCAGGATTCAAGGACCCTCCCTACAATGCCACCTATCGTGCCTCCTGCTGGCCTATAGACCCCGCCAGCACTCGCTCACGGGGGTCCCGTCCGCAGAGCTACTTATGAAACGGACACTCAAAACCCGGTTGTCCCTCATCCACCCAGTCCTGACCGACATAGTCGAGGGCAAGCGCAAGGCACAAAACGAGTACCATACCATGACTGTAATTCAAGGGGGAGATGTATAGAAATAAATGATCCTGTATTCGTCCTCAATCACACCATGGGACCCGAATGGCTTGAGGGTACTGTAATTGACAAAGAGGGGAATAGGGTCATCGTGGTAAAACTCAACAACATCTGGACCAAGTACAAAAAAGGTTCAGCATTGACACGGAGGAACGTGAAGAAGACCATGAGATGGAGCTCACACTACCGCCAGCGAACAAGAGCAATCAGAAGAATGCACAGTCCCTGCGTTCAGCCCGGACAGGCCGGAATCACCACAGGTGACAGACACTCACGGCAGTGTCCAACAACCAGAGCCCCAACTGCGGCGCTCCACGAGGGAGCGTAGACCACCTGAAAAACTCAACCTATCATCCTAACTAGACTTTGGGGGGGGGGGGAAAGTGATGTCATGTATGTAACCACAACGTAACACCACTGTATTACTGTATACACACAACCTAGATGCACACCTTGACCACAAGAGGTGAACTTGTGGGAGACACTCCTTACCTGACCACACAGGTATATAAAGGGAGGTCCCACGCAGGGTCATCACTTCTGGAGTCCTGAAATACAGAGTTAAGGTCACAGAGTGACCTTGTCCCCAGAATGTGCCTCGTGTGGTTTCATGCTGTAGAGTAAGGACTTTACAGCTCCATCTCTCTGAACTTGAATGGATCTTTAGAGGAATGAGAGGTGATCTTATTGAAACGTATAAGATTCTGAGGGGGCTTGACAGGGTGGATGCAGAGAGGATGTTTCCTCTCGTGGGGGAATCTCGTACTAGGGGGCATAGAATAAGGGTCCGCCCATTTAAAATGGAGATGAGGAGGAATTTCTTCTGTCAGAGGGTTGTAAATCTGTGGAATTCTCTGCCCCAGAGAGCTGTGGAGGCTGGGTCATTGAATAAATTTAAGGTGGAGATAGATAGATTTTTGAGCGATAAGGGAGTGAAGGGTTATGGGGAACGGGCGGGGAAGTGGAGTTGAGGCTTGGATCAGATCAGCCATGATCTTATTGAATGGGGGAGCAGGCTCGAGGGCCCACATGGCCGACTCCTGCTCCTGTTTCTTACGTTCTTATGTTCAGCTGAATTAGGCTCACCCACCCCTTTCCCCCCCACCCCCAGCAATAATATCGGGGACCATCGCCTCTCTGCAGTTTATCCGGAGCACAATAAATTTTCACATAAGAACCTGAGCCATGTTGGGCGTGCTGAAGTACGTTCCTGGGTCGGGGGGGGGAGTGGGAACGATCGTTGTGTTAAAGCTTCAGGCCTGTAGTTTCCGGGGATTACATAAACCTTGTCATGGGCAAACATTAAATGGGCTTGCATGTCGCTGCAACGCTTAGAAATCATCAGCTCATCTGCAAACCCTTCTGCCTCAAGCTGGTCTGCAACTCATGGCGAGGATAAGTTTAACTTCTACCCCGGGGAAACAATGGGAGGCACTGAATGGACAGCACGTTTCACAGACAACAATGGGGCACGCAGTCACTGAGTGAGCAAAGTTACATTGATCCGCAGTGAGAGACACGGACGTCTGATTGATTGATTCCAACAGCCGTTGCCCACCATTCAACCACCTGATTGGTTGATTCTGACAACTTCCAATCACATTTCTGGTAAACCAGTGACAAGCTGAGACCCGGGCGAAAGTACTGAGAGTCAGCGAAATAGCTGCTACTTGGCATGATCGCTCTGGCAATTTTGTTCCTCCTGAGAAGCGAGGTCAGGGTATGAATCTTAGCTCGGGGGCTTCATAAATGACTTTTTGTGTTTATCACAGTTTCACGATAAATATAGCGAACATTTTAAAAGCGCAGTATTGCTGTAGACTTCATCCAGATCAGCTCAGCCTCTTTAAGATAATCGGCAAACGAGCCAGAGGGGGAGAGGAAGAGAATGTGTCTTACACAGCGAGTTGTTGTGATCGGGAACGCGCTGCCTGAAAGGGCGATGGGAGTAGATTCAATAGTGACTTTCAAGAAAAAGTTAGATAAATACTCGTGGAGGAGAACATTTTCAGGGTTGTGGGTGTAATGTATGCACGTCTGAGGATGCTCACAGGTTTGTAGAGTTGTTCCCGGAGGAGGCGGGGTTTCCCAATGGAGTGCATTCTATGTGGGAGTCCTCCCTCTATTTATTGGGGACTTGGCCTGGAGGGTGGTGCACGGAGCAGTCCCGTGCAATGAGTTTTTAAGTCGGTTCACGGGCTCCCAGTCCGTCTGTAATTTCTGCGGTCTGGAGGAGTCCGTGTTCCATGTGTATGTGGAATGTGTGAGGTTGCAGCCCCTCTTCCAATATTGGAAAGGGGCTGCTCCTCAAATTCTGACTGCACTTCAGTCCCACGCTCCTGATCTTTGGGCACCCTGTGCAGAGGGGAGCGGGCAGGTCGGAGGTCCTCCTCGTAGGACTGCTCCTGGGCATGGCCAAGGGGGCCATCAGCCGATCCAGGCAGTGGGCGGTCGAGGGGGTCGTTCAGCCAGACTGCCTGCCTCTCTTCCACGCGTACATCCGCGCCAGGGTGTCCCTGGAGATAGAGCACGCGGTGTCCACCGGTACGCTCGCGGCCTTCCGCGAGAGGTGGGCGCCAAAGGGACTGGAGTGCATCATCACCCCCGGGAACCAAATTTTAATTTGAACCACATGTCTAAAGTTTAATTTAAGTTTGTCGGTTTTAGTGCCCCCCCCCTTTAATCAGGGGGCACTTGATTTAATGCTTTATTGATTTACAGGTGCAATAGTTGTAGAACTGTTGAATTGTGAGTGGCTTAGCCAGTCACGTGACGTTCACAAGACTCAATAAAACCCCAGCCAGTTGGGTTCGGGGGATCCACGATGGGGCAGGTGGTTGTGAGCCTGGTGGATGAACCGGTAATGTGTCGTGTGATTGTTAAACCTTTTGCTAATAAACCAACTAGTTCTTAATAGCAATGTTTCACTACAAATTCTTAAGCAAAGAACCCAGGAAGGAAATACATTACAGTGAGGAAAGAGCAGGGCGGGGCTCCTTCATAGAGCCAGAACAGGCACAATGGACCAAATGGCCTCTTTCTGTGCTAATGATTCTAAGATACTGCACCTCACTGCTGCTACAGCCTTCAAAGTATTGCAAAAAAACAAATGTGATTTACTGTAGTTTACCAAGAACTGCCATGTCCGTCTGATTTAATCCAAAGCCCAGAGAGGTACACAGGGCAGTCACTTCTCCTTCCCTCTGCACCTCCTCACCTCAATGACTGGCCTCACAGCAGATGCAGACTGAAAGCCCTGGTCCTGCCTGGAACGACACTGAGCAGCTGTGACACACTTTGAATTCGCCGGCCTGCTGCACATTACTTTCAACAGCTGTAAGGCTTTGAGCTGTTTCACACAGGGAAACAAAAGGTTATCGCTTCCCCACACAGAGCGGGCACACACACAGAGCGGGTACACAGAGCGGGTACACAGACCGAGTGGGTACACACCCCGAGCAGGTACACACACCGACCAAAGTGAAGCAGGCAACGTAAAAGTGGATTACCTAACTAATGAGCACTAATCACATTATCAACTTCAATGTCAAGCCTAAGGAGCAATAACTCTCACATAATAAATGGTTTCTACATTTTATTTAGCAATATATATCTGCTCATGCCTCAAAAAGTTAATGTAAGAAACAAAGCATTTATATAGCGTCTTTCACAACCAAATGCGCTTTCCAGTCAATGAAGTACTTTTTGAAGTGCAGTCACTGTTGTAATGTGGGAAACACGGCAGCCAATAGCAAGCTCCCACACACAGCAATGTGATAATGAGCAGATAATCTGTTTTAGTGTTGTTGATTGAGAGATAAATATTGGCTCCAGGACACCGGGGAGAACTCCCCTGCTCTTCTTCGAAATAGTGTCCTGGGATCTTTTACATCCACCTCAGAGAGCAGACGGGGCCTCGGTTTAACGTCTCATCTGAAAGACGGCACCTCCGACAGTGCAGCACTCCCTCAGTACTGCCCCTCTGACAGTGCAGCACTCCCTCAGTATTGCCCCTCCGACAGTGCAGCACTCCCTCAGTACTGCCATTCCGAGAATAAAGCACTCCCTCAGTACTGCCCCTCCGACAGTGCAGCACTCCATCAGTACTGCCCCTCCGACAGTGCGGCATTCCCTCAGTACTGCCCCTCCGACAGTGCAGCACTCCCTCAGTACTGCCCCTCCAAGAGTGCAGCGCTCCCGCAGCACTGCCCCTCCGACAGTGCGGCGCTCCCTTAGTACTGCCCCTCCTACAGTGCGGTGCTCCCTCAGTACTGCCCCTCCGACAGTGCAGCACTCCCTCAGCACTCCACTGGAGTGTCAGCCTAAATTTTTGTGCTCCAGTTCCTGGAGTGGGACTTAAACATAGAAAATAGGTGCAGGAGTAGGCCATTCGGCCCTTCGAGCCTGCACGACCATTCAATATGATCATGGCTGATCATTCCCTCAGTACCCCTTTCCTGCTTTCTCTCCATACCCCTTGATCCCTTGAGCCGTAAGGACCATATCTAACTCCCTCTTGAATATATCCAATGAACGGCATCAACAACTCTCTGCGGTAGAGAATTCCACAGGTTAACAACTTTCTGAAGAAGTTTCTCCTCATCTCAGTCCTAAATGGCCTACCCCTTATCCTTAGACTGTGTCCCCTGGCTCTGGACTTCCCCAACATCGGGAACATTCTTCCTGCATCTAACCTGTCCAGTCCCATCAGAATTTTATATGTTTCTATGAGATCCCCTCTCATCCTTCTAAACTCCAGTGAATAAAGGCCCAGTTGATCCAGTCTCTCCTCATATGTCAGGCCAGCCATCCCAGGAATCCGTCTGGTGAACTTTCGCTGCACTCCTTCAATAGCAAGAATGTCCTTCCTCAGATTAGTAGACCAAAACTGAACACAATATTCCAGGTGAGGCCTCACCAAGGCCCCGTGCAACTGCAGTAAGACCTCCCTGCTCCTATACTCAAATCCCCAAGCTATGAAGGCCAACATACCATTTGCCTTCTTCACCGCCTGTTGTACTTGCATGCCAACTTTCAGTGATTGATGAACCATGACACCCTGGTCTCGTTGCACCTCCTCTTTTCATAATCTGCCGCCATTCAGATAATATTTTGCCTTCATGTTTTTGCCCCCAAAATGGATAACCTCACATTTATCCACATTATACTGCATCTGCCATGTATTTGCCAACTCACCTAACCTGTCCAAGTCACCCTGCAGCCTCTTAGCATCCTCCTCGCAGCTCACACCGCCACCCAGTTTAGTGTCATCTGCAAACTTGGAGATATTACACTCAATTCCTTCATTTAAATCATTAATGTATATTGTAAATAGCTGGGGTCCCAGCACTGAGCCCTGCGGCACTCCACTAGTCACTGCCTGCCATTCTGAAAAGGACCAGTTTACCCCGACTCTCTGCTTTCTGTCTGCCAACCAGTTCTCTATCCACATCAGTACATTACCCCCAATACCATGTGCTTTAATTTTGCACACCAATCTCTTGTGTGGGACCTTGTCAAAAGCCTTTTGAAAGTCCAAATACACCACATCCATTGGTTCTCCCTTGTCCACTCTACTAGTTACATCCTCAAAAAATTCCAGAAGATTTGTCAAGCATCACTTCCCTTTCATAAATCCATGCTGACTTGGACCGATCCTGTCACTGCTTTCCAAATGCGCTGCTATTTCATCTTTAATAATTGATTCCAACATTTTCCCCACTACTGATGTCAGGCTAACCGGTCTATAATTACCCGCTTTCTCTCTCCCTCCCTTTTTAAAAAGTGGTGTTACATTAGCTACCCTCCAGTCCATAGGAACTGATCCAGAGTCGATAGACTGTTGGAAAATGATCACCAATGCATCCACTATTTCTAGGAGCACTTCCTTAAGTACTCTGGGATGCAGACTATCAGGCCCCGGGGATTTATCGGCCTTCAATCCCGTCAATTTCCCTAACACAATTTCCCACCTAATAAGGATTTCCTTCAGTTCCTCCTTCTCACTAGACCCTCGGTCCCCTAGTACTTCCGGAAGGTTATTTGTGTCTTCCTTCGTGAAGACAGAACCAAAGTATTTGTTTAACTGGTCTGCCATTTCTTTGTTCCCCATTATAAAGTCACCTGAATCTGACTGCAAGGGACCTACGTTTGTCTTCATTAATCTTTTTCTCTTCACATATCTATAGAAGCTTTTGCAGTCAGTTTTTATGTTCCCGGCAAGCTTCCTCTCATACTCTATTTTTCCCCCTCCTAATTAAACCCTTTGTCCTCCTCTGCTGAATTCTAAATTTCTCCCAGTCCTCAGGTTTGCTGCTTTTTCTGGCCAATTTATATGCCTCTTCCTTGGATTTAACACCATCCTTAATTTCCCTTGTTAGCCACGGTTGAGCCACCTTCCCCATTTTATTTTTACTCCAGACAGGGATGTACAATTGTTGAAGTTCATCCATGTGATCTTTAAATGTTTTCCATTGCCTATCCACCGTCAACCCTTTAAGTATCACTCGCCAGTCTATTCTAGCCAATTCATGTCTCATACCATCGAAGTTACCTTTCCTTAAGTTCAAGACCCTAGTCTCTGAATTAACTGTGTCACTCTCCATCGTAATAAAGAATTCTACCATATTATGGTCACTCTTCCCCAAGGGGCTTCGCACAACAAGGTTGCTAATTAGTCCTTTCTCATTACACATCACCCAGTCTAGGATGGCCAGCTCTCTAGTTGGTTCCTCGACATATTGGTCTTGAAAACCATCCCTAATACACTCCAGGAAATCCTCCTCCACCGTATTGCTACCAGTTTGGTTAGCCCAATCTATATGTAGATTAAAGTTGCCCATGATAACTGCTGTACCTTTATTGCACGCATCCCTAATTTCTTGTTTGATGGTGACCCCAACCTTACTACTACTGTTTGGTGGTCTGTGCACAACTCCCACTAGCGTTTTCTGCCCTTTGGTATTCCGCAGCTCCACCCATACCGATTCCACATCATCCAAGCTAATGTCCCTCCTTACTATTGCGATAATTTCCTCTTTAACCAGCAATACTACCCACCTCCTTTTCCTTTCTGGCTATCCTTCCTAAATGTTGAATACCCCTGGATGTTAAGTTCCCAGCCCTGGTCACCCTGGAGCCATGTCTCCGTGATGCCAATTACATCATATTCACTAATTGCTGCCTGTGCAGTTAATTCGTCCATCTTATTATGAATGCTCCTCGCATTGAGGCACAGAACCTTCAGGCTTGTCTTTTTAACACACTTTGCCCTTTTAGAATTTGGCTGCAATGTGGCTCTTTTTGATTTTTGTCTTGGGTTTCTCTGCCCTCCACTTTTACTTTTCTTCTTTCTATCTTTTGCTTCTGCCCCCATTTTAATTTCCTCTGTCTCCCTGCATAGGTTCCCATCCCCCTGCCATATTAGTTTAACCCCTCCCCAACAGCACTAGCAAACACTCCCCCTAGGACATTGGTTCTGGTCCTGTCCAGGTGCAGACCGTCTGGTTTGTACGGGTCCCTCCTCCCCCAGAACCGGTTCCAATGTCCCAGGAACCCACAACCTTCTGACTCAGAGGCGAGGGTGCTGCCCACTGAGCTACGGCTGACATCGGCATAGACCCATTGGGCTGAACGGCCTGTATCTGAGCTGTAAATTCTGGTTAATATTATGTAGATACAGCACCGGTGTAACACTTGCTAATTTCCACATCCTGCATCTACTCTGACTGCAGTTGCCAATTCAGCCCCAGGGGTAATGTCACGGTGTAAGACCAGGGCCATGAGCAACTGGACTAGGGCCAGCCACACTCACTGATCCTGACACCAGCAAACACTCAGCACTAGTTTCCGATACATTGGAGCACAAGTCCCGGAACTACAGGCCAGCTGCTCCGCTCAGGGGCTTATTGTGGTCATGCACTGGGAGCGACAGACTACACTGCGATCCGACCAGCTCACATCAGGCTAACCTGCCACTATTCTCCTTCAAAGTGCTGTGATTATCGAAGATATATCGCCAACGATATCTCCGCAAGATCCTGCAAATCCCCTGGGAGGACAGACGCACCAACGTTAGCGTCCTCGACCAGGCCAACATCCCCAGCACCGAAGCACTGACCACACTCGATCAGCTTTGCTGAGAGGGCCACATTGTCCGCATGCCCGATACGAGACTCCCAAAGCAAGCACTCTACTCGGAACTCCGACACGGCAAGCGAGCCCCAGGTGGGCAGAGGAAACGTTTCAAGGACACCCTCAAAGCCTCCCTGATAAAGTACAACATCCCCACCGACACCTGGGAGTCCCTGGCCAAAGACCGCCCTAAGTGGAGGAAGTGCATCCGGGAGGACGCTGAGCACCTCGAGTCTCGTCACCGAGAGCATGCAGAAACCAAGCGCAGGCAGCGGAAGGAGCGTGCGGCAAACCAGTCCCACCCTCCCTTTCCCTCAACCTCTGTCTGTCCCACCTGTGACAGAGACTGTAATTCCCGTATTGGACTGTTCAGCCACCTAAGGACTCATTTTAAGAGTGGAAGCAAGTCTTCCTCGATTCCACGGGACTGCCGATGATGATCGAAGACCTTCATTACATGTCCCGCCAGCCCCCCCCCACCCCCCCATCCACCGCCTCCTCCCCCCACCTGAATATTTCATACTAAAATGTTTTGTGCTGAAATAAAACGTAGATTTCAGCCGCAGCAGACCGAAGTTTCCCCGGGGAAACAACTGTTTCAGCTCACTGTGCCGATTCTACAATCTGTTGCTGACCCAGGGCGGTATTTCTCATCACTGCTGTGCTCGCCAATGTCAAATATTCAATTGTCCCGCGTACCAAGGCTGATCATCACCTGAGAACATAAACATTAGGAGCAGGAGTCGGCCATTCGGCCCCTCGAGCCTGCTCCGCCATTCAATAAGATCACGGCTGATCTTCGACCTCAACTCCACTTTCCCGCCCGATCCCCATATCCCTCGATTCCCCGAGAGCCCAAAAATCTATCGATCTCAGCCTTGAATATACTCAACGACTCAGCATCCACAGCCCTCTGGGGCAGAGAATTCCAAAGATTCACCACCCTCTGAGTGAAGAAATTCCTCCTCATCTCAGTCCTAAATGGCCGACCCCTTATCCTGAGACTGTGACCCCTGGTTCTAGACTCTCCAGCCCGGGGGAAACATCCTCTCAGCATCTACACTGTCAAGCCCCCTCAGAATCTGGTATGTTTCAATGAGATCACCTCTCATTCTTCTAAACTCCAGAGAGTATCGACCCAATCTACTCAATCTCTCCTCATAGGACAACCCTCTCACCCCAGGAATCAGTCTGGTGAACCTTTGTTGTACCGCCTCCAAGGCAAGTAGATCATTTACCAACAGTCTATCGACTCTGGATCAGTTCCTATGGACGGGAGGATAGCTAATGTAACACCACTTTTTAAAAAAGGAGGGAGAGAGAAAACGGGTAATTATAGACCGGTTAGCCTGACATCAGTGGTGGGGAAAATGTTGGAATCAATTATTAAAGATGTAATAGCAGCGCATTTGGAAAGCAGTGACAGGATCGGTCCAAGTTAGCATGGATTTATGAAAGGGAAATCATGCTTGACAAATCTTTTGAAATTTTTTGAGGATATAACTAGTAGAGTGGACAAGGGAGAACCAGTGGATGTGGTGTATTTGGACTTTCAAAAGGTTTTTGACAAGGTCCCACACAAGAGATTGTTGTGCAAAATCAAAGCACATGGTATTGGGGGTAATATACTGACATGGATAGAGAACTGGTTGGCAGACAGGAAGCAGAGAGTCGGGATAAACGGGTTATTTTCAGAATGGCAGGCAGTGACTAGTGGAGTGCCGCAGGGTTCAGTGCTGGGACCCCAGCTCTTTACAATATACATTAACGATTTGGATGAAGGAATTGAGTGTAATATCTCCACATTTGCAGATGACACTAAGCTGGGTGGCGGTGTGAGCTGTGAGGAGGATGCGAAGAGGCTGCAGGGTGACTTGGACAGGTTAGGCGAGTTGGCAAATGCATGGCAGATGCAGTATAATGTGGATAAATGTGAGGTTATCCATTTTGGTGGCAAAAACGCGAAGGCAGAATATTATCTGAATGGTGATAGATTAGGAAAAGGGGAGGTGCAACGAGACCTGGGTATCATGGTACATTGGTCATTCAAGGTTTGCATGCAGGTACAGCAGGCGGTGAAGAATGCAAATGGTATGTTGGCCTTCATAGCTAGAGGATTTGAGTATAGGAGCAGGGAGGTCTTACTGCAGTTGTACAGGGCCTTGGTGAGGCCTCACCTGGAATATTGTGTTCAGTTTTGGTCTCCTAATCTGAGGAAGGACGTTCTTGCTATTGAGGGAGTGCAGCGAAGGTTCACCAGACTGGTTCCCAGGATGGCAGGACTGACATATGAGGAGAGACTGGATCAACTGGGCCTTTATTCATTGGAGTTTAGAAGGATGAGAGGGGATCGCATAGAAACATATAAGATTCTGACGGGACTGGACAGGCTAGATGCGGGTAGATTGTTCCCAATGTTGGGGAAGTCCAGAACCAGGGGACATAGTCTTAGGATAAGGGGTAGGCCATTTCGGACTGAGATGAGGAGAAACTTCTTCACTCAGAGAGTTGTTAACCTGTGGAATTCTCTGCCGCAGAAAGTTGTTGATGCCAGTTCATTGGATATATTCAAGAAGGAGTTAGATATGGCCCTCACAGCTAAGGGGATCAAGGGGTATGGAGAGAAAGCAGAAAAGGGATACTGAGGGAATGATCAGCCATGATCTTATTGATTGGTGGTGCAGGCTCGAAGGGCAGAATGGCCTGCTCCTGCACCTATTTTCTATGTTTCTATGTTTCTATCTATGTTTCTATCCTTCCACAGATAAGGAGACCAAAACTGTGCACAGTGCACCAGGTGTGGTCTCACCAAAGTCCTGTACAATTGTAGCAAGACCTCCTTACTCTTATACTCTAACCCGCTTGCAATAAAGGACAACATGCCATTGCCTTCCTTATTGCTTGCTGTACCTGCATACTAATTCTCTGTGTTTCTTGTACGAGGACACCGAAATCTCTCTGAACACCAAAGTGGTTACGTTCAACAACGGACATGGGGCAGTGTGATTTACACTACTATTTTAAAAAGGAGGCAGACAAAAAGCAGGAAACTATCGACCAGTTAGCCTAACATCTGTCATTGGGAAAATGCTGGAGTCCTTTATTAAAGAAGCAGTAGCAGGACATTTGGAAAAGCATAATTCAGTCAGGCAGAGACAGCATGGATTTATGAAAGGAAAATCACTGTTTGACAAATTCCTGGAATTCTTTGAGGATGTAATGAACAGGGTGGATAAAGGGGAAGTGGATGTGGTGTATTTGGATTTCCAGAAGGCATTTGACAAGGTGCCACATAAAAGGTTACTGCACAAGATAAAATTTCACGGGGTTGGGGATAATATATTAGCATGGATAGAGGATTGGCTAACGAACAAAAAACAGAGAGTTGGGATAAATGGTTCATTCTCGGATTAGTGCAGGGATCAATGCTGGGACCCCAACTATTTACAATCTATATTAACGACTTGGAAGAAGGGACTGAGTGTAACGTAGCCAAGTTTGCTGACAATACAAAGATGGGAGGAAAAGCAATGTGTGAGGAGGACACAAAAATCTGCAAAAGGACAGAGACAGGCTAAGTGCGTGGGCAAAAATTTGGCAGAATGGAATCTAATGTTGGAAAGTGTGAGGTTATGCGCTTTGCAGAAAAAAAATCAAAGAGCAAGTTATTATTTAAATGGAGAAAGATTGCAAAGTGCTGCAGTACAGAGGGACCTGGGGGTACTGGTGCATGAAACACAAAAGGATAGTATGCAGGTACAGCAAGTGATCAGGAAGGCCAATGGTATCTTGGCCTTTATTGCAAAGGGGATGGAGTATAAAAGCAGGGAAGTCCTGCTACAGTTGTACAGGGTATTGGTGAGGCCACACCTGGAATACTGCGTGCAGTTTTGGTTTCCATATTTAAGGAAGGATATACTTGCTTTGGAGGCAGTTCAGAGAAGGTTCACTCGGTTGATTCCGGGGATGAGTGGGTTGGCCTATGAGGAAAGGTTGAGTAGGTTGGACCTCTACTCATTGGAGTTCAGAAGAATGAGAGGTGATCTTATCGAAACGTATAAGATTATGAGGGGGCTTGACAAGGTGGAAGCAGAGAGGATGTTTCCACTGATGGGGGAGACTAGAACTAGGGGGCATGATCTTAGAATAAGGGGCACTCCATTTAAAACAGAGATGAGGAGGAATTTCTTCTCTCAGAGGGTTGTAAATCTGTGGAATTCGCTGCCTCAGAGAGCTGTGGAAGCCGGGACATTGAATAAATTTAAGACAGAAATAGAGTTTCTTAAATGATAAGGGGAATAAGGGGTTATGGGAAGCGGGCAGGGAAGTGGACCTGAGTCTATGATCGGATCAGCCATGATCGTATTGAATGGCAGAGCAGGCTCGAGGGGCCTTATGGCCCACTCCTGCTCCTATTTCTTATGTTTTTATGTACATGCCTCGCCCCCCCACCCCACCCCACACCTCACACCACACCCGCTGCCGGCATGATAAGCAGTTGAAGGAGAAAGCAATGGAAGGATAAGCTGATGGGGTGAGATGAAGAGGGGTGGGTGGAACATAAACACCGGCACGGAGCGGTTGGGCCAAATGGCCTATTTCTGTGCTGTACATTCGATGTAATTCCAGTGCTCGGATAAGACCGAGTGCCTTGTTGTGCTGACAATCAAAATTGCTTTTGCATTGCAGACATTTGAAGTTGTTTGAGAAACTGCCCAGTAGAACTTTAATTGGTGTTTGGGCCGAAGAGGTTTGATGGAATGGTTGCACTGGGAGTGACTGGCAGATCCACAACATACAGCACTCCTTTAGCTCAGTTGAAGCACTTAAAGCTGAAACATTCCCCTTGGTGTTGAAGACATGTCAGTCGAGCATTGATGCCCATCTGAAAATATTCAGCAAAACTTCAATCCAGTCCTTCAGGGCCAAAGATAAAATATTCTAATCATCCATTTTCCAAAACACTCGGGATTATACATGTAGATCCTTTCCAAATTCGTTGCTGTGAGAAAGTGTTCCTCTGCAAGAATACCCTTCAAAACGTCATGGACAAATACTTCAACAGTTCAGGAAGGCTTTTAAACTTTTAGAAGTATGACATGCTGTCATTAGTGATGATAACAGCAGCAGCAAAGCTGTCAAACAGTAACACCAGCGCAACTTCAGAGTCACGTCCAACTTTTCTTTCTTCTTGTTCTTGACTTACTACACAGGCAAAGTTCAGGTTCATTGTCAGGCAACTGTACAGGTTGGAGTGTGAAACGCTCTGGGAGTCTGTGCCAATAGAACCACCTCACACAGTCGGTCAGTGCCTGAAATTCACAACCTGACAAAACCCGAAACTTCTCGAGTGTGTGTTCAAAGGGAATCAAGCGGAGGTTCGCCTTGTCTCCACGGAGCGCGGGAAAGGTTTAAGGCAGAGGGCAACTCATCGCCAGCATCTCACAAGCATTTCCTATTTTCCGGCTTAAGAATGACATGTTCCCTCAGCAGAGAGGTCAATAGCCAGAGGTCATAGACTTAAAGTCATTGGTGGAAGGATTTGAGGGGATTTGAGGGGAAATGTCTTCACCCAGAGGGTGGTGGGGGTCCGGAACTCACTGCCTGAAAGGGTGGTAGAGGCAGAAACCCTCACCATATTTAAAAAGTACCTGGATGTGCACCTGAAGCGCCGTAATGTACACAGATACGGACCAAGAGTTGGAAACAAAGAAACATAGAAACATAGAAAATAGGTGCAGGAGTAGGCCATTTGGCCCTTCGAGCCTGCACCACCATTCAATGAGTTCATGGCTGAACATTCAACTTCAGTACCCCATTCCTGCTTTCTCGCCATACCCCTTGATCCCCCTAGTAGTAAGGACTACATCTAACTCCTTTTTGAATATATTTAGTGAATTGCCCTCAACAACTTTCTGTGGTAGAGAATTCCACAGGTTCACCACTCTCTGGGTGAAGAAGTCTCTCCTCATCTCGGTCCTAAATGGCTTCCCCCTTATCCTTAGACTGTGACCCCTGGTTCTGGACTTCCCCAACATTGGGAACATTCTTCCTGCATCTAATCTGTCGAAACCCACCAGAATTTTAAACGTTTCTATGAGATCCCCTCTCATTCTTCTGAACTCCAGTGAATACAAGCCCAGTTGATCCAGTCTTTCTTGATATGTCAGTCCTGCCATCCCAGGAATCAGTCTGGTGAACCTTCGCTGCACTCCCTCAATAGCAAGAATGTCCTTCCTCAAGTTAGGAGACCAAAACTGTACACAATACTCCAGGTGTGGCCTCACCAAGGCCCTGTACAACTGTAGTAACACCTCCCTGTCCCTGTACTCAAATCCCCTCGCTATGAAGGCCAACATGCCATTTGCTTTCTTAACCACCTGCTGTACCTGCATGCCAACCTTCAATGACTGATGTACCATGACACCCAGGTCTCATTGCACCTCCCCTTTTCCTAATCTGTTACCATTCAGATAATAGTCTGTCTCTCTATTTTTACCACCAAAGTGGATAACCTCACATTTATCCACATTATACTTCATCTGCCATGCAAAAGTGGGATTAGGCTGGATAGAGTTAGCACCTGAAATTTCATTACCCTGAAATGAGTTTCCAGCCACATATCCGCAGTATAACTAAAACCGCCCCCAGTTAAACAACGCTTTGATTTCAAAATCCTCATCCTTGTTTACAAATCACTCCATTAACTAGCTCCTTCCTATCTCTGTAATCTCCTCTGTAGTGTCCCTGCACCTTACTACAAACTCACACGAGGCATGGATGTATCAGACACGGTCACTCTGTGACCTTCACCTTTATTCCCAGGACCAAGGAGTGCTGACCCTGGGTGGGATCTCCCCTTTTATACCTGGAAACCCAGGTGAGGAGTGTCTCCTGCAAGTTCACCCCCTGTGGTCAGGGTGTGCATTTCTAGGGTACAGGTACAGTGTACATGAGTTACAGTTACATGACTATGTCATTGCAAGATGGTGAAATACATGACATTACCTTCCCCCTTAAGTCTTTTTGTTTCCGAGGTTAAGTCTGTCAGGTGGTCGACGCTCTCTCGTGGAGCGCTGCAGTTGTGGCTCTGGTGGCTGAGCCTCAGCACGTGTCTCTGTCACTTGAGGTGATTCCGGCCTGTCCGGGCTGGCCGCAGGGACTGTGCATGCTGAGGGCTGTCTTTGTTGCTCGTACGCTGGCAGTGGTGTGGGTGACATCTCATGCTCTTCTTCAGGTTCCTCCGTGTCTATGCTGAACCTTGTCTTTACTTGGTCCAAGTGTTTGCGGCATATCTGCCCATTGTTTAGTCTGACCACCATGACCCTGTTTCCTTCTTTGCCAATTACGGTGCCCTCAAGCCACTTGGGTCCCAAAGCATGGTTAAGAACAAAAACCGGGTCATCTATTTCTATACACCTCCCCCTTGAGCCTCGATCATGGAGCTCGGTTTGGGACTGGCGCTTGCCCTCAACAATGTCTGCCAGGACTGGGTAAATGAGGGACAGCCGTGTCTTGAGCATGCATTTCATGAGGAGTTCCGCTGGCGGGACTCACGTGAGCGAGTGCAGGCGGGACCTGTAGGCCAGCAAGAGGCGCGATAGGCGGTACTGAAGGGAGGGTCCTTGGATGCATAGCATGCCCTGTTTTATGACTTGGACCGCCCGCTCCGCCTGGCCATTGGAGGCCAGCTTGAACGCCGGTGTCCAGACGTGCTTGATACCATTGCCCAACATAAACTCCTGGAATTCATGGCTAATAAAACACGGGCCATTGTCGCTGACCAGGATGTCCGGCAAGCCGTGGGTCGCGAAAACCGTACGCAGACTCTCCACAGTGATGGATGTCGTGCACGAGTTCAATATGATGCACTCGATCCACTTCGAGTATGCATCGACAATGATCAGGAACATTTTCCCCATGAACGGGCCCGTGTAGTCCTCGTGAATACGTGACCATGGTTTGGTGGACCAGGGCCATGGGCTGAGTGGGGCCTCCCTGGGGGCATTGCCCACCTGGGCACACGTCATGCATCTGCGAACACAGTGTTCCAGGTCTGAGTCAATCCCTGGCCACCATACATGTGACCGGGCAATGGCCTTCATTAACACGATGCAAGGGTGCTCGCTGTGGAGTTCCCTGATGAACGCTTCCCTGCCTTTCTAGGGCAGGCTACCCGGCTGCCCCATAACAGGCAGTCAGCTTGGATGGAGAGTTCATCCATCCGTCTCTGAAACAGTCTGACCTCCTCGGGGCACGTCCTGTGTGCGGGCGCCCAATCCCCAGTCAGGACACATTTCTTTATCATGGATAGGAGAGGATCCCTGTTGGTCCAGAGTTTGATCTGGCGGGCTGTGATGGGGGAGCCCGCAGTGTCAAAAGCCTCAACGGCCATGACCATCTCGGCGCTCTGCTCCGACACCCCCTCAGTGGTGCCCAGTGAGAGCCTGCTGAGTGCGTCAGCGCAATTTTCGGTGCCTGGCCGGTGTCGTATGGTGTAGTCATACGCAGCCAGCGTTAGGGCCCAGCGCTGTATGCGAGCTGACACATTGGCATTGACAGCCTTGCTGTCGGACAACAAGGATGCTAACAGCTTGTGGTCCGTCTCTAGCTCGAACTGTCTACCGAAAAGGTACTGGTGCATCTTTTTCACCCCGTACACACACGCGAGTGCCTCCTTCTCGACCATCCATTATCCACGCTCTGTCTGGGAGAGCGACCTGGAGGCGTAAACCACCGGTTGGAGTTGGCCGTCATCGTTACCCTGCTGCAACACACACCCAACCCCGTAGGATGACACATCGCATGTTCAGACCAGTTTTTTACAGGGGTCATACAAAGTCAACAGTTTGTTGGAACACAGCAGGTTCCTCGCCTTATTGAAAGCCCATTCTTGACAATCCCCCCAAAACCATTCACAACCTTTGCGGAGGAGCATGTGTAACGGCTCCAACAATGTGCTTAAGTTCGGCAGGAAGTTCCCAAAATAGTTCAAGAGTCCTAGGAATGATCGCAACTCTGACGTGTTGCCGGGCCTGGGCGCCAGGCGGATCGCCTCCGTTTTTGATTCAATGGGCCAGATCCCGTCTGCGGCAACCCTCCTGCCCAAAAACTCAACCTCTGGGGTCAAAAACACACACTTGGCCTTTTTCAGCCGACGCATACCCGATCCAATCGGCGTAGCACCTCCTCCAGGTTGTGGAGGAGATCCTCGGTGTCTCGACCCGTTATGAGAATGTCGTCTTGGAATACGATCGTTCCAGGCATGAACTTGAGCAAGCTTTCCATGTTTCTCTGAAAGATAGCTGCTGCCGAACGAATGCCAAACGGACACCTGTTGTAAACAAATAATCCCTTGTGTGTCGTGATGGTGATCAGAAACTTGGATTCTTCAGCCAGTTCCTGAGTCATGTAGGCCGAAGTGAGGTCCAGCTTCATGAACAGCGTGCCACCTGCCAGCGTGACAAAAAGGTCCTCCGCTCTCGGAGCGGGTATTGGTCTTGCAGCGACATTGGTTGATGGTGGCTTTGTAGTTGCCATAAATCCTGACCGAGCCATCTGCTTTGAGGACGGGAATGATGGGACTTGTCCAGTCGCTGAATTATGCCCTCTCTGAACAGCCTGTCCAATTCACATTCAATTTTCTCACGCATCACATACGGCACCGCTCTGGCTTTGTGGTGCACTGGTCTGGCGTCCGGAGTGATGTGTATCACTACTTTAGTGCCCTTGAACGTTCCGACACCGGGTTGAAACAGTGACCCGAATTTTTGCAGGACCTGTGAGCATGAACTTCGCTCCACGGATGAAATGGTGTGCACATCCCCCCATTTCCAATTCATCTCAGCTAGCCAACTCCTCCCCAAGAGCGCGGGGCCATTTCCCGGAACAATCCAGAGTGGCAGCCGGTTCTGTGATCCATTATGTGTTACCACCAAGTTTGCACTGCCCAGCACTGGGATGATCTCTTTGGTGTACGTCCGTAGCTGCGTCTCAATGCGTTCCAGTTTTGGCCTGCTAGCTCTGTGTGGCCATAGTCTCTCAAATTGTTGGGCGCTCATGAGTGACTGGCTAGCTCCCGTATCGAGCTCCATGTGCACCGGGATGCCATTCAATAAAACTTTCATCATCATAGGTGGTGTTTTAGTGTATGAGCTGTGGATGTCAGCCACGTGAACCCGCTGAACTTCAGCATCCATGGCTTTTCCACGGGCATCATCCTGCATTGCAGACCCCTCGTCTGGTTCCTCTATCTCGCAGATTAGCCTCGCTACTGCCTTTTTGCACATCCTGGCCAAGTGTCCACTGACGTTACAAATCCTACAGGTATATTGCTGAAACCTGCAGCTTTTCGTAGTATGTCTACCCCCGCACCTCCAGCATGAGCTGAGATTGTTGTTAACAAAGGGACTGTTACCAGGCATTCCTTTCTGATTGCCCATTTGGCTGTTTCTAAGCACTCTGATGGTGGGTGTTAATAGTCCCATCGCAAGACACATTGTTCCTCGGGATGGCGTGAATTGTCGATCCCCTTTCCATTGTCCCTGTTGCGGGCTCACCCTAGAGTCTGTTGCTGCCTGGGTGGTTTTGAAATGCCCTTGCCTGCCTGCGGGGTCCCGAACAGTTTTCACCATGTTAACTCCCTGGTCCATTGCCACGTTGGAACCAGAGCTGCGCGCGTAAATTAGCTTGGTCTCCTCTTCCCCTGCCATAAAGGTCTGAGCTATCAACGCTGACCCTTCTAAAGTCAAGTCCTTAGTCTTTATGAGCTTCCTGAAAATGCCGGCATGATTAATGCCCTCGATGAAAAGGTCCCTTAACATCTCCCCCCTACATACAGAGATTGGCCAAGCGCCAGTGTTCCGCCACGATGTCCGAGACGTTTTGACCCTCCCGGTGCCGGTGAGAGTAGAACCGGTGCCGGGCCATGTGTACGCTACTTGCCGGCTTGAGATGCTCACTGATCAGCTGGCTGAGCTCTTCAAAAGACTTGTCCGCCGGCTTTTGAAGTGCGAGCAGGTCTTTCATCAGCGCATACGTCTGTGGACCACAGCTGGTCAGTAGATGCGCCCTCCGCTTGTCAGCCGCTGTCCCTTCCAGCCAGTCCTTTGTGACAAAGCTCTGCTGGAGTCTTTCCACAAAGTTGTCTCAGTCCTCACCCACACAGTAACGTTCCTCTGTGCCACCGGTGGCCATCCTCGTGGTTCGGTGATTCCCGTTTCTCGTCGCCAAATGTAGTGTCCCTGCACCTTACTACAAACTCACACGAGGCATGGATATATCAGACACGGTCACTCTGTGACCTTCACCTTTATTGCCAGGACCAAGGAGTGCTGACCCTGGGTGGGACCTCCCCTTTTATACCTGGAAACCCAGGTGAGGAGTGTCTCCCGCAAGTTCACCCCCTGTGGTCAGGGTGTGCATTTCTAGGGTACAGGTACAGTGTACATGAGTTACAGTTACATGACTATGCCATAGCAAGATGGTTAAATACATGACATCCTCCAGCCCTACAACCCCCCGAGATGTCTGCACTCCTCTAATTCTGCCCTCCTGACCATCCCTGATTATAATCGCTCCACCATCAGTGGCTGTGCCTTCTGTTGCCTGGGCCCCAAACTCTGGAACTCCCTCCCTAAACCTCTCTACCTCTCTCTCCTCCTTCAAGATGCTGCTTAAAACCAACCTCTTTGACCCAGCTTTTGGTCATCTGCCTTAATTTCTTCTGTGGCTCGGTGTCACATATATCTGTTTGTCTGTAACACTGTTGTGCAGCACCTCAGGATGTTAACGGCACTATATAAATAAAAGTTATTATTATTATTATAGCTCATTGTCGGCCGGCGCAGACACGATGGGCCGAATGGCCTCCTTCTGTGCTGTAAAATCCTCTGTGAAACTGAGAAACGCCTGGGAGAAGGCCACACAATCACTTTCTCGAGCTGGGTTGCAGTCGGCCTTCTTCGTGTAATATCGGCAATAGCTGCTGGGAAACACCGCTGTCGGCCTCAGTCGGAGGAGCGGCGAGGGATTGTGGCGGAGGTGCGCCGAATGTTTGTGGCGGAGGAGCGGCGAGAGATCGTGGCGAAGGTGCGGCGAATGAGGGTACAGGGCCCAGAAGAGGCAAGGGCCCAGGGACAGCACGGGGCCCAGCCCACACTGCGATATGTGTGCGCACTAGATCCATGCAGCAGAGCTGGTCTCCAGTCGTCCTGGTTAACCCTTGCCACTGGACCAAGACCTCGCTCTGTCAGGCCCGTGTGGTGGCTGGTGTGCAACGGTCACCCCACGTTAAAAAAATCCACGCACAGGGCATCTTCCACCCTTCAGGATGTAGTTCCGGATCCGGAATATTAGGTCCTTCATTGAAACACCTGTGAACTCATGTGGAAGCAAGACTTCCTCATTCGAGGGAGCGCCTATGAATGAAAATGATCGCGAAAAAGCCTTGTTTGAGCATAAGTCAAACATATGTTTGGATTTGACCTGCGAGAGAGTTTGTGCCATGAATGTCGAGCTGTTATCCCACTTGTCGGAGGCTGCAGGTGGGCATGGGGAATGTAGCCAGAACAACCTCTGATGCCTTTTACAAGGCGAGACGTAGAGTTTCTGCTTTGGGCACAATCGACGATCCGGACACAAATCGTTTGGAGAAATGTTTTATTTTCTCCACAAACTCACTTGCATACCACCGACCGTTAAATCTGCCCTCAACCGGTACAACCGGGCAATGTCCTACAGGGTCATTCCTTTTGCATTATTTTTTGATCTGGATATATTTGAGCGGTGACCTGGGGAAGTTTGATTCCTGCAGCTGCAAATAGGTCTTTCACAAAAAATAAGCATTTTAATCAGAGTGTCAATCCACCCACCTGTGAGTAACCTGATTTTAAATGACTTTAAAATGACTTTTCAAAACTCTACGGAGCCATTTTCTAATTACATCGGGGTATAATCGGCAGTTTCTTAGTTCATTAAAAATAAATTATATTCGAGAGATTTTAAAGCCTGCCTATTAGTGCCCCTTTCACCCAAAACACCAGCGTCATTTTTGGAGCCCCGTTGAAGTCCTGCAAACAGGCGTAATTTGCGGGAACTCGCCGCGGTGATTCATCGATCGGGGGCGGGGGGAGCGGTGTTGTGGGCGGGGCCAGCTTCCAGTGTAACATTTTTTTAAACCAAAACAGCGGCAAAGATGGCGGGAGCTCGATTTGCGCCTGAAATTCCGCGAGCTTTTGCGGCAGTTTGGCCGATTTCAGGCAAAAAGCACCGGGAAAAAAACAGCGCAGCCTCGTGGACACTCGATGTATAGCGATAGCCACGGGGAGATGGGGGTGGTGGGCAGAGACTCCCCACGCCGGAGGGTCCTGAGGCAAAGACTCCCAATGCCGGAGGGTCCTGAGGCAAAGACTCCCCATGACGGAGGGTGCTAAGGCAAAGACTCCCCACACCGGAGGGTCCTGAGGCAAAGACTCCCAATGCCGGAGGGTCCTGAAGCAAAGATTCCCCACACCGGAGGGTCCTGAGGCAAAGGCTCCCCATGACGGAGGGTCCTGAGGCAAAGACTCCCCATGCCGGAGGGTCCTGAGGCAAAGGCTCCCCACACCGGAGGGTCCTAAGGCAAAGACTCCCCATGCCGGAGGGTCCTGAGGCAAAGGCTCCCCACACCGGAGGGTCCTGAGGCAAAGACTCCCAATGCCGGAGGGTCCTGAGGCAAACACTCTCCACACCGGCAGGTCCAGCTTCCCCACTTAGTTGGGCGCTGGCATTAGACCGGAGACTAATCGTAAAAGATTCCAGGATTCTCACCTCCATTATGCCCATTGGAAATCCGTTCCAAATATTGATCAATGTTTATTTGAAGAACTCTCTGATGGAAGTCGTAAATTGACCCTTTACTAGTTCGAATTGTGGCCCATTGTCTTACATTCACACTATAAAGTACTAATCCCAATTTCCCATTAACTATCTGATTCACCTCTTTAAGGCCACCTTCCAGATGCCTCTCCATTTTGCTGCTCTTTGTAAATCCCTCCTGATGATGGCTGTGTCAAAATGTAATTCCCCCGATTATGTTCTGCCTAAAAAAAATGGTTTCCAAGCATACAAACAATGACAGACAGGCAACGACCATGAGTAGGCTGGGCCTCTACTCATTGGAGTTCAGAAGAATGAGAGGTGATCTTATCGAAACGTAGAAGATTATGAGGGGGCTCGACAAGGTGGATGCAGAGAGGATGTTTCCACTCATAGGGGAGACTAGAATTAGAATAAAGGGCCGCCCATTTAAAACTGAGATGAGGAGAAATTTCTTCTCTCAGAGAGTTGTAAATCTGTGGAATTCTCTGCCTCAGAGAGCTGTGGAAACTGGGTCATTGAATATATTTAAGACAGAAATAGACAATTTCTTAACTGATAAGGGGATAAGGGGTTATGGGGAGCGGGCGGGGAAGTGGAGCTGAG
This sequence comes from Pristiophorus japonicus, assembly GCF_044704955.1. NCBI lineage: Eukaryota > Metazoa > Chordata > Chondrichthyes > Pristiophoridae > Pristiophorus > Pristiophorus japonicus. The sequence goes on from NC_091981.1 coordinate 2,506,594, forward strand.
TCCATGATCGGATCAGTCATGATCTTATTGAATGGCGGAGCAGTCTCGAGGGGCCGTATGGCCTACTCCTGCTCCTATTTCTTATCACAATATATGCACTCTCCATCCCATCCGAAACCATGCAACCTCCAAGGAGGGGCAAAAAAACAGATGAAAAAACCCAGCCCAATTTGGGGGGAAAAAAATCTCCGACCCATCTAGTGTTACACTGGGAAGGTGTAAACACGACCCAGAAGGGGAATAACCTCCCGAACATTAGCCTGTAGCTTGCTGTTGCGGGTGTCAGTAAGACACTGGCGTAGATAACCGTCTCACCGCTCCGCACGGCAACAAGTTACCGCGACGGTACATGTGGCTTCGGGCTCAGGAGATTGCCACCTGAAATTCTTCCCCCCTGCCACCGCACAACATTTATTTAACACCCATAAATCAAACGCATCATTACTTTTCTCCACCAAGGGGTCTTACAGTAAACCTTTAGCTCTGCCAAAACACCTTTTATTCACAAGATTCTTTCATACTGTAAAAGAGACAGAGTTGAGCTGTTCCCTGAAGGAGTGGGGAATGGTAGCATGGCGCTGATGTTACTGGACCAATAATCCCGAGGCCTAAACTAATGATCCCAAGACCCAAGTTCAAATCCCACCACGGCAGCTGGGGAATTTAAATTCAATTAATTAAATAAATCTGGAATAAAAAGCCAGTGTCAGTGATGGTGACCATGCAGCTATCGGATTGGTGTAAAAACCCATTTGGTTCACTAATGCCTTTTAGGGAAGGAAATCTGCCGCCCTTACCCGGTCTGGCCGATATGTGACTCCAGACCCACAGCAATGTGGTTGACTCTCAACTGCCCTCTGACCTGGCCCAGCGAGTTATTCAGTTGCACCAAACCGCTATAAAGAAGCACACGGACTTCAGTGGTCCAAGAAGACTTACTCTTTGTAGTATATATTAACGATTTAGACTTAAATGTAGGGTGCAATGTATGCACCAGTGAGTACGCTCACAGGTTTGTACAGCTGTTGGGCCAGGGTGTCCCTGGAGATGGAGCACGCGGTGTCCACCGGTACACTCGCGGCCTTCCGCGAGAAGTGGGCGCCGGAGGGACTGGAGTGCATCATCACCCCCGGCAACCAAATTTTAATTTGATTTTATGTTTTAAAGTTTAATTTGTTTTAATTGCTGGGTTTTAGTGTCCCCCTCCCCTTTTATAGGGGTCACTTGTAAATTATATGATTTTAATGCCCCAAAAAAAATCACAAAAGAAAAAAAAAAGAGGGCAGTTATCAGTGTCTGGAGTGTCCCCTAGATCGGAGGGCACTCGATCTAATGTTTATTTTGTACTCCCCAAAAGAGCTGTAGAGCTGTTGAGTTGGGAGTGGCTGAGCCAGTCACGTGATGTTCACAAGACTCAATAAAACCCCAGCCAGTTGGGTTCGGGGGATCCACGATGGGGCAGGTGGTTGTGAGCCTGGTGGATGAACCAGTAATGTGTCGTGTGATTGTTAAACCTTTTGCTAATAAACCAACTAGTTATTAATAGCAATGTGTTGCTATGAATTCTTAAGCAAAGAACCCATGAAGCAAATACATTACAACAGTGGGCATGTTAAAGAAAGTTGCAGCTGATACAAAAACTGTCGGTGTGGTTGACAGTGAGAAGGAGAGCTCCAGACTGCAGGAAGATATCGATGAACGGGTCAATTGGGCAGAAAAGTGGCAAGTGGAATTCAATCCAGAAAAGTGTGAGGTAATGCATTTGGGGAGGGGCAACAAGGCATGGGAATACACATAACATGGGAGGAGACCAAGCGGTGTGGAGGAACAGAGGGACCTTGGAGTATAAGTCCACAAATCCTTAAAGGTTGCCGGACAGGTCGATAAGGTAGTTACATAGTCATACGGAATATTTGCCTTTATTAGCTGAGGCATAGAATACAAGAGCAGGGAGGTTATGCTTGAACTGTATAAAACACAACTTAGGCCACAGCTGGAGTACTGCGTGTAGTTCTGGTCACCACATTACAGGAAAGTTGTGATTGCACTGGAGAGGGTGCAGAGGAGATTTACAAGAATGTTGCCAGGACTGGAGAATTTAAGTTATGAGGAAAGATTGGATAGGCTGGGGTTATTTTCCTTGGAACAGAGGAGGCGGAGGGGAGATCTGATTGAGGTGTATAAAATTATGAGGAGCCTGGATAGAGTGGATAGGAAGGACCTATTTCCCTTAGCACAGGGGTCAACAACCAGGGGGCAGAGATTTAAAGTAATTGGGGGGAGGTTTAGAGGGGAGATGAGGAGGATGTTTCTTCACCCAGAGGGTGGTGGGGGTCTGGAACTCACGGCCTGAAAGGGTGGTAGAGGCAGAAACCCTCGCCACATTTAAAAAATACTTGGATGCGCACCTGAAGTGCCGTAACCTACAGGGCTACGGATCTAGAGCGGGAAAGTGGGATTAGGTGGGTAGCTCTTGGTCGGCCGGCATGGACACGATGGGCCGAATGGCCTCCTTCTGTGCTGTAAATTTCAATGATTGTGTGATTCTATGATAAGGCAGCTCACCACCACCTTCCCGAGGGCAATAAGGGACGGGCAATAAATGCCGGCCTTGCCAGCGACGCTCACATCCCAGCGACAAATTAAAGAAAACCTTAGTTCTTATGCACTGTCTGCGGTTGTTTGATTTCTAGTTATTCCAAGACATCGCAGTTTCGGTCAAAGCTTGTAATGAACGACATTAATTGTAGTTTATAATAGTTACACTAAAACGGCCTGACGGCTTTCCATTGCTGGAGGCAGTCACACAGACGGTGGGCTCCGAATCACACTTCTTGTCAGCACAAACAGTGCTCTGTGCATTAATCTTACTCTCACTATTGACACTTAAAAAGCACTTAGTCGGCACTGTGACTTGAGTGATTGTCCAGTGGGACTACTCTAAGCACAGGGGCTGAGCTAGAAAAGAAATAAAGACTTGCATTTATAGAGCGCCTTTCACGACCACCGGACATCCCAAAGCGCTTTACAGGCAATGAAGTGCAGTCACTGTTGTAATGTGGGAAACACGGTAGACAATTTAAGCATAGCAAGCTCCCACAAACAGCAATGTGATAATGACTATATAATCTGTTTCTGTTATATTGATTGAGGGATAAATATTGGCCCCAGGACACCGGGGTGAACTCCCCTGCTCTTCTTCGAAATAGTGCCCTGGGATCTTTTACATCCACCTGAGAGAGCAGACGGGGCCTCGGTTTAACGTCTCATCCGAAAGACGGCACCTCCGACAGTGCAGCGCTCCCTCAGTACTGCCCCTTCGACAGTGCAGCACTCTCTCAGTACTGCCCCTCCGACAGTGCAGCACTCCCTCAGTACTGCCCCTCCGACAGTGCAGCACTCCCTCAGTACTGCCCCTCCGAAAGTGCGGCGCTCCCTCAGTACTGCCTCTCCGACAGTGCGGCGCTCCCTCAGTACTGCCCCTCCGACAGTGCAGCACTCCCTCAGTACTGCCCCTCCGACAGTGCAGCACTCCCTCGGCGCTATAATGGGCGGAAGGATTATAGGGATTTGAGGGGAACTTTTTTCACCCTTGGGTGGTGAGGGTCTGGAACTCACTGCCTGAAAGGGTGGTAGAGGCAGAAACCCTCACCACATTTAAAAAGTACCTGGATATGCACTTGAAGTGCCGTAACCTACAAGGCTTAAATACAGAGACCAAAACTGTATACAGTACTCGAGGTGTAGCCTCACCAATACCCTGTACAGTTGTAGCAGGATTTCTCTGCTTTTATACTCTATTCCCCTTGCAGTAAAGGCCAACATTCCATTTGCCTTCCTGATCACTTGCTGTACCTGCATACTAACTGTTTGTGTTTCATGGACAAGGCCTCCCAGGTCCCTCTGTACTGTAACATTTTGCAATTTTTCTCCATTTAAATTATAATTTGTTTTTCTTTTTTTTCTGCTGAAGTGGATAACCTCAACATTATACTCCATCTGACAATTTTTTGCCCAGTCACTGAGCCTTTGCAGATTTTTTGTGTCCTCCTCACAATTTGCTTTCCCACCCATCTTTGTATCATCAGCAAACTTGGTTACATTACACTCGGTCCCTTCCTCCAAGTCATTAATATAGATTGTAAATAGTTGAGGACCCAGCACCGATCCCTGTGGCACCCCACTAATCACTGTTTGCCAACCGGAAAATGACCCATTTATCCCGACTCTCTGTTTTCTGTTCGTTAGCCAATCCTCTATCCATGCAAATATATTACCCCCAACCCCGTGAACTTTTATCTTGTGCAGTAACCTTTTACGTGGCACCTTGTCAAATGCCTTCTGGAAGTCCAAATATACCACATCCACTGGTTCCCCCTTATCCACCCTGTTCGTTACATCCTCAAAGAACTCCAGCAAATTTGTCAAACATGATTTCCCTTTCATAAAACCATGCTGACTCTGCTTGATTGAATTATGCTTTTCCAAATGTCCTGCTACTGCTTCCTTAATAATGGACTCCAGCATTTTCCCAACGACAGATGTTCGGCTAACTGGTCTATAGTTTCCTGCTTTTTGTCTGCCTCCTTTTTTTAAATAGGGGCATTACATTTGCGGTTTTCCAATCTGCTGGGACCTCCCCAGAATCCAGGGGATTTTGGTAAATTACAACCAATGCATCCATTATCTCTGCCGTTACTTCTCGTAAGACCCTGGGATGCAGGCCATCAGGTCCAGGGGACTTGTCTGCCTTTAGTCCCATTATTTTACCGAGTACTACTTCTTTAGTGACAGTATTAAGTTCCTCCCTCCCTATAGCCCCTTAATTATCCATTCTTGGGATGTTTTTCGTGTCTTTCACTTTGAAGTGGCTACCGAGAAATAAATGTTAAAAGTTTCATTTGTTTGTCTTCGATTTTATTCTTCCTCCTACTCACCATGTTCTATCAGAAATGTAATTATCGGCCTCTTAAACTGTTGGGGTCATTTTAAAATTATGGGAAATGACTTGATCTGAAGATATAAGCACTTATTGCCCGTGAAGCAATCACCTTGCATCAGCAGTGGCTCAGTGGGCAGCACTCTCACCTCTGAGTCAGAAGGTCGTGGGTTCAAGTCCCACTCCAGAGACTTGAGTACAAAAATCCAGGGCAGTGCTGAGGGAGTGCTGCACTGTCGGAGGGGCAGTGCTGAGGGAGTGCCGCACTGTCAGAGGGACAGTGCTGAGGGAGTGCCGCACTGTCGGAGGGGCAGTGCTGAGGGAGTGCCGCACTGTCGGAGGGGCAGTGCTGAGGGAGTGAGGATGACCTGCTCCCAGGCCAAAAAGATGGATGAGTTCACAGGTGTTTCAATGAAGGACCTAATATTCCAGATCCGGAACTACATCCTGAAGGGTGGAAGATGCCTGTGGGTGGATTTATTTAACGTGGGGTGACCGTTGCACACCAGCCACCACACGGGCTTGACAGAGCGAGGTCTTGGTCCAGTGGCAAGGGTTAACCAGGACGACTGGAGACCTGCTCTGCTGCACGGACCTAGTGCGCACACATATCGCAGTGTGGGCTGGGCCTGTGCTGCCCCTGGGCCCTCGCCTCTCCTGGGCCCCGATCACGTCCCTCTATAATCTCTCGCCGCTCCTTCGCCCCGACCTCACCGTTCCTGCTGTACCTGCCCCCGCTCCAATCACCGAGCTGCCTTTGTAGCCGTCGCCCTCTTGCAGTGGTATACCGTCGCATGCTGCTCCCTCCAATGGCCCCGGCCTGCCGATGGTCTTGCAGGCTGGGACCGTGCCGATTTCCGGGCGCATGCACGCAGTACTCTAGCTGTGAAACAACAACTTGAATTTATAAAACATTTTTAAGGTAGGAAAATGTCCCACGGCATTTCACAGAAGTACAAGAAAAGGTTGAGGCTGAGCAAAGGAAGGAGATATTGGGTGAACAAAGGCCTTGTGGGTCTTTTAACGGAAGAGAACAAATTCCATAGATTATGGCCTTTGTTGCTGAAGGCACAGCTACCGATGGTGGTACAAAAAGGGAAGGGATGTACGAGAGGCCAGAGTTAAAGGAATGGGAAGTGCAGACAGCATGGGGACAGAGGGCATTTTAGGGTTGGAGAGGGTTACAGAGATAGAGAAGGGTGAGGCCATGGAAGGATTTAAAGCTGAGGATGATATTAAGATGTTTTACTATGTGCCTCATTTTACTTCACATTCAACAAGGCAGAGAAGAGGGGCAGTACTGAGGGAGTGCTGCACTGTCGGAGGGGCAGTACTGAGGGAGTGCCGCACTGTCGGAGGGGCAGTACTGAGGGAGCGCCGCACTGTCGGAGGGGCAGTACTGAGGGAGCGCCGCACTGTCGGAGGGGCAGTACTGAGGGAGCGCCGCACTGTCGGAGGGGCAGTACTGAGGGAGTGCCGCACTGTCGGAGGGGCAGTACTGAGGGAGTGCCGCACTGTCGGAGGGGCAGTACTGAGGGAGCGCCGCACTGTCGGAGGGGCAGTACTGAGGGAGCGCCGCACTGTCGGAGGGGCAGTACTGAGGGAGTGCCGCACTGTCGGAGGGGCAGTACTGAGGGAGCGCCGCACTGTCGGAGGGGCAGTACTGAGGGAGCGCCGCACTGTCGGAGGGGCAGTACTGAGGGAGTGCCGCACTGTCGGAGGGGCAGTACTGAGGGAGCGCCGCACTGTCGGAGGGGCAGTACTGAGGGAGTGCCGCACTGTCGGAGGGGCAGTACTGAGGGAGTGCCGCACTGTCGGAGGGGCAGTACTGAGGGAGCGCCGCACTGTCGGAGGGGCAGTACTGAGGGAGTGCCGCACTGTCGGAGGGGCAGTACTGAGGGAGCGCCGCACTGTCGGAGGGGCAGTACTGAGGGAGCGCCGCACTGTCGGAGGGGCAGTACTGAGGGAGTGCCGCACTGTCGGAGGGGCAGTACTGAGGGAGCGCCGCACTGTTGGAGGGGCAGTACTGAGGGAGCGCCGCACTGTCGGAGGGGCAGTACTGAGGGAGCGCCGCACTGTCGGAGGGGCAGTACTGAGGGAGCGCCGCACTGTCGGAGGGGCAGTACTGAGGGAGTGCCGTACTGTCAGAGGGGCAGTACTGAGGGAGTGCCGCACTGTCGGAGGGGCAGTACTGAGGGAGTGCCGCACTGTCGGAGGGGCAGTACTGAGGGAGTGTCGCACTGTCGGAGGGGCAGTACTGAGGGAGTGCCGCACTGTCGGAGGGGCAGTACTGAGGGAGCGCCGCACTGTCGGAGGGGCAGTACTGAGGGAGTGTCGCACTGTCGGAGGGGCAGTACTGAGGGAGTGCCGCACTGTCGGAGGGGCAGTACTGAGGGAGTGCCGCACTGTCGGAGGGGCAGTACTGAGGGAGCGCCGCACTGTCGGAGGGGCAGTACTGAGGGAGTGCCGCACTGTCGGAGGGGCAGTACTGAGGGAGCGCCGCACTGTCGGAGGGGCAGTACTGAGGGAGCGCCGCACTGTCGGAGGGGCAGTACTGAGGGAGTGCCGCACTGTCGGAGGGGCAGTACTGAGGGAGCGCCGCACTGTTGGAGGGGCAGTACTGAGGGAGCGCCGCACTGTCGGAGGGGCAGTACTGAGGGAGCGCCGCACTGTCGGAGGGGCAGTACTGAGGGAGTGCCGCACTGTCGGAGGGGCAGTACTGAGGGAGCGCCGCACTGTCGGAGGGGCAGTACTGAGGGAGTGCCGCACTGTCGGAGGGGCAGTACTGAGGGAGCGCCGCACTGTCGGAGGGGCAGTACTGAGGGAGTGCCGCACTGTCGGAGGGGCAGTACTGAGGGAGCGCCGCACTGTCGGAGGGGCAGTACTGAGGGAGCGCCGCACTGTCGGAGGGGCAGTACTGAGGGAGTGCCGCACTGTCGGAGGGGCAGTACTGAGGGAGCGCCGCACTGTTGGAGGGGCAGTACTGAGGGAGCGCCGCACTGTCGGAGGGGCAGTACTGAGGGAGCGCCGCACTGTCGGAGGGGCAGTACTGAGGGAGCGCCGCACTGTCGGAGGGGCAGTACTGAGGGAGTGCCGTACTGTCAGAGGGGCAGTACTGAGGGAGTGCCGCACTGTCGGAGGGGCAGTACTGAGGGAGTGCCGCACTGTCGGAGGGGCAGTACTGAGGGAGTGTCGCACTGTCGGAGGGGCAGTACTGAGGGAGTGCCGCACTGTCGGAGGGGCAGTACTGAGGGAGCGCCGCACTGTCGGAGGGGCAGTACTGAGGGAGTGCCGCACTGTCGGAGGGGCAGTACTGAGGGAGTGCCGCACTGTCGGAGGGGCAGTACTGAGGGAGCGCCGCACTGTCGGAGGGGCAGTACTGAGGGAGTGCCGCACTGTCGGAGGGGCAGTACTGAGGGAGCGCCGCACTGTTGGAGGGGCAGTACTGAGGGAGCGCCGCACTGTCGGAGGGGCAGTACTGAGGGAGCGCCGCACTGTCGGAGGGGCAGTACTGAGGGAGCGCCGCACTGTCGGAGGGGCAGTACTGAGGGAGTGCCGTACTGTCAGAGGGGCAGTACTGAGGGAGTGCCGCACTGTCGGAGGGGCAGTACTGAGGGAGTGCCGCACTGTCGGAGGGGCAGTACTGAGGGAGTGTCGCACTGTCGGAGGGGCAGTACTGAGGGAGTGCCGCACTGTCGGAGGGGCAGTACTGAGGGAGCGCCGCACTGTCGGAGGGGCAGTACTGAGGGAGTGTCGCACTGTCGGAGGGGCAGTACTGAGGGAGTGCCGCACTGTCGGAGGGGCAGTACTGAGGGAGTGCCGCACTGTCGGAGGGGCAGTACTGAGGGAGCGCCGCACTGTCGGAGGGGCAGTACTGAGGGAGTGCCGCACTGTCGGAGGGGCAGTACTGAGGGAGCGCCGCACTGTCGGAGGGGCAGTACTGAGGGAGCGCCGCACTGTCGGAGGGGCAGTACTGAGGGAGTGCCGCACTGTCGGAGGGGCAGTACTGAGGGAGCGCCGCACTGTTGGAGGGGCAGTACTGAGGGAGCGCCGCACTGTCGGAGGGGCAGTACTGAGGGAGCGCCGCACTGTCGGAGGGGCAGTACTGAGGGAGTGCCGCACTGTCGGAGGGGCAGTACTGAGGGAGCGCCGCACTGTCGGAGGGGCAGTACTGAGGGAGCGCCGCACTGTCGGAGGGGCAGTACTGAGGGAGCGCCGCACTGTCGGAGGGGCAGTACTGAGGGAGCGCCGCACTGTCGGAGGGGCAGTACTGAGGGAGCGCCGCACTGTCGGAGGGGCAGTACTGAGGGAGCGCCGCACTGTCGGAGGGGCAGTACTGAGGGAGTGCCGCACTGTCGGAGGGGCAGTACTGAGGGAGCGCCGCACTGTTGGAGGGGCAGTACTGAGGGAGCGCCGCACTGTCGGAGGGGCAGTACTGAGGGAGCGCCGCACTGTCGGAGGGGCAGTACTGAGGGAGCGCCGCACTGTCGGAGGGGCAGTACTGAGGGAGTGCCGTACTGTCAGAGGGGCAGTACTGAGGGAGTGCCGCACTGTCGGAGGGGCAGTACTGAGGGAGTGCCGCACTGTCGGAGGGGCAGTACTGAGGGAGTGTCGCACTGTCGGAGGGGCAGTACTGAGGGAGTGCCGCACTGTCGGAGGGGCAGTACTGAGGGAGCGCCGCACTGTCGGAGGGGCAGTACTGAGGGAGTGTCGCACTGTCGGAGGGGCAGTACTGAGGGAGTGCCGCACTATCGGAGGGGCAGTACTGAGGGAGTGCCGCACTGTCGGAGGGGCAGTACTGAGGGAGTGCCGCACTGTCGGAGGGGCAGTACTGAGGGAGCGCCGCACTGTTGGAGGGGCAGTACTGAGGGAGCGCCGCACTGTCGGAGGGGCAGTACTGAGGGAGCGCCGCACTGTCGGAGGGGCAGTACTGAGGGAGTGCTGCACTGTCGGAGGGGCAGTACTGAGGGAGTGCCGCACTGTCGGAGGGGCAGTACTGAGGGAGCGCTGCACTGTCGGAGGGGCAGTACTGAGGGAGCGCCGCACTGTCGGAGGGGCAGTACTGAGGGAGCGCCGCACTGTCGGAGGGGCAGTACTGAGGGAGCGCCGCACTGTCGGAGGGGCAGTACTGAGGGAGCGCCGCACTGTCGGAGGGGCAGTACTGAGGGAGCGCCGCACTGTCGGAGGGGCAGTACTGAGGGAGTGCCGCACTGTCGGAGGGGCAGTACTGAGGGAGCGCCGCACTGTCGGAGGGGCAGTACTGAGGGAGTGCTGCACTGTCGGAGGGGCAGTACTGAGGGAGTGCCGCACTGTCGGAGGGGCAGTACTGAGGGAGCGCTGCACTGTCGGAGGGGCAGTACTGAGGGAGTGCCGCACTGTCGGAGGGGCAGTACTGAGGGAGCGCCGCACTGTCGGAGGGGCAGTACTGAGGGAGCGCCGCACTGTCGGAGGGGCAGTACTGAGGGAGCGCCGCACTGTCGGAGGGGCAGTACTGAGGGAGTGCCGCACTGTCGGAGGGGCAGTACTGAGGGAGTGCCGCACTGTCGGAGGGGCAGTACTGAGGGAGTGCCGCACTGTCGGAGGGGCAGTACTGAGGGAGTGCCGCACTGTCGGAGGGGCAGTACTGAGGGAGTGCCGCACTGTCGGAGGGCCAGTACTGAGGGAGCGCCGCACTGTCGGAGGGGCAGTACTAAGGGAGTGCCGCACTGTCGGAGGGGCAGTACTGAGGGAGCGCCGCACTGTCGGAGGGGCAGTACTGAGAGAGTGCTGCACTGTCGGAGGGGCTGTATTTCGGATGAGACATTAAACCGAGGCCCCGTCTGCTCTCTCAGGTAGATGTAAAAGATCCCACGGCACTATTTTGAAGAAGAGCAGGGGAGTTCTCCCCGGTGTCCTGGGGCCAATATTTATCCCTCAATCAACATCACTAAAACAGATTATCTGGTCATTATCACATTGCTGTGTGTGGGAGCTTGCTGTGCGCAAATTGGCTGCATGTTTCCTACATTACAACAGGGACTACACTCCAAAAAGTATTTCATTGGCTGTAAAGTGCTAATGAACAGATTAGTAAAAACGTTTTCCCTCATGTCGCCTTTGGTTCTTCTGCCGATGACCTTAAATCTGTGTCCCCTGGTTCCCGACCCTTCCACCAATGGGAACAGTTTCTCTCGATCTACTCTGTCCAGGCCCCTCATGGTTTTGAACACCTCGATCAAATCTCCTCTCAACCTTCTCTGCTCCAAGGAGAACAACCCCAGCTTCTCCAGTCTATCCACGTCACTGAAGTCCCTCATCCCTGGAACCATTCTCGTAAATCCCCTCTGCACCCTCTCTAAGGCCTTCACATCCTTCCTAAAGTGTGGTGCCCAGAATTGGACACAATACTCCAGTTGGGGCCGAACCAGTGTTTTATACAGGTCCATCTCTCTGTTCATGCACCCACTTTAGGATTGTACCCTTTAGTTTATATTGCCTCTCCTTGTTCTTCCCACCAAAATGTATCACTTTGCACTTTTCTGCGTTAAATTCCATCTGCCACATGTCACCAGCCTGTCTGTGTCCTCCTGAAGTCTATCACGACCCTCCTCACTGTTCACTATACTTCCCCATTTTGTGTCATCTGCAAATTGTGAAACTGTGCCCTGTACACCCACATCCAGGTCATTAATATATATCAGGAAAAGCAGTGGTCCCAGTCCCGACCCTGGGGAACACCACTGTATACCTCCCTCCAGTCCCAGAAACAACCGTTCCCCACTACTCTCTGTTCCCTGTCACTGAGCCAATCCCGTATCCATGCTGCCCCCGTCCCTTTTATTCCATGGGCTTCCATTTGACTGGATCAGTCATAAACCTGACTCAGTAAAAATGTTTCTTCTGGGCTAATCATAACTGGGAAGCTTTGTGTAACTCTAAGAAGTTTTTTTTTTAAGCATGGTCGGCCAATAAAAATAGTTTTTTTTTTGAATGGTGGCCTCTGAGTGTTTGATTTTTACAGTGATAGAAAAGGAATTGTGAATGAGTGGGGACATTATAGCCTGGATACGACTGGAGCTGCGTTCTACAGGAATGGGGTACTGAAATGCATGATCGGCCATGATCATATTGAATGGTGGTGCAGGCTCGAAGGACCAAATGGCCTACTCCTGCACCTATTTTCTATGTTTCTATGTTTCTATCCTGTGACCAAGGGCGTTGGTGGCTTGAGGCAGTGCCACAAGAGCTCGTATTAAAGTAAATACCGGCACGGCAATTGGAGCCACAGATTTATGACCAGTTTCCAACATCACGGTTGGCATTGCAAATGCAGGAGAGGGCAAAGGTCAAGGGAAGGCTGGAAGGGCTGAGTCGAGTTGCTCAGTGGGAAGCTGTGATGGGTCTAAAATTAGCTACCGATACTCAGCCTGTGACAGGAAGCAAATGGGGGTGTAAGCCTGGACTGAGAAGAGCTGTCAAGTATGACACCTAAAGCGAACAGCGCAAAGTGTAACATAACTCCCCACATAGGAAAGAACAAGCTTGGCTGATCCAGAAAGCTTTTAGGGGCCCCTTATTCTCCGAAGCCCTTGTGACTTCCCGATCAAGAAACTTTACACACTCCTAAACGGTTCGAAGTCACTCCTTTCTGTTCAATTCTTTACAAAGATCAGTTCCTCCAGGAAATCTAAGCTTGCTTATATTCCTCCAGACCTGACGCAGGCTGCAGTTTCGAAATATACCAATCTCCGATTGTGCGGTTTAACAAAGCGTAAGTGAGGACTCACAAATGTTGTTCCTGCCTCCCGAAACTAACAGAAAATTGAATTCCAATTCCATTTCCTCTCACACTAGACTGCCAGGGAACTCACGGAATTTGTCCCTTTGCCCAGTAGATAGCCATTCTGTGAGGAGCAGCTAACAAAATATAACTGCGGTGCACAGCAACACTGATCTACACAAGGATGGCAAGGCATGTGTGCAAACCGACCAACGCACACTTAGACAGCAACTTTAACACACTTAAATATCCCAAGGTGCTTCACAAAAGTTGTGAGCAAAATGGGCACCAAGCCAAGAAAGAGCCAAGAAAGCTTGGTCAAAGAGGCGGGTTTGAGGGAGGGTCTTTGGAGCAGGAGGCGGAGCAGCAGAGGGTTGGGGGAGGGAATTTCATAGAGTGAGATCCAGCTGAAAGCATAGCCACTGGTTGCAGGGTGAAGGGAAGGGTCTCTACAACAATCAGAGGAACAGAGAGTTTGGGAGCAGTGTTGTCGGACTGGGGGAGTTAGAGAAAAAACAACAAGACTTGCATTTATATAGCACCTTTCACAACCTCAAGACATTCCAAAGCGCTCTACAGCCAATGAAGTACTTTTTGGAGTGTAGTCACTGTTGTAATGTGGGAAACGCAGCAGCCAATTTGCGCACAGCAAGCTCCCACACACAGCAATGTGATAATGACGAGATCACCTGTTTTAGTGATGTTGATTGAGGGATAAATATTGGCCCCAGGACACCGGGGAGAACTCCCCTGCTCTTCTTCAAAATAGTGCCGTGGAATCTTTTACATCCACCTGAGAGAGCAGACGGAGCCTCAGTTTAACGTCTCATCTGAAAGTTGGCAGCTCCGACAGTGCAGCACTCCCTCAGTACTGCCCCTCCGACAGTGCGGCACTCCCTCAGTACTGCCCCTCCGACAGTGCAGCACACCCTCAGTACTGCCCCTCCGACAGTGCAACGCTCCCTCAGTACTGCCCCTCCGACAGTGCAGCACACCCTCAGTACTGCCCCTCCGACAGTGCAGCACACCCTCAGTACTGCCCCTCCGACAATGCGGCACTCCCTCAGTACTGCCCCTCCGACAGTGCGGCACTCCCTCAGTATTTCCCCTCTGACAGTGCAGCATCGCCTCAGTACTGCCCCTCCGACAGTGCGGCGCTCCCTCAGTACTGCCCCTTCGACAGTGTAGCACTCCCTCAGTACTGCCCCTCCGACAGTGTGGCACTCCCTCAGTACTGCCCCTCCGACAGTGTGGCACTCCCTCAGTACTGCCCCTCCGACAATGCGGCACTCCCTCAGTACTGCCCCTCCGACAGTGCGGCACTCCCTCAGTATTTCCCCTCTGACAGTGTGGCACTCCCTCAGTACTGCCCCTCCGACAGTACGGCGCTCCCTCAGTACTGCCCCTTCGACAGTGTAGCACTCCCTCAGTACTGCCCCTCCGACAGTGCGGCGCTCCCTCAGTACTGCCCCTCCGACAGTGCGGCGCTCCCTCAGTACTGCCCCTCCGACAATGCGGCACTCCCTCAGTACTGCCCCTCCGACAGTGCGGCACTCCCTCAGTATTTCCCCTCTGACAGTGTGGCACTCCCTCAGTACTGCCCCTCCGACAGTACGGCGCTCCCTCAGTACTGCCCCTTCGACAGTGTAGCACTCCCTCAGTACTGCCCCTCCGACAGTGCGGCGCTCCCTCAGTACTGCCCCTCCGACAGTGCGGCGCTCCCTCAGTACTGCCCCTCCGACAGTGCGGCGCTCCCTCAGTACTGCCCCTCCGACAATGCGGCACTCCCTCAGTACTGCCCCTCCGACAGTGCGGCACTCCCTCAGTATTTCCCCTCTGACAGTGTGGCACTCCCTCAGTACTGCCCCTCCGACAGTACGGCGCTCCCTCAGTACTGCCCCTTCGACAGTGTAGCACTCCCTCAGTACTGCCCCTCCGACAGTGCGGCGCTCCCTCAGTACTGCCCCTCCGACAGTGCGGCGCTCCCTCAGTACTGCCCCTCTGACAGTGCGGCACTCCCTCAGTTTCACGCTGTTGGATATAAACATGTGAACATACTGCCCTGTTGTTATGAAAATCCTCTCTCTGCTATTCCAACAGAGACATTAAAGTGCTTAAAATTCACCAATTTCCTTTTGACGGCTCCGTATCATTGTTGGAAATTCAGTCACTCAATGTAAATTATTTTGCAATCATTCGTGGCCTGTGGCGGGGGCGGGGGGGGAGGAGATACAAGTCTGGAGACTTGGTCTGGGGGATATGAGTGGGGAGGGCAGCTGACAGTGCCGAGGAGGGTAGGAAAGCCAAGGCAGACAGGCGGTGGTCGAGGTCAGAGGGACTGGTCAGGAAGGAGGAGTTAGCGCGGGAGCAAGGGTGGATTTGGGAGGGTGGGACTGGAGCAAATGAGGGGGATGTGAGGGGCAAGCCTGGGATGGAGGTGGCAGCAAAGTGCATCACACGCTCTTCCAATTTGAATATGAGATGAATACAGATAATCGACAGCCTCATGCCCAGTGCCTGAAATGCATTCTGAAGTAGATGTCTCTGAAATTTCACCGGGGATTTCCCCATCTCCTGCTATAACTCATACATGGGATGTGGGCATCACTGGCAAGGCCGGCACTAATTGCCCGTCACAACTGAGAATGTGGTGGTAAGCCGCCATCTTGATAAACGACGGGCTTGGCAGGCCAATCACAGGGGCAGTTCGGAGTCACATATCGGCCAGACCAGGTAAGGGCAGCAGATTTCCTTCCTTGAAGGACATCAGTCAGTGACCCAGATGGGTTTTTACCACAATGAAGCAAACGGCCAGGTCTGAGCGCTCACGCGCAGGACGCTGGGCAGGAAACACGGCGAAAACAAAGGTACGGTTTATTTGCTTACCTCGGCCGCCGCGCCTTTAACCGTGGCCCCGGGAGCGGCCGGCCGCAAGATCCGCTCGATCCTGTCGTTGTCGACATCCGACCCTCCCGGGGGCGAAGGGCAATTTCGGGGCCGGGGCGCTAACGGGGACGATGCTCACGGCGATGACATCACGATCTCCGGGTGCACTGTCATAGCGCCGGCGCTAAACGCCCGCCCAATGTGGCGGGAGTCGATGTCAGAGGTGCCCCCGGGCGCTAATGGGAGACGCATTTGCACCGAATCTCCAGGCACAATAGTTTAAATCAACATCATCATCATCATCATAGGCAGTCCCTCGGAATCGAGGAAGACTTGCTTCCACTCTATAAGTGAGTTCTCAGGTGGCTGAACAGTCCAATACAAGAGCCACAGTCCCTGTCACAGGTGGGACAGACAGTGGTTGAGGGAAAGGGAGGGTGGGACTGGTTTGCCGCATACTCCTTCCGCTGCCTGCGCTTGGTTTCTGCATGCTCTCGGCGACGAGACTCGAGATGCTCAGCTCCCTCCCGGATGCACTTCCTCCACTTAGGGCGGTCTTTGGCCAGGGACTCCCAGGATACCCTCAAAGCCTCCCTGCTAAAATGCAACATACCCACTGACACCTGGGAGTCACCGGCCAAAGTTTAAACCAATAATATTTAACACACTAACATATCATGTCCTGATCAAGTAACTTCAGGACATGTGCTCCCGAGGTCAAGGCTTTTCATAGAATCGTAGAAATTTACAGCACAGAAGGAGGCCATTCGGCCCATCGTGTCCATGCCAGCCGACCAAGAACTATCCAGTCTAATCCCACTTTCCAGCTCTCGGTCCATAGCCCTGTAGGTTACGGCACTTCAGGTGCACATCCAGGTACTTTTTAAAATGTGGTGAGGGTTTCTGCCTCTACCACCCTTTCAGGCCGTGAGTTCCAGACCCCCACCACCCTCTGGGTGAAGAAATTTCCCCTCATATCCCCTCTAATCCTTCAACCAATTACTTGAAATCTATGCCCCCTGGTTGTTGACCCCTCTGCCAAGGGAAACAGGTCCTTCCTATCCACTCTATCCAGGCCCCTCATAATTTTATACACCTCAATTAGGTCTCCCCTCAGCCTCCTCTGTTCCAAATAAAACAAACCCAGCCTCATAGCCAAAATTCTCCAGTCCAGGCAACATCCTGGTAAATCTCCTCTGTACCCTCTCCAGTGCAATCACATCCTTCCTGTAATGTGGTGACCAGAACTGCACGCAGTACTCCAGCTGTGGCCTAACCAGTGTTTTATATAGTTCAAGCATAACCCCCCTGCTCTTGTATTCTATGCCTCGACTAATAAAGGCAAGTATTCCGTATGCCTTCTTAACCACCTTATCCACCTGGCCTGCTACCTTCAGGGATCTGTGGACCTGCACTCCCAGGTCCCTCTGTTCCTCTACACTTCTAAGTGTCCTACCATTTAATGTGTATTCTCTTGCCTTGTTAGTCTTCCCCAAATGCATTACCTCACACTTCTCCGGATTGAATCCCATTTGCCACTGTTCTGCCCACCTGACCAGTCCATCGATATCTTCCTGCAGTCTACAGCTTTCTTCTTCATTATCGCCCACACTGACAATTTTAGTGTCATTTGCAAACTTCTTAATCATACCCCCAACATTCAAGTCCAAGTCATTGATATATACCACAAAAAGCAAGGGACCCAGCACTGAGCCCTGCGGAACCCCACTGGAAACATCCTTCCAGTCACAAAAACACCCATCAACCATCAACCTTTGCTTCCTGCCTCTGAGCCAATTGTGGATCTAACTTGCTTCTTTGTCCTGGATCCCATGGGCTTTTACTGTCGTGACCAGTCTGCCATGTGGGACCTTATCAAAAGCTTTGCTAAAATCCATATACACTACATCGCACACACTGTCCTCATCGACCCTCCTGGTTATCTCCTCGAAAAATTCAATCAAGTTAGTCATAAGAACATAAGAACATAAGAACATAAGAATTAGGAACAGGAGTAGACCATCTAGCCCCTCGAGCCTGCTCCGCCATTCAACAAGATCATGGCTGATCTGGCCGTGGACTCAGCTCCACTTACCCGACTGCTCCCCGTAACCCTTAATTCCCTTATTGGTTAAAAATCTATCTATCTGTGATTTGAATACATTCAATGAGCTAGCCTCAACTGCATCCTTGGGCAGAGAATTCCACAGATTCACAACCCTCTGGGAGAAGAAATTCCTTCTCAACTCGGTTTTAAATTGGCTCCCCCATATTTTGAGGCTGTGCCCCCTAGTTCTAGTCTCCCCGATCAGAGGAAACAACCTCTCTGCCTCTATCTTGTCTATCCCTTTCATTATTTTAAATGTTTCTATAAGATCACCCCTCATCCTTCTGAACTCCAACGAGTAAAGACTCTGTCCTTCAGGATTTTTTCCAATAATTTTCCCACCACCGAGGTTAGGCTGACTGGCCTGTAATTACTCGGTCTATTCCTTTCTCCCTTCTTAAACAAAGGTACAACATTAGCAGTCCTCCAGTCCTCTGGCACTACACCTGTAGCCAGAGAGGACTGGAAAATGATGGTCAGAGCCTCTGCTATTTCCTCTTTTGCTTCTCTTAACAGCCTGGGATACATTTCATCTGGGCCTGGGGATTTATCCACTTTCAAAGCTGCTAAGCCCCTTAATACTTCCTCTCTCACTATGTTTATCTCGTCTAATATTCCACACTCCTCCTCCCTCATTGCAAAGTCTGCATCGCCCCTCTCTTTTGTGAAAAGAGATGCAAATTATTAATTAAGAATCCTACCCACATCTCCCGCCTCCACACACAGATTTCCTTTATGGTCTCTAATAGGCCCCACTCTTTCTCTAGTTATCCTCTTGTTCTTAATGTATTTATAAAACATCTTTGGGTTTTCCCTGATTTTACTTGCCAACATTCTTTCATGTTCTCTCTTTGCTTTCCTGATAGCTTTTTTAATTGCACCCTATACTTCTTATATTCCTCTAGTTTCTGCAGTATTGGGTTCTCCGTATCTGTCATAAGCTTCCCTTTATTACTTTATCTTACTCTGTATGTCCCTTGACATCCAGGGGGCTCTAGATTTGTTAGTCCCACCCTTTCTTTAAGGGCACATACTTGCTCTGTACCCTCAGGATCTCCTCCTTGAATGTCCCCCACTGCTCTGACACTGATTTACCATCAAGTAGCCGTTTCCAGACCACTTTGGCCAAATCCCATCTCAGCTCAGCAAAATTGGCTTTACCCCAATTGAGAACTTTTATTCCTGGTCCCTCTTTGTCCTTTTCCATTACGACCCTAAATCTGACTGAATTATGATCACTAGCACCAAAATACTCTCCCACTGATGCCCCTTCCATCTTCCCCTCTTCATTCCCCAACATCCAGTCCAGAACCGCCCCTCCCTTGTTGGGCTTGTTATATACTGGCTAAAGAAGGTCTCATAAATGTATCTTAGGAATTCCGCATCCTCTGTACCATTCACACTACCTTTTTCCCAGTTAATATTCAGGTAGTTGAAATCCCCCACTATTACAGCTCTATAGTTTTTGCACTTTGCAGCAATTTTCCCAAATATTTGTTCTTCTATCTCCCTCTGACTGTTTGGGGGTCTATAGTACACTCCCAGCAGTGTGATCACCCCTTTTTTGTTCTTTAATTCAACCCATATGGTCTCGTGTGATGACCCCTCCAACATACCATCCCTCCTCACAGCTGTAATTGTTTCTTTAATCAATACTGCGACCCTCCCTCCTTTTTTACCCCCTCTCTATCCCGTCTGAAAACCCTGTAACCAGGAATGTTGAGCTGCCACACCTGCCCTTCTTTCAGACACGTCTCAGTAATAGCTATAATATCGTACTCCCAAGTGTCTATCTGTACTCTCAGCTCATCTGCCTTATTCCCTATACTCCTTACATTGAAGTATATATCATTTAGTGGGGTCAAACTCCCCTGTTGTCTATTTTCCAGCCCTTGTTTCCTCCGTCTTCCAAATTCACTTTCTACTTCTACTTCTCTGCTGCCCATTTCCAGCTTTGCTTCTTTCCCCACTGAATCCACTCTCGGGTTCCCATCCCTCTGCCAAGCTGGTTTAAACCCTCCCCAACAGCACGAGCAAACCCTCCCGCGTGGATACTGGTCCCGGCGCTGTAACAAGCGAAGTTCCAGTGATTATTTCAGATATTCCAATCCCATAAATCTTCAGTTCTGCCACTGTGCAGCTCCAGTTTAACATGGAAGCGTTTGTCTCAGAAATCCCCAAGTGCGCTAAAAGGTAACTAACGCACGGATAGAGGGGTGTTGGGAAACGGTTTGTAAATCGGTATGTACAGGGGATTATAATTTATTGAACTGCCCAAAATAGCCGGCGTGCCGAGAAATGTTCCCTGTAAGCTGCGTGGTCGCACAGCGCTCTCGGGATCCCACGCAGCCGGCTCATCGGTTTTTTGATGCAAAAACCGAGCATGTGTGGTATGGTGAATGGCCCGTGCAGGGGACCATACAGCGCCAAAACTAATTCCAGGGAACGGTGAACGGTGATGCGGCGTGTGTTTTAGGCAACGCTTTTGTAAGTGGCTCCCGTGGCACCGGCAAAGGGTACGAGGCGTTTTGGACAATACAAGCTGCTGTCCGTGTCGAGCATGGATGGTGTGAGTGGGACAGGCTCTGGTGGTATACATTAGACACATTAGCCCGGAAATCGGCCCGGCCCGGCCTGCCGGGGCCATTGGAGGGAGCAGTGCATGGCGGTATACCACGGCAGGGAGCAGTGCATGGCGGTATACCACGGCAGGGAGCAGTGCATGGCGGTATACCACTGCAGGGAGCAGTGCACGGCGGTATACCACTGCAAGGAGCAATGCACGGCAGTATACCACTGCAGGGAGCAGTGCACGGCGGTATACCACTGCAGGGAGCAGCGCACGGCGGTATACCACTGCAGGGAGCAGTGCATGGCGGTATACCACTGCAGGGAGCAGTGCACGGCGGTATACCACTGCAGGGAGCAGTGCATGGCGGTATACCACTGCAGGGAGCAGCGCGTGCTGCTGCAGGAGGGCGACGGCTGACTGCAGCGTGGGCAGGTACAGCGGGAGCGGCGAGGTCGGGGCGAAGGAGCGGCAAGAGATTGTAGAGGGACGTGATCGGGGCCCAGGGGAGGAGAGGGCCCAGGGGCAGCACGGGCCCAGCCCACACTGCGATATGTGAGCGCACTAGGTCCGTGCAGCAGAGCTGGTCTCCAGTCGTCCTGGTTAACCCTTGCCCCTGGACCAAGACCTCGCTCTGTCAAGCCCGTGTGGTGGCTGGTGTGCAACGGTCAACCCCACGTTAAAAAAATCCACCCACAGGCATCTTCCACCCTTCAGGATGTAGTTCAGGATCTGGAATATTAGATCCTTCATTGAAACACCTGTGAACTCATTCCTTTTCGGCGTGGAAGCAAGTCATCCTCGCTTCGAGGGACCGCCTATTATGATGATGATGATGGTACACTTACTGCAATGCTCTCATTCTCTGTTCACATGGAGGGGTTCACAGCTCACCGTCTCACGTGGCAGAGCTGGGAGCCGGTTTTGGCAATAACCAGGCCCACAGGTCAGCCAGGAGAAGCCAAGGAGTGAGGCACAAGAGCTCAGCGACCATGGAGAGTGACAGGGGGTGGGCAGCGAGCACATGGCTGGCACATGGCAAACAGATGGCATTCTAGACTGTGCCACGTAATATCCACACGGTGGCTCAAAATGGAAACATAGAAACATAAAAATTGACAGCGCAGAAGGAGGCCATTTTGGCCCATCGTGTCCATACCGGCCGACAAAGAGACTCATGGCCCTTGGTCAGCAGCCCTGAAGGTTAAGGAACGGTAGCAGAGTGGTGATGTCACTGCACCAGTAATCCCGAGACCTGGACTGATGATCCGGAGACCCGAGTTACAATCCCACCACGGCAGCTGGGGAATTTAAATTCAATTAATTAAATAAATTTGGAATAGAAAGCCAGTGTCAGTAATGGTGACCGTGAAACTACCGGATTGTCATAAAGACCCATCTGGTTCACTAATGTCCTTCCGGGAAGAAAATCTGCTGCCCTTACCCGGTCTGGCCGATATGTGACTCCAGACCCACAGCAATGTGGCTGACTCTAGCTGCCCTGAAATGGCCCAGTGACACACTCCGTTGTACCAAACCGCTACGACAAAGTCAATGTTGTGGGAGCACCTTCACCACACGGACTGCAGCGGTTCAAGAAGGCGGTTCACCACCACCTTCTCAAGGGGCAGTTACTGATGGGCAATAAATGCCGGCCTTGCCAGCGACGCCCACATCCCAGGAATGAATTATTTTTTTAAAAAGATCTGATTAAAAGTATAAAACAGTAAAGTGTAAAAGCAATACTTGCACTGCAGCAAGGATAACGCCCGACTGTTGCAATTGACCAAAAATAACAGCTGGATTTCAGACAAAGCAGCGCCTCCAATAAAAGCACATCTGTCCAGCTGTCCCCCACTCTCTCGCTCTGGAAGCGAAGCCAGTTGCAGTTTAGCTCAGGAATTCACCACCAGTCCATTCACTCAATTCTAATTTATATCTGGTGGGAGGGCTTGGCTTTAACCCAT